>NW_022145604.1:27501290-28101290 GCF_000002235.5 Strongylocentrotus purpuratus | reverse complement strand
ATTACATAGAAAGATAATAGTACGATTACCAAGCATTGGCCCATGGAAATATGAAAGTTTTGCTCCTGTTTTTTGTATGAATGATCGTGCAAAAAGCTGACATTTAGCACAACAGGTAAATGAACCTGGTACAATTCCATCATAATAATAATATTTAGCTTTTATATAGCTCTTATCACAAATGTTGTGGTATTGTGGTTCTTTTACTGGAGTCTCAATCCAAGGGTCGAGGGTTCGAATCCCAGCCCGACAGAGATGCCAACCCTATAGGATGGCTGTCAGTAACATTTACCATATTTGTCCATAACAAATGGGGGTCTTTCCGAAACGCAAGACACCGCAGCATAATTTTCGCGCAAAACGTACACAAACACCCAGTCACTCTTACTGCATTTCGAACCTACCATTTTTAAGTCCAAAATAAAGATATGCATAAAAACGTTTTTTTTAAATCTGTTTCCAGTCAAAGGATCTCCTCCTCGGGTACTCGCTTTTTTGAGTGAATCCATGATAATATTCAGGAAGAAAACACCTCGTTCAAGCGTCGAATGGCAAATTCGAATCCACAGTCAAATGGCAGAACTCGATTCCTACACACGCACATGCACACTCTAGTACCACAGACACACCAGCCCAGGCCACTAGGCCCGGCGTTCATGAACAACAACACACTGTATACCGCACTTACAATGCGCCCGCTGAATCACCGAAGTCTTCGCTACTATACTTTGAATGGGTATTGCGGGCGCCGTGCGCACGATCATCTACCACCATGCTCCCCCAAAAACGCACGACCGTAACGGTTGGCATCTCTGGCCCGACACTAATGTCATTTGGCAAGACATTAATCAACATTTGCCACTGTACACCCGGGTATACATTATTATTATTATCAGTATTATTATCAGTATCATTATTACGATATAATTTCAACAAAAAAGGACATGATGTGCTGCTGCAGGACTCAAGCAATGAACCATGTGATCCACAGATGAGGTATCCACTAGATGACGACACCTCAAACATGTTAACTTACCCCTGCAAGGAGGCAAACTTGCTCTACGATTGTTATCACTTTCATGATCCCATTTGTAATCTGACTCCAGGCCGCAGGAATACTCTGCCAGTGTAGGTTGAACGAAGCCAAGATCAGTTGAGTTACAACTAACTGTGCACTTCTTGGTTTCACCTTCACTCCAACAGTTAAGTGTGGCATTCTCAGGACTCTGCAGATGAAGACAACCTTTAAAATGCAAGAGACAAAACAATTGCAACCCCTGTCAATCAAGAGGTCTATTTTTTGACAATTTACAGGTGAGTTAATCTACTTTTACAGTACACATGTAAACTAATCATCATTACAATACATCGTCATCATCATCATCATAGTTTAGCATCTATTTTTCTCACGGTACATGTAAATATATATATTTTTTAAATATCTGAGTGTGAGGTTAGAGTCAATCTGGAAATAAGGAAAAAAACAAAGACAGAGAGACGGGTGGAAGTTACAATTTGGGGTTGGTAGGTACCTGGACATTCCTGGATATTACATGGTTCTTGTTTTGTATTTTCTCCATGACAAGGCTGTCCATAATCATTAGGTGGTGGGTTGGTACATTCCCTTAAAGTATTTCGAGTTCCACCTTCACACGATGCACTGCATGGACTCCACGGCAACCAATCACTCCAACTACCATTAACTGAAGAAAGAGAATTTTCAACATTTCACTAATTATGATATGAATCATCAAAGCAATCGAAATGTAATTTAGAGGACCTTGTATATAAACATACTACTATATAGAAATCTTATCAAGTTACATGTGGAGATTTTGTTTTCAATCAAATTACGCCTAAAGTTAAGAAAAGCTGAATATCTGTATTTGCATCGATAATTTGATAGTGTAATAATCTTGTAACTTATAATTGTTCATTATGTTATAGGTATATTTCTCCTGGATGGATGGACATTCCCAACAAATTCCTGCATCCCTTAATCTTTTACGTAACATTCATGACATAATTATTTCAAAAAAATTTAATCTCCCTTTGCTAATCTAAGCATATGTATTGATACGTGTGGAGAAATAAAACTAAATTCATACAAATTCATACATCAATTTGCAGATGAAAAATATAGAAATATGGCATATATCTTAATAATGAGTGCTGCATATCATTCTTTTTAATAAAAGAAAAATTAAGCCTCCA
Source organism: Strongylocentrotus purpuratus (assembly GCF_000002235.5). Taxonomy (NCBI): domain Eukaryota; kingdom Metazoa; phylum Echinodermata; class Echinoidea; order Camarodonta; family Strongylocentrotidae; genus Strongylocentrotus; species Strongylocentrotus purpuratus. The sequence goes on along the minus strand of NW_022145604.1, from coordinate 28,099,076 downwards.
AAAGTCAAGGCTGTACAGTTAACATCTAAATTTAATATTCATACCCCTTGTAAATTTCATGTTTTTGTGTTTTTCGTAACTCAAGAATGAAAGGTATTTTGGTTGAATTAGGGCATTTGATTAATACTTGTAGATGTAAGCTTTGATATTCTTAAGAAACCTAAATTGGGGATAATCATTTTGTAAGGGTATGAATAATTTAGCTGTTAACTGTATTTTGTAAATAGGGAATAGCTGAATCAACTTACTAATTTCAAGCTCACAAAACTCTCCTAAAAATCTTTCAGGGCATGAACAGAGAATTGTCCTATTCATAGTTTTACAAGATCCTCCATTCTCGCAGCTCGCATTATTGCACATGTCGATAAACTTTTCACAGTTTATTCCTTCATTATCTTCAAGACACACGCATATGTAGGAGCGGAGTTTGTCAATGCAAGTAGCTCCATTTTGGCAGGGGGTCAGGCTCTGACATTCATCAGTATCTACAACAAATCAGGGAAAAACTCAATAATAAACAGAAGTTTAAATCTCTCTTCCAAACTCTTCATGTTACTTTTTTGTCATGCATTAGCAAGTCAATAAAGATTTTTTTTTTACTTACCAGTACTAATTAATTTACTACATAAAGAATTTAAATTTGAATATTTCACCACATCTCTTTCTGAAAATTATCTTGAACATGCTTGTAACAAGTGCACTATGTGAATTCCAACTTAGCCTGTGTTCCTCATGTCAGCAAATTAAAAAAGTTACAGATAAACTTGAGAGCTGATTATAGGGCGATGTATTTGTACAAATCCACTTTCCTGGAGAAAAGTTTTCCTTTACAATCCTATGTAATCAAATACAAACTTTTAAACAATGACAAAATATTATGTACTTGGTTGAAAATGCTATCCTTACCATCACACATTGAGGGAGTCAGGGAGGTTGTAGGAAAAGCCTGGTGGGAGTCAAAGTCTGTCCATGAAATAATGTTCCCATAAAGCTGTGGCAAACACTCTGATGTGACTCTAGACAACACGTCATCTGAAACATATCCACTCCAAACGTTGATGCCAGTCATGTAAATAGAATCTACAAACAAATGAAATCAAATCATGTCCTTGTTCTTTGTGATTAAAGTAAAAAATCATTAGATATAATTCTTAAGCACAAAACGAGCAACTGAACAAAGAGTGGAAAGCAATGGTAATTATAGAGCTTCTGTGCTTCATATTCAGTTTCAGTTTAGTTTTTATGTTCATTTTTCATTTCCAACAGAACAGTAATTATGTCTTGCAAATCAAATGGTCTAAACATAGCACACAAAATGAAAGATCTTACAGTCGAAATTATAGAATGGGTAGAAATGAAACGAAATACTTTTAATACTGTATAGATATTTTTACTGGATGATTTTTAATTTCTTATTCCTTTAACCTTTAAAAAAAAATTGTAATATAATTTTTATAATTTGTTTCATTTTTTAATTGTTGTGATTTGTTCTTTTTTTCTCTTTTTCTTTTTTTATAATTCTTAGAATTCTTTCATGCATCCGGTAAAAAATTTCATGTGTCCGGTAAAATGATTTCACGTGTCTGCTAATTTTTGTTTGTTTGTTTTTTGTTTAATTAAAGTCCATTCTATAATACAGATGATACGCGGTTTGATTTTGTGGGTCAGTGGAATTGTGTGCAACCAGTAACTTTGGGCAGGTCTAAAACACACTCATCTATGCCTCGTGTGTTTAACCATAGCTAAAGTTTACCTTGTGCACACAATATTTACCAACCCACTCATAGCTGCACATCAGCTGTGTATAATGAACGATGTGTTTTTCTTTTATCAAGTATAGATTCTTCTAAAGAATTTGATGGATCTTCGACTGCAAGCAGTCGAAAATGATGCCTCTGCCATAGAGCGATTTTACTAACCAAAACAGAAGCAATTTAAAAAATTCAAGTTTGATTGTCATCTATTAACGGGTTCTCAGAATATCGTGATTACAAGCTATTTTTCTAATACAGGTATGACACTTTGATCTTTGACCTCATGAACCTAAAAATGATAGTAATCCATTCGTCAGTTCTAATGATAATGGGTTCACAAGCTATTTTTGCATACCTAATGAGCTCCATGTTCACTTTGATGTATATGTATTGTAATTTGTAGGTTTATTTGCTCTTTTTTGTTATGTTTAATATGTAATTGTTTATCAGTCTATTTTGTCTGTTATAGCGCTTAGAGACTTCGGTGGTAAGCGCTTTATAAGTAACGTTTTTATTATTATTGTGACCTTTGACCTTGTGACCCCAAAATCTAATCAGTTCATTGGCTCCGCAAGACATAATGACCCAAGTTTGGTGGAAATCCATCAATTGGATCTTGAGATAACGCAATCACAAGCTATTTTTGCATACATAATGAGCCCTGTGACACTTTGACCCCAAATTCTAATCAGTTCATTGGCTCTGCAAGAGACACACATGTAGTTTGGTTGACTTATCATACCGTTTCGGTCAAATTTATCAGCTCCAACTTCAAGTTGCAAGTTTCCTGAGAGATTGTATTGAGATGCATCACTATTGTCACTCATAATTTCAGAGCCATCCAGGAGAACAGACCATCTTCCAATGTTAATGAATAGGATCAATACATGATGCCAGCGACCATCACAAATGGTAGGCCCAGTAGATGAATGAATCCGACTGGAAAAAAAAGAAAATTAAGGAATTCAATTATGATCAGAATGAAAGATCCAATGCCTATATTGTAATTACAATTTTTCTTAATTCCTGATTTACCTACCACCGAAATTGTTTTACATGTCTATGAATGCAACTGAATCGTAAACATTTATATGTATTATTTAAAATGACTTTAACCACTTGACTGCGTACCACGTACATGTCCTTTTTTACAACTATGTGTACAGTTATGTAAGCTGTATAGCAGTGTGTACTGAGCGGGAAAAAAATCAAGATGGCGGCCCGCCGTTTACTGCAGAGTTCTTACATAATGGATGATACATTGGATGACAAAAGTAATTTCAGTGATTGTTTGGATATTTCAGAAGGCGAAGAGGAAGACTTTATGGATCTACCGGGTAGGTGATTTCGATAATGAAAATGAAAGATCTGGTGATGAAAGTAATGATGTAATCCCATTAATGGATGTTGGTGGGAGTCCAAGCAGGCATTCATCCTCCCCCATCCCTCCTGGAAAATGGAGGTCTCCTCGATATCTTCCTACTACCGGAGATAGTGGGGATGGAAACAACCTATATATATATTTATAGCTCCATTCAATTATGACTTCCATAAAACAAAAATTATAATGAAAAAATAAGTAATAAATTAAGGTAAAAAACAAATATGTAAGCAATATATACATGAATATCATATTTCCCAAAAAAAAACCTGTAGCACAGGGGGTATGTTGAGCCAATAGTAGTCAAGTGGTTTAATTAGGTAGTCTATGTAATCATTAGGTGTATGGTATAAATGTATTGCAAATATAGAATGAACATTGACTCAATTAGTTATATATGTATTAGCTATCGAAATTTAGGAAGGCAAAACTCATGTTCAGCTAGGGAAAATGAATCTATTATTTGTATTGGTATTACATGTATATACAATACATAAAATTTCATTATTTGTAATTATTTGAAATAGTGTGCATAGATAAGGGTCAAATTCTTATGCCAATGCTTTTCATACATGGGTCCATGTATGATATAACAAAATAAATAAGTGCTTGGTGATCAATGAAAATTCTTACTTCATAATTCTCAACCATATTCTGGGTAATGTTAAATCAAAGCGCAACAGATTCACTCACCCAGCTTCTTTGAAAAAAAGACTGCAAGGATTGTAAATGCCGAACTGAAGATTACCCATCTTAAAGTCAACGAGCTGCTTGTCAGATGATGTCACATCTGCCTTCACCCAGAGAGAAACAGTTATATTCTGCAATTCGGTGCTCACATCAGCAGAAAACACAATGGAAGATATCTCAGGAACCAGTTTGAGATCATAATTATCAGGAATAACTGGGGAATAAAGGTAGCACAAGGTATACGTGTCACAATTACAGGGAAAGGGCTTTCATTGTCTTTATACAATGGTGTGCAGGTTAAGGAAAACGTTTATTCATTATTCACGGTCCATACATAATTTACTATTATAAACAAAAAAGTTGTTGTTTAAGAATGTCACTGCATTAAGTTTGAGTCAGAGCTAATATATATATATATATGTATGTATATATATATACTGATATATGTATACCAATTTGATACCCATGAACATCAACATACAGTAATCCTGTAGAGACGAAAGGGAAAAATATGGTAAGATACTAGAAACTTAGTACCTGTTTCACATTCATCCCCTGTAAAGCCAGGATGACAAGTACAGATAAACTGCATGAAGCCGTCTGTGCAGGTGCCGTTATTCTTGCATGGGCTGGAAACACATGATCTTATAAGCTCTTCACAGTTCGTACCACTGAAATATATAATAAACAAACATTATAACAACTAATTGGAAGAACTGACAAAACACACAGTACGCAATGCTAAATATTAAGTTCTTTTTTATATGTTATGTATAACCTTGCATTTGACGGACCTAAGCACTTCATGAGAAGCAATAATTATTACCATTATTCATTATCTCGTTAGATTTAATAAACATCTCTTCTTCTCTAGTTCAGCTGTATATTGTCACATCGCTATTTACGTGTAGTATTCTCCTACATTACAGGCATTCCAGCATTTATTCAAAACCAGAATAATCTTATACAATACTCTTATTGCTATATCTACAGTTCTTACCGATAACCTTCTGCGCATTGGCAATCAAACCTATCAGTTTCTTCTATGCATGTACCAAAGTTGACACAAGGGTTAGAGGAGCATTCAAGGATGTCAACTTCACAGAAGTTTCCAGTGAATCCTTCAAAGAATTAAACACAAAATATTAACCCTTTCAAATGAAATCATAAAATATGAAAAATACGTATTCATCAAATTTGTGTGTCGCCACAAATAGAATTTTGATATGCTTTACTGCCTGTTTAAAAATTACAATTTATATATATATTTAGGTACAAGAAGACGCCCCCTGGTCGAAAGAGATGTGAATGTGGAGGCAATATTTGTTACTCATTTTATCAAATGGTGTTCAATTCTAATAACAAAATTGTCATAAGAATTCATGTGCCTTTAGTCATGTATATCATGAAAAACTCTGTAAAAACAAACTGATGTATTAGTGCAGGAAAAACTTGAAGGCTTTGATCAAAGTGTGCTTCTAGTGAAATAGTTTCCGATTTTGATTATGTAATGCATCATTTGCTTTCGAGAACTAGTGGCATTGGTAGAGGGTGGGCACAGAGATCTGAACAGCGATTTCTTACTAACCACTTGAACAGGCACATGTATATCTTGATCTTCCATCTATACAAGTCGCTCCATGCTGGCAAGGCTCAGAAAGACAGTCATCAATTTCCTGATCACATAAGTCTCCAGTTACACCCAGTGGACATATGCAGCGGTAGCTATCCCACTATATTAAAGTTGAAAGAAATTTACACAATATGAAACCTATGCACCGACCTTAATGTCAAACAAATCAGTTGTATGTGTTTGATGCAATCAAAATACTATTACAAAAATATATTTTAAAAATTGAACATAATTTGTGATTCTATGAATTATTCGCTTCCAACAGACTGATCAGTAGGCCTATACTATGAGAGCATGCAAAACACTTTAAGACTCTAAGTCATTGCATTTTGGCAAAGATACTCCCTTCAAAATACTATGTTGCTTGATCTCAGCACCCGCAGATTGAACAAAATCACATCTAAGATCTCAGGGAACTATCGTTCTCAAATTACGTCCTGATTAGAAGGCGGCATGTTGAAGTTTACATTGGAATTTCAGGTATGGAACACCATTCCTTCTGAAGACGTTTAAGATTATACCTGGTCTTCACATGTCGAGCTGCTAGCACAACGATGATTGACACAGTCATCAATGTCGACTTCGCAGGAAGGTCCTGTAAAACCAGACAGGCATTCACAGGAGAAACTAGCTTGATTAACAGTGCACACACCACCATTGTAGCAGGGGTTGTTATCACATGGTGTTGACTTCAGCTGGCACCGTGACCCGTATGTTCCTCCAGTACAAAGACAGCTGTAACTATTGATGCCGTCTATACAGGATGCCCCGTTTTCACAGGCGTGGTTCATGCAGTCAGCAATGTTTATCTTTTAAACAGTGAGATATTGATACACAGTATAAGGTACAACATAAGTACATGTACACTGTACATTCGCATGTTGAGGAGAATTATCACTGATTGCTATTTGATTCTTCACAGATGGCTAAAAGTGTGACCTTCTAAGGCGCCTTGGATTAATTCTCATGTGCGAGAAGCTGCAGCTTTTTAACCTGAGAGCGCATGCATCAAAGCCGTATTGAGTTAATCCCGGATGCACGATTTGCCCACGAGAAGACGCATTGTGTGTGTCCAAACACTGTGACGTCCTTTTCAAGCCAGAAAATTTTCAACCCATTGAAAGATTCGTCATACTTGTTTAGCTCCCTCTGCGGCTAAACTAAGTTATTTAGCTTAGCTTGGGTTCATGTCTAATTAGCACTGTACTCTGTATGTTTGGAACGGATTATTATGCACTATAAAAACACTGTTTAAAAGGGTTGTTTAAAAGTAATAAGACCTGTTTAAAAAATTCAACAAGCTGTTGTATTGTAATGAACTGTTAGCATTTTAAACAATTACGTTTTATCTGTGTATATATAACCAAATTAATTTTTAAAAAGTAGATTTTTTTCGGGGAGGTAACTTGGAGGTGTCAATCTAGACACACGGGTTATGGGCGCCCCATTCAAATTTAATTCTCCAGCAATTAATGGAAATAAAGACTAGTGGTTTTTTTTTCTCTCTCGCCGGTATAAACAATTGCGTGCTGGCCATAAAGCCAATGTGTTGATTCATGAATTCTTGTTTGGAGACTATACTATTCCATTGTCATTTAACTCATAGAGGCAAAACACATTTTACGGAAGGTTTTAAATGTTATTTTTTTCTTTGAACTTGGTATAAAGCCCTCTCCAAGGAAAATTTTTCCTCTTGCTCCTGTTCATCTCTTTTCCTCCCTCTCTTCTCTTTCTCTCTCTTTTCTTCCCACTCTCTCTTTTGTTTCTTCACTGGCCACCCATTTTGGGTGCAGTCTGCCTCTATATCCGCATTCTGCATTGGGAGCAGCGTAATCCGTGCTCGCCCTAAAGAAATCTCATGACGGCAATCACCCTAGTACCTCATAATCCGCCCTTCTATTGTTTGAGTTTATAACCATGACAACTAACTCTACCTTTGGCCAAGTTTATTGTTCCTCTTACGTAACATAGATGTAGGTAGGCCTCAGACATAACTCTTTTCGTATAATCATTCTATATACCGGTAGTTCTAAAATCTTTTAAATGTCGTTTTTGTTTGTATATACTTTGTTAATTTACTTACAAACTATTAATTGTCAAAATTTGCCAATACTACCAATCTATTACGTTTTCCCTATCATCTTCCGCTCTAGAATCCTATTATTTATTTATTTTTATTTGTTGGGTCCTTTTCACATTTTTCTTGTCTCTCTCTCTCTTCAAGATTTATTCTGTTTTTGTAAGGGTATTTATGCTGTTAATTTTTGTATAAATAAAAGAGAAATCGTTATTCTATCTCTAATAACGTTGTCCACCTTCTTCTATAGATAACCCTTTTGTGCTTTGGTATAATGTCCGATGTATATTACTTCTGTCAATAACATACAATGAACGTATAATTTTATTTTGATGCAACAGAGATTTTTATTTTTATTTAGGAGTACGTCGAATCGTGATCTCATTAAAAGGGTTGTTTAAAAATAATACGACCTGTTTAAAAATGCAATCAGTTGTTTACAATATTATCTGAACAACCAGCCAATTATAATGAAGCGTCTAACTTTCTCTCACTCTCTCTCTCTCTCTCTCTTTCTCTATCTCTCTCTCTCTCTCATCTCTCTCTGTTTCTTTCTCTCTGTCTCTCATCTCTCTCTCTTTCTCTCTCTCTCTCTCTCTGTCTGTCTCTCTCTCTTTGTCTATATCTGCCAATGTCGTTTCCATCTACATCTTTCATATTGTTTTCTATTCCGCCATTTGCTTGCAATATAATATAATGAAAATACACATTCAATTCATTCTGTCCGTATCATGGACATAATTATAATCTATTTTAAGCAAAGCGTGACCAAGGAATGTAATATATAATTACATATCTTAAAAACAAATATTATTTATATATTATTCATAATATACACGCATTTTATGTGAGTGCATATACGTAAATTAGAATTTAAAACAAAATTGTTCATATTATTCGGCAATAATGGTCATAAACTGACTGACTTGCCTAAATAAAACAACAACAACAACGACAGTCCATTCACCGGCATGCATGCGTGAGAAGATGGAGCTGGTGGATTATTCCAATGATAGAAAACAATAGCCGGATTATCTAAACTACGGTCTGCCCATTTTCATTCGCTTTGTTATGATCTGCAGTGAAAAAGCAGGAAGTCTATTCATGTTTTTGATTTTCGAACCCATCAGTTGCAGTGTTTTGTTTGCAACCACTAACTACTAGCTTCTGGTGTTTATATTTCATCAAGAGATTAAGAAATATAACGTAAACATTCGGAAGAAGCTAAAATGAACGGAGAGAAGAATATAACAGTACAATAATAATTATCAGAAGTAAACTTTTGAATGAAATTCTCTGTTGCATCAAACTGATATGACAAAAAAATGTTCATTATGCTATATTGATGGTGTTAATATACGTCGGAAATTATACTTAAGCGAAAATATATAAACAAACAGAACAGAAAGAAAAAAAGAGCCCAGGGGGGGGGGGGTGATTAGAGAGACAAATATCACAATGATGAATACAGTACAGACTTCGTCCAACTTTCTGTCTCTCCAACCCCTCTCACTCATATTGTTTATTTCTGAACTCTAAATATGAAAGCCATCTTCCTTCGCTTGCTTTTATGTCAACCTCAACTGGCAATATGATTTTGTGTGTCTTGTTTCCCTGTTTAATACTTTTTCCCCATCTAATTACCATTCTTTCGCTCAAAATCTATCACAATCACTAACATAATGGCGCATAAAATGTTAACGCAACGTATTACCATAGCATGAAAGGCGAGTTTGATAGAGAGGGGAGAGGGGAAAAGGGGGGGGGGGGGGGGGGGGGACTCGGGAGGGTGTCTATTCAATAAACTACTGTTTAATGCGCGAAGTTGGGCAAAGGCAACGTTAGATGTCCAAGATAAAATCATTAGGAGCCAGAGCGAATAACCCTGAGTTCCCATAGGAAATATATTTATTCAGATGGTCATATCTCAGCCAATACTTCACATATTCAATTGTTATAAATATTTGGACATTATTTTTGTTGCTCTTTCGGAAAATTAAGAAAAACTGAGAAATTCAAAACATAGATTATTGATGACGTCACACTTCACCACTTATTTTTAATTTGTTTATTACCTGTGTAACTGGGTCAGATTCTTTTCATTTCATATACCTGGGGGGGGGGGGGTCTGAGCATAAAACGTGTAAGACCCAGCCACCCGCTTCCGCGGCCCCTGCATAGTTTGAGAGTTACATGGCAGACTATAGAGGGCGGTCAACTGGTATCGGTTGAAAGCACTACGAGTAGGTCACGTTCTGTTCTTAAGTCGTTGAAACGTATGCACCAATAAGCGGGATTTTCGCATCCGGCTTTTGAATAGAGGGGTGCGGACGATTGTGGCTTTCACGCAAACTAGGCCACGTTGCATAAAGCCGCGTGTTTACTGCCACTCGAATTAATCCAAGGCGCCTAAGAAATCAATCTGCCATTGTTGAAGCTTGATATGGGGACATGTTAAAATGCATTCACAGAGACATACAGACATAAATTATACATTACACGTATGAACTTATGAATGATGTGTTATTTGCCTCAATTAATCCACTTTAATTGAAGACTCTGTAATCTTGATTTAGATAGAATCAATGATAATTGGATACTTACTTCACACAGGTTACCGGTGAAGCCTAGTTGACACTGGCAGGTGAATGTCCCCCATTGGTTGATACACCTTCCATCATTCTGACAAGGAGATGGTGACATCTCACATTCGTTGATCTCAGACTCACATTTTAATCCAGTGAAACCATCCTTGCACCCACATGTGTAACCACCGATTACATTCTCACAACGTACATAATTTCCACTTGTGCATGGTCTTAGACGACAGAAGTTTATTTGGCTGCTGCATGTTGTTCCCCGAAATCCTGGAGCACACAAGCAACTACAGTGTAGAAAGGAATGAACGATTTATAAAACTATTAGATCAAATAAAAAATGCTTATTAGAACAAAGGCATCCGCAGCCTGATGATTATAGAAAAGGGGGCCGCTCCCAACAATTTATATGGAAGAGGTTAAATTTATTGAACATGTTCTAAACTAAGCTATGCTAATAAGCCCTTGCTGTTTAGATTACCTAAATTTTGTGATTAGGCTTTCACATGATCCCCCGTTCTGACATGGGTTGGCATCACAAAACATGTCTTCACTGCATGTATGGCCTGTGTATCCTGCTTCACAGCCACAGGAGAAAGAGTTGATTCCATCAATGCATGTTCCATGTTCACAAGGTCTATTTAAGAAGAGAAAGAATATGCAAGAGAATCAAATAAATGTAACAAAGTAACAAAGCAGCATGAAGAAGATGATTGATTATTGCTGCATGTAACAAAAAAGTTATTAAAAATCAACTTTATTGATTGAGAGGAAACATGGGGATTATTTCATTTGTATCATAAGTGCATATATCTGATTATGCTAACAATCATATATATATATATATATACAATTATTGTACTCTTGCCTGACTGCACATGAGTTTATTTAACATTGTCTTGTACAAAATGTATATATATATTCTAAAGCCCCCCCCCCCCCCCCCCCAAGGCTAGATAGGGTTAAAGAGAAGGTTGAGTTCTGGGGAGAGGTAACAAATAATTTGTGAACGTTATCATTGTTATTATGATAGTGTGGAGGATGTCAAGCATGACCAGAACTCAACTTTATCTTAAACAAGAACACATTTGTGCCCTTACACAGATAAAAGTTACGTGAAAAGCAATCACATGTATGTAGGATTATGTGAGAGTGTTCAGTTATTAGATTATAAGGCTGCGACGAGTAGTCAAATATTAGAGTACTGGCACTGTTGACAACTACTCAATCGGGCGCCAATTTTTTTTTTGCGCGTCACCGGCACTTGCCACTATCCAGGCCAACGCTTACCCGTGCCCTACGGGGAGAGCACGGGCATGGTGGTACCATGGGTAAAAATGTTTCCCAGCTCAATCACTGTCAACTCACCACTCAGAAGCTGAGACAAATGTCCCGATTTCTGTGTGGACTAGGAGGAAAAGCCGTCCGTCATCTTTGGTTTTAAAAACAGCATTGTTTAATATTGTTATAATTATTATATCAGAGCATTCAACTGCAAATCGAAGTAAAATTGCGGGAGTTTTCGAAGACGGACTTGGGATACTTCTCTACCGTAGTATGTATGATGCTGGCTTTTTTTTTTTTTAATTTAGAAAAAAAACATGGCGTCCGAGTATTCGCCTGTAAGCATGGGAGTGTACTTGAGTACCTCATTACACTGTTATGCACAGCCTTAGTAGATTGCTTTCTGGAATACTTGGGTTAGCTTACTCGCTTGCACATTCATCCTGATTGCCTTCACAGTGTATTCCTTCAAACCCTGCAGTACAGTCACACCGATAAAACTGTAGATCTTTCACACAGGAACCTCCATTTAGACAGGGTGAAGAAGCACATGGGTTGATCTCATGCTCGCATAACAACCCTGTTGTTTAGAAAGCGGGAACAAGAGATGACATGATTATCAAAATCCTACAATATGGTACTTATTTGAAAGTATCCCAATGAGCTAAAAATATATTGTGTGACACTCGATGATATGCTACATGTGCACACTAGAGGTAGAGCATAGACCTTAAAAATGGCGTAAAGAACACAAATCCATCATTATTGTTATGTAATATTTTCTTCTTATTATTGATATTAAAATTTATGCAAAATATATGCAAAAATACACATTTAAAATTGATAATAAAGTAAGTAAAGTTCTTGGAGATAAATACAAAATATGCAAGTTTTTTTTTATTACAAAAGAAGAAATATATGTATTTATGAAATTCTTATATATTTCTTTGTTTTTTTACCCTAATTTTTTTTTTGCTGCTGTTTTAGAGTGTTATTTGAACCAAAAATCAGTTAGTATAGATGATCATTAAAACTTAAATCTCCTCTAGTCAGCTTTGTCCATTAGATTAACATTATTTTCTACCTCTCTGATAATCTCAATACCAATTATAATCACCTTGATATGCTGGTGGGCACTGGCATTGAAATGTAAGAGAGTCTCCGCTACATGTAGCTCCATTGAGACAAGGGTCTTGGGCATCACAGACAGTCAACACCTCTTCACATCTCTCTCCAGTGTAACCTACATCGCACAGGCAAGTGAAGGAAAGGGGTTCTTCTATGCAGGTTGAGTTCAGTCCACATGGAATGTCATCACACCATCTTATCTCCTCAGCACAGGTTTCCCCTTTAAAAAAAATACATGTACACACATGTTGACATTAATGATAGTATCCCACAGCAAATCTACCAGGAATTTGGTTTTGTTTTCATCTTTTAACTCAAAGTAAACTAAGTTTCAGCAAGTGTTGAAATGAACTCAACTGAAAGGCTAGTTTACTTACCTGTGAATCCATCAGGACAGTGGCAGATGTAAGTTGCAGTTTGATCCTCACAAGTAGCTCCATTCCTACAAGGATCTGGCTGACAGAAGTTGACCTCTGTCTCACAGGTCTGTCCAATGTATCCCTCGGTACAGGTGCAATCGAAGGCCAAGGTGGTATCATCACCAGATGTACATGTGCCTCCATTTCTGCAGGGAGAGTCACTGCATGCTGTCCTGACTTCATCACAGAACTGTCCGGCATAGGCCTCAGGACACGCACAGACCGCTCTTTTTCCAAGATCTTTGCAAGTGCCACCATTTTGACAGTTCCAATCAGCACACAAGTCAATGTCATTGTCGCATATAAAACCGTTGTATCCCGTTGTACATGAGCAAGTGAAACTGTTGATGCCATCAGTGCAATTACCATCGTTTAAGCAAGGACTGCTCCTACAATCATCAATGTTACTAGAACATTTCACTCCTATATATCCCTCTCCACATTGACAGGTGTATCCACCTAATGACAGTTCAGAGACTAAGCAGGTTGCACCATTCAAACATGCATTATCATCACAATGATCTATGTCCTCTGAGCAAGTTTTTCCACCAAAGCCAAAGAGACAAGAGCACTCAAAATCGCCAATGCTATTCGTACAGGTTGCATTGTTCATGCATGGTGATAGATCACAATAGTCGATTTGTTCCTCACACAGGGAGCCTGTCAACATTGGGGGGAAAAATTGAGTTTTAGCTGTGGTTGACATAGAGTACTGAACGCAGGGAATGCACAAAAAGATTAAGGTATGGGAATGCACAAAAAGATTAATGTATAAATTGTTATATTCCACATACTAAGAATCTTGCTCTATGATTGGTCAAAAGTAAATCATGTGATGAAAGATAGTTCGCCTATCATTGATGGGAGAAGCAAAAAGTTCATTGCACTGTGTAGATATTAGTACTATCTACACTATCTTTCACTGAAGATAGAAGTACTATCTACACAGTGCAACGCACTATAATTTTGTATGTTGCGTATTGCTCTCCTCTTTAAGCGCTCTTAGTGTTAGTACGCGCACTTTAGTCACGCGCAAATTATGGTCGCACCACCATACTGCATACACTGTACATTTCATACACCGTTTGCTAGCTGTTAATTGATGACTTGTTGCTCTAAAATGACGGAAGAAGTGAAATGTTTCCGATGTGGAATATAAAGCAAATAATCGCCTTTTGGCGATGGCAAACTATCACTTCCTCTGCGATCTGAATATATACGCTATCTTTCCTCAGCTTTGCTTCAGAAAGATAGCTACGTCCAGATCGCCTCGGAAGTTATAGTTTGTCCCATCACCTTCACCAACGGTAATTATTGGCTTAATATCTGGAGATAGAGAGAACGATTCCTTTATAGAAAGAAATAAAACATTAAAATTGTATGCCTTTGAGACAAACATTTGACATGTTCAAAGGATATTAGAGTGAACAGGTAAATCCAAGAATCTTAAAATGCAAAAGGTTATTAAATTTGTTGGAAGGTCAACATACAATAAAAGATGACTACGTAGGTGACGAAAAGATAATTCATTTGTCTTAAACTGAGAGTTGTACAATTTTGACTTGTTGAAAATGAGGATAATCATTGGTATACCTGTATATCCTGGAGCACACATGCACGTAAACTGATTGACTTCATCCACACAAGACGCTCCATTGAGGCAGGGATCAGAGTCACACGGTAGAATCTGATCACCACACGTAGACCCTGTATATCCCAATCCACAGATACATGTGAAGGAGTTACTTCCATCAAGGCAGCTTGCATCGTGTTGGCACGGCTGGCTCTCACATTCATCAATATCTGTAAATATCAATGCAGAAAGTAATGGAAATGGTATGTTTTAAAATGTTAAAATGAAAACCTATGACCCTTTAGAGCGTCAATCACCTTAAACAAAATTGTAAAGCTAAAATATATGAAACTAGAAATATCGCAATCCGTATTGCCGTGCAATGCGAATGTATCCCCCGACAGTGACAGCGATTTTGTGTCATCCTTATGTTCGAAGGAGGGACAAAGATCACCTCTCCCCTCCCTGAAATATAAGGATGGCGTAGAGAGGTTGCAACTAGTGGCTCAGACTTTTGTCAAGACTAGGAGCAGCATCACCAAAACAATATGTGTGAAGATTAGAGTATAATGTATCTCTGTAGAAAATTTGAAAGAAATGTGGCAGTTAAAGCACATAAAAAACATAGGACCTTTGACCATATAAGAGACGGAACAATGAGGGCAGCATTGACCAAAAGTGTAGATGTGTACATTGTACCAAGATACATCTCCATACAAAATTTGAAAGAAATCCGTCATGAAATATGTCCTGCAAAGCGCAGACTAGACACCCACCAAAATATGACCTTAGACCCTATAAAACACGGGACACTGGTGGCAGCATCACCAAAAAACTATAGTTGCATAGATTTTACCAACATACACTTCCATTGTCAATTTGAAAGAAATCTGTTAAGAAATGATGCAGTTAGACCATACACTACGCTGTGAGTCAAAAAAAAGTTTACACCTAGAAAATCGCAAATTATTAAAAAAATCATCTATGAACAGTAAATTATCATACATCTTATGAAAGAACTTTCTGCAGCTAAGGCACAAGGCCAGCTGAGCTTCATGAATAGCGCACCCTGAGGTTCCGGCGGTGGGTTAATGGGGAAAACGGTTGAAGCGCTGGCTAGCTTCTGCTCCGCGGTACATGCTGCATGCCGCATGCTACTTATCGAAACGCACGAACGACGAACACAAACAACTGTTGGATTTTGGATTCATTTCCAGCAGCATCAATCACGTTACGGTAAATATGATTTTATTTTAGTGGATATTTCATCCACTCTCTGACTTTGCTTCTGACATATCGGCATTTGGGAGCTTGTATAATTATCTCCGATACTTGTAAAATGTGCTGTGTGTTGAGATTGTCTTTTGAACGGCCGCAATGGTTTGACACCCAGCAGAACTTCGTGAGTATTTGCCGCAGCCAGCGGTTTCGGGAGTGGGTTGATTGAGGAATCGTTGAAGCTATCTCCCATCTGCGCTGCTTCCGCTTGAGCAGAAATGAACAATTCACTTGGATTTTTTTTTATTGATGCTATAAATGGGAACTTGATACCACCCAAGCACTATATGGGACTGTTGGCACCTTCTGCAACTTCTATTGAGACTTCTGTATTTGTTATATATGTATGTTGACTATGGGCTGTACTACAATATTGCAGATTTTTACAAGAGCCATATTGTAAATTGGGTGCATCATTTTATATGGAGTGGCTTATAGTCACTTGTGTGTGAATCTTCAAGGTAATTTTGTGGCTGAAGCAAGGGCTTGTAACTAAAAAGAACTGAGTTTGCAGTTAAAACAAGGTATATAGATGAACATGTACAATTGAATATATTTTAAGAAAACTAATTACAGCAAAAATATGGTCTTTACGGTATGCATTTGCACTGCGTTACGACATCAATAGGTTTTTAATAGGTGAAAGGAAGGCCGGTTGAAAAATACTAATTTTGATGGTAAAATACTAATTTTGGAGGTGCTGAGTACTAATTTGTACTTCCAAAGGTTGGCAGCTCTGCATATCAAATATCAAAGAACAATTGTGCGTGTGTGTGTGTGACTTTGCTTAATCTGCAAAAAGAATATGCAATGCATCTCATTTGATACAGATACATTCAATTCATTCTCTTACCTTAATACTTTTGCGCAAGTCGATTTTCCATACGCTTTACCTTCTGGTCTTTAATAACACAGATTTCAGTGAATACGCGTCTCATTTGGTTTGCACTGTCAATTGTCATTCTTTTCAAATGTAAAAAAACAAATAACCACAGGGGGAGGGGGGGTGTCTGAACGAGCTTTAAAAATGGGGTACTCAGAGCCATCTTTACACAGAGTGGCTAGGTTTCAGTTTGTTACTCACAACAAAGCGCAATTTTTTTATGTGCACGGTAGAGTGCACATAAGACATCCATCAAGATATGACCTTTGACCCTATAGAAGATAGAACACTGGAGGCAGCATCACCAAAATCTATAGGCTTGTAGATTATACCAAGATACACCTTCGTTTAAAATTTGAACAAAATTCCTTCAAAAATGTGGCCTATAGAGCGCACACAAACCATCCAAAAAAATATGGCCTTTTACCCTATAGAAGACGGAATGCTGGGGGCAGCATCGCCAAAAGTTTTAGGTGTGTAGATTATACAAAGATACACCTCCATACAAAATTTGAAAGAAATCCATCAAGGAATCTGGCAGTTAGAGCGCACACAAGAATATGACGTGGCGGCGGCGTAACGCCTCTGAATCCAAAGTACCTGACCGGCATACTGCCGGGGGATACAATAAAACTAAGAAAAACCTCACTTTACATTAACCTGCCATTTACTCAGATTACGATGAATATAGAAGGCATGCATGGGTAATTACACAAAAAGTAACTTTCCAAGCAAATACGCTAATTTTCAAGTTTAAAAAAAATATTTAAAAAATTTAAAAATGCAAAAGCCAGATAGAGGGGTGTATTACTATTAGTCCTAAAATAAAAACTTGTTGTATTGCCCTTAAGGTGCCAAAACATGGGTCGGTTAGTCGGAGAAGTTTTTTTATTTTTGTAACTTTTTCTTTTTGTCGCCCTCTTTGGGCCGATATTTTTCAGTGTTGAATTTTTTTTCTCCGCCCTCTTTTGGCCGATATGTATAAATTTAGAAATGAGTCTTCCTGTACACGACTCCCTGGTTTCTAGCTGGTGCAGATGGTATAAACACGTACACGGGGCCTTTAAATCTCATTTAAACAAACAAAATACATATTTTTGTATTTATTAATTTTAAAAAATCTAAAAAACGGTTTTAAAAAAAAAACGTTAAAATGTCGACCGTAGATTTTCAGATTTTTGGGTCGGTTGCTAAGAGCAATACAACAAGTTTTTATTTTAGGCCTTATTTAATACCACAACATGTACGTGCACTGCAGGTGACTGAGGATCCATTAGATTGAGGTCACTCAAGTTGGTGTTTGGATAATCTTATGCCAAGGGGACCTTCCCTCTTGTGAAAATGTCCCTTTAACATTCAATATGCATTCATTACTTAGAAGATGTTTTCAGGCAATCCTTACCAACACACATGGATGCATCAGTAGAACCTATCTGCATTGTTGTAGTTTCACCGGGGCATTGATGACATGTACTTCGCTGAGTTCCACTCTGATAAGTACCAAGCGGACATGCCGTACAAGGGCCAAAGCCTGATGAAGAGTACTCTCCAGCTGCACAAAACTCTGCACAATGTAAACAAAAAGGATCACACAAAATAACCTTGTATTTGGCTAGATTGGATTGTTACCGGTACATTGATGCACAAATAAAGAGGATGTTTAATTAAACATTGATCTTCTTGAAATGAATGGTCGAGCCTGCACTTCAAATATCTGAGAGCCTTAAAGGTAAAGACCAGTTATGGTCATGCGATTGAATTGTGAAAGAAACGTTGTGGAATCGATCAGAAAAGGTTGATCATCTGGCATCTAGCATCTGCAAGGTTCTGGAATCATCAAAATGATAAGAAATTTGGCCCATTCTTCGTAAAGTTACAAGCACTATACACAGAAAGATGTATATGGGACTACCCTATATCTCTCACAGGACCATGAGAGAAACAAATTTACCAAATATATGAATTAGTAGGCGGTTTCCCGGCAAATTTTTTATCATCATGTATTAGTCAAAATATATTCTTTCACATGATTGGTAATGAGAGCTTCCATTTCATTTTTTGAAATTGGGGCGTTACCAATACTGGTCTTTACCTTTAAAGACTACCAATCACCTATTAAAATGGATAACTTGTGTACAGACAGAATGTATTTAATCAACTGAAAATAAATTCACCTAACAATATTCAGGAATAATGATAGGAGTGTGAAGGAAATAAGTCCACAAAAGTTCTCTTCTAAGGTAGGTTATCATGAATGGCAAATTTGCCAGAAAATACCTGCATGTGCAGCTATTTAGTGAGGTACTTGATAAGAATTACATTAGAAATAATAAATGAAGAATGATAGCAGAAAGTTATTTTTGTTGGGGGGGGGGGGAAGACACCTGTGTATATAGACATTTCATTTCAGGGGGGTAGTGTCCACCCTAAGGGCGGGTGCAGGGAGGCTTTGACATTTCAGCAAATTTTGATAGAAACTAAAACGTCTCATGGTACTACCGACTCTAATTCGATGCCGGTTCTGTATGACGAAGGAACTGAATGATTGCGGGAAATAATCAATAGCTCTAATGAACACATTAAGTGGGGGAGGAGTCAGTGCAAAGAGAATAGATAGAGCTTCCTACTCCTCGTGAAGCACGGAAGCTTTGCAGTTTCATCAAATTTAGAGAGAAATATGACGTCTCATGGTATACTTTCGACTCTAATTTAATACCGGATTTTTATGATGTAGAAACTTAAATAATTGTGTGAAATAATATGTTAGCCATATTGAGCAGGTAAAGCAGGGGAGGAGGTGGGTGCGTGCAGGGAGGAGGGAGTTTCCTCCCCCCCCCCTCCAGGCAAAGCGCAGAAACTGTGACGTTCATTTAGCAATATTTTGAGAGGAGGAAGACATATCGCAGTAATTTGGTCTTTAATTCGATGCCGGCTTCTGTATGATGAAGATACTTGATTGCAAGAAAATAAATGTGAGCCATAATGATAAGTGAGCATGGGTGCAGGGGGAAATTGATAGAGCTTCCTTCTCCTGCGCAAAGCACAGAAGCTTTGGCATTTCATCAAATTTTGAGAGAAAGAAGATGTCTTATAGTACAGCTTCATCGACTCTAATTCGATGCAGGCTCCATGGTTTGATCCAGGATCTTGAGTTTGAGAAATAAAGCCATTAGGCCAATAGCAAGCACACAAAGCAGGGTAGTGGGTGGGTGTATGAAGGTGAGAGTTTCACCCCTCCTGTGCCAAGCAGAAAACTTTAAAGTTTCATCAAATTTTAAGAGAAATAAGACAACTTTTGATAGTAATTTCATCGAGTCTAATTACAATTATGTTCACATTTGTAAAATGAAGGAACTTACTGGCTAGAAATAGGTTTAATTGTCATAGTGAGCATGCAAAGCAGGGGTTGGAGGTGATGCAAGGAGGGATATTTCGCCGGGTTTTCGCCTCCTTCCGTATCTGAATTAATTACTGTATACTCTATGTTGAAATAATTGTTACCTATATCATGTATATATACATTGTGTTTTATATTGTGCTGTTGAGAAGGAAATAAATGTTAATAAAAAAATTTTAAAAAAAATAAAAAAAAGAAGACGTCTCGTTGACGCATTTCTACTTAATAGGGGTATTTAGAATGATCCAGCCCTCTCTTTCCCCATACTCTTTCTTCTTTTTTTTCTCCTCTTTTTTTGTTGTTGATCACTTGAAAAATCATAGGGGGGCAGTCGCCACATCCTCCCCCCCTGCTTCCCTGTAGGGCCACCCCTGCCTGTACATATGTTGCTCCAGCTACACAGGCAACAAAAAAACCCGGCCCCCCCCCCCCACTCCTTTTGAAAACACCCCCTAAGTCCGGTGTGTACCGGTAAAGTCAATTTTGTGTATGTACGAGCCGGACTTTGGTGCGTGAAAAGTACCCCTTTACCGGACATTTTGGTAACACGCATGCGGTCATTCCGACCCCGGAGTAGGGGGGGGCCGGGCAAAAATCCAATGAAACCCCTGGTTTAGAATTATCCATCGGTGACAAATTAGAGCCTGAAACAATCGCTGTGTTGTCATCAGACTAAAAGCCAATACCAATACCAGTTCTTCCAAACACATGGTAAGGTAACAAAATATGTTTCTTACACAGATAATTGAAAGGAAAACAACTGATAAAATCACAAAATGCATATTACATACAGACGTAAGATAATCTAGAAATATATTTCAGAAATTTTACAAATTCAAGGCAGCGTTTAATTTATTTTAAAAAAGCAAATGGCTCTAAGCCAAATATACATGTACTTACCAATACATTCAAGAGATGAAGTAGAGCCTTTGTTTAGTGTTGTCATGCCAACAGGACAGCTGGTACATTCTGTAGCAAAGAATTCCTCTTGATAGCTTCCTATCGGGCAATGGTTGCATGGTGCTAGACCGGTGAACGAACTATAACCAGGTTGGCAGATGTCTTGATGTGACAGGATGAAATGACAAAATGTGTATTGCAATAAATGGGTTCTGGACAAAAACTAAGCACCAGACTTTCTTGATTAAACCAAGCAACTCCTCTCCCTAAAAGTGTACACTTGTCTAAAGAAAAACCAAAAATATTTGAATGTATTTTCCTATTTAACAATGCTGATACATGTAGATTTAAAACAAACGTTTGGTTGAAAATCTTTTGACTTACATTGTTGGTCATAATTTCCAGATTATCATAATTATTTTTACCCCAATTTATGGAATAATTTTGACAATGATTTATTCCTAATAGATCTAGATGATAGAAAACCTTCAGAGATTTGATTGAATAATGATTTGGTGAGTGTTTGTTTTTCATGACTGCTAAAGCATGTGTATGCTACTATGCTAATCAACTAGGGGACCTACGTCCATAAGTTATAACTGACAGAAATGAGGATTAATGCCTCACAAAAGGGCTCTAATATAGCATATCAACACGGTTTTGATCCTGGGGCCTCACTGTAACGAGGCTATTGCATAGCCACTGAATCATGACTGTACGCAGCGGGGGCTAGGGTACACGGCCGCCCCTCACAAACGCAAAAAAAGAAGAAAATGCAATAAATTATCAAAAACTCATTGCATTTTCCCCCGATCCCCAACATAAAAAAATCTTCTTTGTGGCCATGCCTTGAACCATAATGCATGGCCCTGCAAAGCAATTTTTCCTGTTGGGGACCGGGGGAAAATGCAATGAATTTTTGATAATTTATTGCATTTTCTTCATTTATTTGTATTTATAGGGGCGGCCGCGTACCCTAGCCCCCTGCTGCGTCCAGTCATGATTCAGTGGCTATGCAATGGCCTCTTTACTGTGAGGCCCAACGATCAAAACCGTATCGATCAGCTATATTAATGCCCTTTTGTGAAGCATTAAACCTCATTAATGCCAGTTATGAAGGACGTAGATCCCCTAGTTGATTAGCATAGTAGCACACACATGCTTTAGCAGTCACGCAAAACAAACACTTGCAAATTATCATTCAATAAAATCTGAGAACGTATACTATTATCTAGATCTATTAGGAATAAATCATTGTCAAAATCATTTCATAGATTGGAGTAAAAATAATTATTCCACCAATATGACAGTGTATTTCCTTGAAGCTTCCTTGAAGCCTATGTATAGTTTTGGTCAATGGATGCTGGTCTTCCTTAAAATAGCAAGAGACTTTACTTATAATAATGTAGTTTGTTTTTTTCCCTCCTCAAGTAGAACATATTTTTAGAATTTCAAAATAATCTGTGTGTATCCATTTGAAAACAAATGTGTCAGTAAAAGACCCAAATATTCCACTGATCCCTTTCAAAATAATATAGGTAATCTCTGCTGCGTATTCCATGAATATTTTCCATTAAAATTGAGCATTTACAATTACAGTGAATGTTCGTACCTATGCACTGGCTCACATTCTTGGATCCGACTGCAATAGTAGATTGTCCTTCGGGGCACTGATGACATGTGAACTCTCCATGTGTGTCTTGATATGTCCCTACTTCACACTGGATACATTCCTGAGTTTCATTGCCATAGTAAAAGCCACTTCCACATGGTACTACATAATTGAACAGAGAATAAATATGGATTTTAGGAGTAGGCATATTACAAAGAAAGATTACAGTATACTAAATACAGGTACCGGTATAGTGATTAGCCAAAAAAAATATCTATTTTCTAATCAAATGCACATGTATTTTGGTTAAATTTTAAAAAAATGGAAACCTTGTTTTTTCCTACTCTGTTGATTTACAACTTCTGGATCCACAGGAGAGTTAAAAGAGTAAATAATAGAAACGTAAGTATATCACGTGTATGCTGCTTTAGAAACCCACCATAATCCGATCATGATGCTTACTCTAATGGAACATTTAGCGTATCCATCTCCAGTAGTGGTTTTTCCCGGTACGCTTGTTTTTTTCAGTTCTTAAAACGTTTCTGTACAATATGCATATATAATATGCAATTGCATGGTCAAGCCATGATATGGAAGGTGTATTTAGTTAACTGCAAATGTACATGCACTGTATTTGAGAATGGGCATGTGATGATTGCCTATATATAGCCATGGCGAGAGACTTAAACCTAAGGGTATGAAATTATTACATGCATGTATACATGATGTTACTGAACCAGAGGTTTACCCTAAGCGTACTGGGGGATGGAAAGAAAATCCACCTCCCTCAATGTGTGCCATATTATAATTGAGGTTGTTATTTTGCACTGCAAGCTTCCATGACTTTGTGCATGCATGTAGCTTTAATTAACATATATTATACAACACCTTAGTAGATCCTTGTCATTTGATTGGAGGATTGTTGGTCGCATGATATTCAACAGATACACTATTGCACAGGCATGCACTATTCGACGTAGTACTATTCAACAAGCATGCATTTTTGGTTATATGCAGACTGTGTACCTCTCTGCCCTGCACGTATCCCATTGTTATATTAGCTGCGCGCATCTGACATGAAGCTCGAAGGCAATTTGAAGGTAATCGAGAAGGCCTGACTCCAACTTTAATATAAGGAGCCCAGCATAATTTGTTGAAAGATTAATGTTCTATTTATCTACTTCGATGTTGTATAAAACAAATAATGAATGTTTTATATTCGTTCAATAGCGGGAATATTTTCATTCGTTGAAAGATTAACGTTAATTCTATTCAACGAGGCGTTAGCCGAGTTGAATAGAACGTTAATCTTTCAACTCATGAAAATATTCACAATTTTGGACTCATATGCATTCATTATTTGTATGCTATCTATTGATATGCAAAATTTATGAAACTTTAGCCAACAAGTACTGCGCAAAATAAAAACCATGAAATGGGCAGCCAAAATAAAAATTCTCTATACCTGTATGTATTGTACACAATGCAAAAAGGTCAACATGTGTATAATAAATTTGTGATACTTTCAAGACCGTGTCAGTAATAGATATTCCTAATGCAAAGCCCCATCTACACATCACATGCATGTATATGGCCACGATCCTAGGAAGAAGGAGAGCCCCATTCTTACTTCCACCTGAGGCCAAAATTTAAAAAAAATATTCCTGCCTTTCTAGGACTAAAGAGTAATGTTAACTTGGTTATGAAGTTGTATTTTCTTTTACGTTTTGCACATACATTCGTTACATGACATCTTACCACAGCGATAGATGTCGTTGTTAACTGTATAGGGAGGGGTGCACACCAATTCCACTAATTCATAGTTGAAAGAGCTCTCATCCAGTACAGCAGTGAAATCATCTACTCTAGAGCTCAGGTCCAACTGGCCACCCTCAATGAGAGTCTCCACAAGACCAATCATTTTTTGCTCTGCATCTAGTGCTGCATCATAGTCATCCTGACCTTCGCCCACGATCACATTAGATTCAACGTTAAATCCAATGACGATTCTGAAGGAAACAAATTTTGAATAAAAATGTATCAAATCCACACTGCACCTCAAAAGACCATACAACTATTTAGAGTATGTGTTTGGTATGGTAATGTAAGCAAAGTCATAATCATTGTTAAGCACAGTCCACTGACAATTTATGCTAATGCATAAGTGATGTTATAAAGGCAGAGATCATAATATAGATTTTCACAATTTCTTCTTTGGGATAGAGCAACTGTAACTACTCCATACAGTTAATTCTGCACAAGTTGAATCTGTCGGGACTGCAAAAATAGTTGAACACGATATGCAAAATTGGCCTTGGGAAGTGTATATAACGCGAGTTTCACATAGCTTGGTTTAGAAGAAAAAAAATTGTGCAACTGCGAGTTATGCAGAGTTATCAGTGTTTCTGTAAACTCCGCAAATATAGCACCACTATTCTTTTAAACAATTTTATTGTGCTTTACACAAGGAAAAAAGAACACAAATTTATCCCTTACATACAAAATGGCATGCTATATAACCCTCCAAATGATTGTTGTAAATTTTATCAAAAGAGACTATAAATGTACACACTCAAAATCAAGAGCTGATCTCTTATGTGTTTTAGAGTAAGGATGTCCAGAATGCAAATGCTCCTCCCATATGCCAAGGTCTACAGGTATGTCCATCTGCCTTCGTCTACTTCTACGTTTGCGCCTCCGACGGCTCGAAGCAGGACCGCATGTCACTTGTACATTATTCACTGTGCATTCATCATCTACAGTGCAGCTGTCACTAAAGTCTGAAGATCGGAATGCTTCAAGGAATGCTGCAGCGATGGCTAACTGTGTCGTCTCGTTTGTGCCACATGAACCACTGAAGTAGAATAATTCACTTGGGAGACTGAACCTATTCCCTTCCACTGATTCTTTAAGACAAAAATTTTAAAAAGGAAAGCGTAGATAATAATCCCTCAATAAATAATCAGCAAAAAAATAGTAGATGCTCTTTATTGTTAAAATTTCCATAGAAATATCAAATTAAAGAGAAATTAATACTCTACCAACATCAATTAAGATCAAGCTTTGAACTTTCATGCTTGAATGAGTACTTTCATTTAACCATTAGACAGTCTGATTAAGAAAATTGAAAAAATTAGCGAGTAGCCATTCAAATGTCAATAAAAATGTGCATCTGTAAAATAATTTTATTTAACAATGAAAACACTGAATGAGAAACAACAAGGAATGAGCGCTGGATGTAAACTGTAGTTTCAGGATATGTTTACTCATTGGTAAATGGTATGATTCCAATTGCATATCATCTTAAAGCGAGTTAATTTATGTCTATTTTGATATGTGAAAGATAAGTTCCCACATATGGAAAAATTGCACGCATCTGCTCTGCGCTCGTCGCTTATCCTGTTAAGCACGGGAAACGTACACCAAAAACGCCATGTTTTGATAGAATTGCTGGTATTACAGGAAAATGGAAATTTGTTTAAAAAATCTTTGGACGGTTTTTTATTATTTGTAATGTCATCTTAAAAATGATACTAAATTTGGGATTATTCTTTCAGGGGAAACGGTAGTCATTTTCCCCTAAAAGTTTTGACTTTTTCAGCCTGCCTATGGAGATTGCACTGTTTTTCCCCTTTTTTGTTGGGTTTCGCACAGTCAACCAGTCGGCAAATCTCACACGAGTGACGTATAAAAAATCTTCGGACGGATTCAGAAACCTTGACATCACACCTTTACGTTGGTATAACGATTGTTTTCATTCGTGGAGAGGAAACGGTAGCCATTTTCCAACCAATAAAAAGTAGCTTTTCATAATAAATCAAAGTGACTGGGATAGTGTAGTGCTATAGCTACTCACGACGAGTACGCTCGTACGAACAAAGCACAGTTATAGCTACACGTGCAAGCGCTGTACATAGAGGTCAGTGGGTGCATTTAACGCAGTGCGTACAGAGCATAGAGCTATATACTACTAAAATTATCTCTATGGTAGGCACAGAGTGTGTGCGTTGCGCTCAAAATCTTGGAGACCGCATGATGTCTATACATGTGCACCTGAATGGGCCATTGCACTCCGACTAGAGGGAAGTCAGTATAATCATTGGCAGAGGGAAGGTGTTTGATTTCATCTACGATGTGATGGCATGCCTCTGCTGGTGTAGTCTACCGTGAGTTTCATTTCTAATTCTAGTTTGTTAGTGTTAGTAAGTAGTCAACGAGAGCAAGCGCTCGCACCCCCGCTCTGTCGCATTGAACTAGTCCAATCAGTGTACTTTCACGCAAGAGTGTACTTGAGCGCGCTCTCTTCGTGAAAGCGGTTGTTTAGTGCTGTATTCTTTTATGCGCGTTTAGGGCTAAAAGTTTTCCATATATGGGAAACAAAGGAAAATTACCCCCACCCTGTTCATTAAAAGGGAAGTCGACCCGATTAGTAGGTTGGTTTTTATAAAAGCAGTTTTTTTTTTGTGGGTAAATTTCAACGGGATGGTAATTGTCCTAGAAGGTAATTGTAAAAGGGGCTAATTTTTTTTTTTTTTTTTTTTCGGGGGGGGTAATTACCCTGTTGGTAATTGGATGGCAGGTGATTGTGCAGGGGGTAATTGTCCGAGAGCTTGACACTAGTATACAGAATATAAGTTAGCCAAATAGTCATATTATTTCCCACTTGTCAGTCCTCAAAGCTGGAAGACATTTTCAAATGACATATATTAAAGGTATTGGGTATCTTTGTTTCAGATTCTAAAAAAAATCCTGGATTTAGCTCTTGTTGCAATCATAATAATAAATCTTTAGGTCAGTCAGTCAAGATATTTATGATCGGAAATCGAAATTTCAAAAACCGTTTTGCCAATGGTTTTCATAACACTACAATTTAATGAGGAAAATGAGAATGGTATAACCGGCCGCTCAAAGATTTTTTTTTTGGAAGCACTTCATGATATTTTGAAGCGCAATTTTTGTAGGGCTTCAATATATTACACCATATCACAGACGCTGATAACACTTTAAACAATGCCTTTAAGTAGTTCCCATACATGTTTTTCTTCTAGGAAGAAAAAAAAAACTTGCTCAAATTTAGGTGAGTTTTGAAGACTGGTTTCTGAAAAAGACTCTGTTCTCACCATAAGAAATAGCAGTCTCTGAGCTGACACAAAAATATGTTTTCTAAACCAAATTGCCAATTTGCCATGTCGAGATTCACATAAATCTATTGATCTCATTTTTTTTCAAACACTAATAACTTTTTTTATTATTTGTCCAATTTATTTCAAATTTTCATCATCCTGTTTCTCTTATTTTCTGCTTTCATGCAAATTAACTCATTACAAAGGTTGGATTGTCCATTAAATTGTGACAAATAATACAATTAATCACAATACGTCAACTAAATAAGGGCCTTATTTCTTCTTCAGAAATATATTTTAACATGTCAAACTCTAAATTACACTTACCAGTACAGCCAGGTGTTACTCTATGAGGTCTCCACATTCCTGATGATCCACACACATATTGTGAAGGGATGGTGGGATGTGTGTTGGGAATGTAAAAATTTTCTCTGCAGAATATACTGCAAAATATTCCATCACTCCATCCATCACAGGCCAAAGCTCCATCTTGTGGGGGATCCAAATCTAGGCAGGCAATACCTGGTGAACGAAAAGGTAGCAATAGGAAAAAATTGAGAAAATTTGTTCTTCCCAATGACAGAATTTGAGAATATTTCTTTCCCTTAAAAATATAGTAAAAGTTTAAACAACTATATTTCATTTTAGTTTCAGTTTAGGCGCCTTGGATTAATTCTCATGTGCGAGAAGCTGCGTGTTTTTAACCTGAGAGCGCATGCATGAAAGCCGTATTGAGTTAATCCCGGATGCACGATTTGCCCACGAGAAGACGCATTGTGTGTGTCCGAACACCGTGACGTCCTTTTCAAGCCAGAAAATTTTCAACCCATTGAAAGATTCGTCATACTTGTTTAGCTCCCTCTGCGGCTAAACTAAGTTATTTAGCTTAGCTTGAGTCCGTGTCTAATTAACACTGTACTCTGTATGTTTGGAATGGATCATTATGCACAATAAAAACACTGTTTAAAAGGGTTGTTTACAAGTAATAAGGCCTGTTTAAAAAATTCAACAAGCTGTTGTATTGTAATGAACTGTTAGCATTTTAAACAATTACGTTTTATCTGTGTATATATAACCAAATTAATTTTTAAAAAGGAGATTTTTTTCGGAGAGGTAACTTGGAGGTGTCAATCTAGACACACGGGTTATGGGCGCCCCATTCAAATTTAATTCTCCAGCAATTAATGGAAATAAAGACTAGTGGGGTTTTTTCTATCTCGCCGTTAAAAACAATTACGTGCTGGCCATAAAGCCAATGTGTTGGTTCATGAATTCTTGTTTGGAGACTATGCTATTCCATTGTCATTTAACTCATAGAGGCAAAACACATTTTACGGAAGGTTTTAAATATTATTTTTTTCTTTGAACTTGGTATAAAGCCCTCTCCAAAGAAAACATTTTCTCTTGCTCCTGTTCATCTCTTTTCCTCTCTCTCTTCTCTTTCTCTCTCTTTTCTCCCCACTCTCTCTTTTGTTTCTTCACTGGCCACCCATTATGGGTGCAGTCTGCCTCTATATCCGCATTCTGCACCATGCTCCCCCCCCCCCCCCCCCGTACGCTAGTGTTTCTCCGGCTTATTATTATCATTATAATCATCATCATCATATTATTATTATCATTATTTAGATGGGGAGGGTGATGAATAATGAAAGGAAAGCAATGAATTATAAAAAATTGTTTATGATCGTTTAAAAATTTGGGTTGATTTTACTCTTCCATTCAATAAATCTCATTAAAATGCGAAAACTGCACTCATTATACATTTTTTGTCTTCCTCCCTCCCCCAAGTATACGAATGTGTCTCCGGCTTTTCTTTGTTTGTTGTTAGGTGGGGGTAATGGAAGGAAGGTAACAAATCATTGATTGACATTCGTTTAGAAATTAGCGTTAATTTTGCTCACATCACACAAAAAAATCTTATTAGGATAAATCAATACTCTTGCACAAGATTCAAGATACTTTATTTCTCCAATCGTGCAACATATAAACTAACATTACCAATTGCTCCTGTGTGTTGTACTTTCATATTATTCATTATAATCGTTTTTTTTTTCATAAGCATGTCCATTTTTCTTTCATATGAAATTCTGATACTGCTGGTAATTCATTGGGAGCAGCGTAATCCGCGCTCGCCCTGAAGAAATCTCATGACGGCAAGCACCCTAGTACCTTATAATCCGCCCTTCCTTTGTTCGAGTTTATAACCATGACAACGAACTCTACGTTTGCCCAAGTTCATTGTTTCTCCTACATAACATAGATGTAAATAGACCTCAGACATAACTCTTTTCGTATAATCATTCTATATACCGGTAGTTCTAAAATCTTTCAAATATTTTGTGTCGTTTTTGTTTGTATATACTTTGTTAATTTATTTACAAACTATTGTTGTCAAAATTTGCCAATACTACCAAACTATTACGTTTTCCCCATCATCTTCCGCTCTAGAATCTTCTTATTTATTTATTTTTATTTGTTGGGTCCTTTTCACATTTTTCTTGTCTCTCTCTCTTCAAGATTTATTCTGTTTTTGTAAGGGTATTTATGCTGTTAATGTTTGTATAAATAAAAGAGAAATCATTATTCTTTCTCTTATAATGTTGTCCACCTTCTTCTATAGATAACCCTTTTGTGCTTTGGTATAATGTCCGATGTATATTACATCTGTCAATAAGCGTTTGGAGCTTTGTTGGAGTACTTGTATGAAAGAAAGCGTTATGAACTATATAATGCACATGATATGTATGACTTGATATTGATCGCGATCACTTTGCCATTCAGTCAAGTAATGAATAATATTATAGAACTTCAAGTATTTATTATGTGTTTCTATTCAAGCTTGTATTATAGAAAACAATATAATATAAAGAAAGTACAAATTCAATTCATTATGTCTGTACGATGGACATAGTACAATCATAATCTAGTTCAAGCAAACCGTGACCAAAGAAAATCATTTTATATATATATTTGTGTAGATTATTCATGTTTATTTATACAAGCATATAATGTAAGTATAAATACTTGAATTTGAATTCAAAACAAATTGCTCATAGTATTCTGCAATAATGGTCATAAACTGACTTGCTAAACAACAACAACAAAAACCCATTCACCGGCCTGTTTGTGTGTGAAGATGGAGCTGGGGGATTATTCCAATAAAAGAAAACAATAGCCGGATTATCTGAACTACTGTCTGCCCATTTTCATTCGCTTTGTTATGATCTGCAGTGAAAAAGCAGGAAGTCTATTCATGTTATTGATTTTCGAACCCATCAGTTGCAATGTTTTGTTTGCATCCACTAAATACTAGCTTCTGGTGTTTATATTTCATCAAGAGATTAAGAAATATAACGTAAACATTCAGAAGAAGCTAAAATGAACGGAGAGAAGAATATAACAGTACAATAATAATTATCAGAAGTAAACTTTTAAATATAAATCTCTGTTGCATCAAACTGATATGACAACAAATGTTTATTATGCTATATTGAAGGTGTTAATATACGTCGGACATTATACTTAGGCGAAAATACATAAACAAACAGAACAGAAAGACAAAAAAAAAAGAGCCCAGGGGAAGGGGGGGATTAGAGAGACAAATATGATAATGATGAATACAGTACAGACTTCGTCCAACTTTTTGTCTCTCCATCCCCTCTCACTCATATTGTTTATTTCTGAACTCTAAATATGAAAGCCATCTTCCTTCGCT
The DNA here is from genome assembly GCF_000002235.5 of Strongylocentrotus purpuratus. Taxonomy (NCBI): domain Eukaryota; kingdom Metazoa; phylum Echinodermata; class Echinoidea; order Camarodonta; family Strongylocentrotidae; genus Strongylocentrotus; species Strongylocentrotus purpuratus. The sequence continues at coordinate 28,067,632 of NW_022145604.1, read as the reverse complement.
TGCTTTTATGTCAACCTCAACTGGCAATATGATTTTGTGTGTCTTGTTTCCCTGTTTAATACTTTTTTCCCATCTAATTACCATTCTTTCGCTCAAAATCTATCACAATCACTAACATAATGGCGCATAAAATGTGAACGCAACGTATTACCATAGCATGAAAGGCGAGTTTGATAGAGAGGGGAGAGGGGAAGGGGGGTGGGGACTGGGGAGGGTGTCTAATCAATAAAGTACTGTTTAATGCGCGGAGTTGGGCAAAGGCAACGTTGAATGTCCGAGATAAAATCATTAGGAGCCAGAGCAAATAACACTGAGTTCCCATAGGAAATATATTTATTCAGATGATCATATCTCAGCCAATACTGTTATAAATATTAGGACATTATTTTTTATGCTCTTTCGGAAAATTAAGAAAAATTGAGAAATTCAAAACATAGATTAATGATGACGTCACACTTCACCACTTATTTTAAATTTGTTTATTACCTGTGTAACTGTGTTAGATTCTTTTCATTTCATATATACCTGGGGACAAACCTTTGATTTTTCCTTCCTCTCGATCACTCCTATTGTTTCATTTCATATTGTTTATTTCTGAACTCATTTCATTTATAGATATTAAACAATCTTTTCATGATTAGTCAAGCGTATTGCCCATAAGTTTATAAATGTTCCAGAAGTCAAATATTGTTTAAGATAACCCAACACAGATTAATGAAGTTTGGAAACGAAAACGAGACAAATGAAGCTACAACAAAGTGAAACATATCAAAGGAAGAAAAAGCATTAATGTATGACTTGTATAAATGTGTGATAAATAATTTGTATTAATAAGTTATCCCTTTCAGGAAGGAAATCTGAATTCTGACCCTAAAAAGCAGGGGCCGCGGAGTGTTTTTGAGAGTAGGGTGGGGGGGGGGGGGAGGTCTGAATATGAAACGTGTCTACTAAAAAAAAAGACCCAGCCACCCGCTTCCGTGGCCCCTGCATAGTTTGAGAGTTACATGGCAGACTATAGAGGGCGGTCAACTGGTATCGGTTGAAAACACTATGAGTAGGTCACGCTATGTTCTTAAGTCGTTGAAGCGGACGCACCTTTACACGGGATTTTCGCATCCGGCTTTTGAATAGAGGGGTGCGGACGATTGTGGCTTTCACGCAAACTAGGTCGCGTTGCATAAAGCCGCGTGTTTACTGCCACTCGAATTAATCCAAGGCGCCTTAGCCTATTTCTCATTTCTTCATAATCTATACATTATGGAAAGAGTATGCAACAGGTAGTAGCCCTATATATGTAAAAATCAATAAGAAGCTATGTACTGTACATCAATATGTAACAATCGTACAGAAATTTAGATGATATACAGAAGGTGAAATAATAAAAGAGGAAATTTCGTTTTAAAAAAGCATGGCTTGTAAAAATATATTTCATACATTTTGTTATGAATAACAATCAATGAAAATGTATGTAATACAAATTTTGAACCTTAATTTTAATATCACCTCAATCCATTCACAGTGCATCAAAAAAATTAGTATTTCGAGATCATCCAAGATCTAAAACTGTATGACCTATTTACTTACCTTGCCCTAAAACTATAAACATTGTCTTGTATTACAAATAAATTGTGAGAAGGTTACCCTGTGACAACTGCATCTACGTGTACATGTACATACACCAATAAACACTCTATAGCATGAGCAATTTTCATGTCAACTGCAACATGACATATCAATATCTGTGTACACTTTTTAAAATGAAAGTTGCTCTAACAAACCGAAGGCACACCAGATAGATGCCAAAAATATCAAGGTGGCTTCTATCGAAATCAATTTTTATCATACATTGTATATGAATAAGAAAAAGAGAGAGAAAAAAAGTTTTCCACCCATATTTTTTTCTCCAAGTGTCTGATTAGCAACATCTAGAATAAAACCATTCCAAGGGGCCCTATTTGTGAGTTTATTTTATCCTTATCACACGGTACATGAGTCAAATTAACTTCCTCATAGTTTGATAGATTTTTTTTTCTTCGTAAAAGGAAAATCAAAACAGCAATCTTATAAAAGTAAGAACAAACAGGAAAATAATCTGTATCATATTCCGGTGCATGCATTTGGAATGCTTTGTCTAATAAAATTAGAAAATGTTCATCACAAAAAAAAAATGACAAACATTAAAGAAAGAACTTGTAGAAGAACACAATTTTTGTATTAATGTTTTATTCATGTTTCTGTTTGCTTTTTGCTCTATGTTATGCTATGAATGCTTTGGGAATTACCCTCGTACAAGACCTAAGTTTTTTATTTATGAAGTTCTCCATTTCATTTTCTTAATTTGTTTATGAATTATTTTGTATCTTTTGTATCAATACAATTTTTGATGGAGAATGAAATAAATTTGAATTAAATTGAATTTAATTTGATTAATTAATTAATTTCATTATTGATGCACCTATTGTAAATATGTACAATATGAATATAATTAATATTATCTATTTCAATCAAATTGTGGAAATAGTTTCAATGACCATAGTGTATTTATGTTTGAGTTAGGGAATTATTTTGTGTACATTTGATAACTACAAAACTGTTTAAACTTGAGTGCAAACCCAAAAGATCTTTCCCTAGGATTCAAGGATTAAACTTAAGGATTGATTTATTGTCATAAATGGTCTATTGAAGGCAGCCACCCTTGACTAGCTCTTGTTATTTGTTGGCTCTTTTTACTAAATGTATCATTTTTGCCACGCTGAAATTTAATGTAACTTGACTTTTCTGTAATAACTAATCGAAATGAAGAAGAAAAAACATATGTATATATTTTACCCAGGAATTGAGAAAATTACACACTAACGGCTATTTAAGACAAGGGCAAGTAAACAGTTGTATCATACACACTCTATGGTAAATGACAATTTAAAAAGGAAGCATACACATATATCATTGAATAACTTACTTTTGACACTTATAATGAAGCTGCAAGTAGTCGTCTTGCCATTGTCTTGGTTCGTAGCCCTGCATTCTATTAAGTGATCCTGGTTAATGGCTAAGGTGGCCATGCCATTGTCATAGTTACATGAAATGTCAAGTGGATCCCCCGTAGGTTCAAGGAATTCAGGTGGATCCCATGTGACCTCTGTTTCTTGTTGACTGGTGGAGACTTCGGTGTTGTTAGGACAGGACACCAGAACTGGGGAAAGCTCATCTGCAATTTTTTTTTATAAAGAAGGCAACTAGAGTGAAAAGTACATTTTTAATCTTTTATCTTCAAGAGGTAAAAATTAAAGAGGATACCAAGTACAGGGTGTGTACGGATAACAAGTTTGTAATTCTTTTAAAACAATTACCGGTAGTTATCCGATCAATCATTATGATACCCAGGTGAAGTAAATGGGTACCTGGTAGAAATTTATTCCTTGAAATTGAAATGCTAGAGCGCCGTATGGCAGCCGTGCTAAAGCCAGGGTAATAATCGGAAGCGCCAGGAGGGTCAAATCTGACTGACATGAACACTATACAAGAACCCACTATTATTGTTATTATTACTAATGATAGAGTACCACACACATGTAGGTCTATAATGAGCAAGAGGGCCAACAGGCTATATAGTATAATGTTTGTCCAACAAATATAGAGATATTCAACCACTGTACTTCCTTTTGGGCCTATGTCCTACTCAAGATATTTAAGTTCGTAGATATAATCTGCGTCTAGTCAGATCAAAGGTCATTTGTACCGAAAATGTAAAACCCATCGACATGAATACAGGATTGCATGCTCAATAATACATGCAAGTCATTATTCATTTAAACTGTATTCTCAGAGGGCACATTCCCGGCCCTCCCCCCACTCCGGGGTCGGAATGACCGCATGCGTGTTACCAAAATGTCCGGTAAAGGGGTACTTTTCGTGCGACAAAGTCCGGCCCGAGAATTGTAAAAAAAGGGGTGTATTTGACTTTTCACCCGGAGATTTCTTTAAAAAGGGGGTGTTTTTTCTCTCATCTCTTTTGACTCCTGAGAAATTATTCCGAATTTCGGGGGGTACATTGAGCATTTTCCCGAATTTAGGGGGTATCCAAGCCAGGAAAAGCCCCCGAAAGGCCCGCAAAAGGGGGGTTCGGAAATGTTGGCAGTCCTCAGATAGGGGGTGCTTTTAAAAAGAGGGAACAAGCATACCTCTGAAACACAAGTGGAAGTATTCTTCTCAAGAGGGTAAACAAAAGGTATTCACAAAGCGTCTCAATCACTTTGGCAGTGATTATTCTAATATGCACTAAGTGGAACCTCTAGTATCTCCATGTGTGAAAGATTTGTTACTATTTGGGGGTCATTTGTACTACAGCAGACTACAAACAGGTCTATCAAAGCCAAATGTATAAGCCTATATTCATTATTAACCTACATAATTATTTACCTTGAACATAAATGGGAAACGAGCAGTTGACCTGATTTCCTGCATTATCGGAGAATGTATAGATAAATGTAGTGTCTTGAGTCACGTTGTATGGAGATGTCAGATCAGATGGTGACGTTGTGACAATGAGGCTGCTACCATCTAAAGAGTCAGTAGCAGTAGGCGGAGTAAACGACACTTGTACACCCCAGGCTTCAGTCCGAGTGACAGTGATGGGAGATGGACACGATGTCAAGACTGGTGCCGAAATGTCTGCAGATTATCAAAAACAGTTTGATTTTTGTAAATTCAGTGAAATGAATTGTAAGCATGCATATACATACCTAGGCAAAAATGATTACTGGTAGACAGAATCAAACATTTTCAGATCAAAGATTCAAACAAGAACAATAACAATAACTAGTTCTTATATAACGCTTTTCAGGACAGAGGGCCCTCTCAAAGCGCTTTACAGATGTATATATACATGTATATACATGTATATATATATATATATATATTATTACCCCGGTCATCGGATTCAGGCTTACCCGCACACAATGTATGCATTCTCCACTCCCTGGGGAGCATTCCAGGCAGGCGTCATTTTTATAAGCGTACACGTGCTAATCTAAGCACATCAGCTTTCACATCCTACCGGGTACCCACTTAACACCCGGGTGGAGAGTGGCAAATGTAGATCAATGTCTTGCCAAAGGACATTAGTGCCGCAGTGGGACTTGAACCGCGGACCTTGTGATCCACAGTCCGGTGACATATCCACTCGTCCACGACACCTCTACATAGAAAAACCTGATGAGAATTGACATATTTGGCATCAAAACAGAAGTCAAAGAAACCACCCGTAAACTAGCAAGAGTGAATTGAAGTATCAACAGTTCTTTCAACCTTTTCAATACAGATGACTGAGTGACTAAAATGTCATATGCAGTTCCAAAGTTGGATTAATGGGGAAAACTAGAGACATCTGTATTTCCGTATGTTAAAGACACCTTGACTCTCCAAGCAGAGGTGCAGTGTCGAATTCAAGCAATGTGGCTCAGATCCTACCACAAGGTTTGTAACCTTTTTTCGCAGAAATCATTTTAGCAATGAACTATAGTGAGCAGTAGATTCGAGTCAACTATTATAGCAAATATTAATAAAAGGATAAATATTGTAAAATACACCTCTTGCAGAACTTAACCCTATTCCCATTGGGGGGGGGGGCTCTTTAGGCCCCCCCCCTCGACATTTTTTGTGATAAGTCTGAAACGCGAAAAGCTCGCGCCATGATTTTATGTGACTTATTTGTTTTAAGTCTTGCACAACTTTTGAGACCAAATTTGCGACAACCGGGTGTGTGGTTACGAAGTTACGCGCATTTGAAAAACATTTGTCAAGCCAAAAATGGCTCAAAAAACGTGATTTCATGTACAAAGTCAATGTAAATTGTGTATTCAGTCAAAATTCATAAATCTTTGTCTATTTTTCCTTTCACTGGCTGAAACGGTTAAAAAATCTGCTTTATGACTCTAAAAATATCACCAACAATTTCTATCGAAAAAACAATAGAAATAATAAGGTTGAAAAAACAAAAAAATACATAAGAAATTAATAAAACAATAAAATACATAAGAAATTAATTTTGATACCAATTTTTTTTCTTGTTAATATATTAAGAACATTACTAAGAGAATCTGCACAAAAGATAAGGATGTTTGGAGCTTTTATTTAATGATTTATTTATATTTATCATTTTTATTGTTTTTTACGCATAAATTAGCATAATTAGTATAATAAGTGGATTTTAAAAAAAATTGACTACGCAGTCTCGCAGTTTACATCACAGGCTATGTACATGCTGATTTTCGGCGCGATCTCGCGATCAGCGGCCGAGATCAGAGGGGGGGGGCCAAAAAGGCCCCCCCCCCCCCCCCCCAATGGACTCAAGTGATCAAAATAACCCAATGGGAATAGGGTTAAGCGTTAGGGATAGGGAACTAGAGACCTATACAAAAATGGCCATTGGGCTTGTCTTCTTTAAGTGGTGTCCCAATGACCACTAGGACCCTGTTCTCACTCATTCCTAGACCGATCCAGGCTAGATCGAAAGATAATGTGGTAGAATGATTAATAAAAAGAATAACATAAGAGAAGGTGATAGAAAGAAGAAACAAAGAATAACATAAGGAAAGACAGAAAGAGATTGTGATAGAAGGAAGAAACAAAGGATAGTGTAAGGAAAGACAGGAAGAGGAAATAATACAATAATAAAAACAAAGAATAACATAAGAGAAGGTGATAGAAGGAAGAAACAAAATACAACATAAGGAAAGAGAGAAAGTAATAAAATCATAACCAGATGATAGAATAAGAAAAAAGAAAGAAAAAGAGAAAATGATATAGAAAAGATAATGGAAAGATAGAAGAGAATATGAAAAATGGAAAAACAAAGAATAACATGAGTCAGGGATGGTAGGAAGAAAATGATAGAGAGAAACAAAAAAGAACTACACATGAAAAGGTGATAGAAGGAAGAAACAAGAATAACATGAGGAAAGGTAGATAGAAGAAAAAATGATAGAATGATAACAACAAACAAAAATAAGAGATGATAGAAGAAAAAAAATAATAACATAAAGACAGAAAGAGACGATGATAAAGAATAGATAATGGAAAGATGGAAGAGAAGATGAAAGATGAAAAAATAGCATGAAAAAAAGAAAACGAAAATGATAACAAAATAAAGCAGAAGATGAAGCACTCTATTTGGTTTTAAATTTTGCTCAAAATATTTGACCCGCTGACCTTTGCTACCCCAGCAACAGGAGCGGTCAAGCTCATTCGCACTGTACCATAGCAACAAGAGCGGTCTAGCTTGTGAGTGTGTACTTAAAACAAAGCGAACCCCCGGAGCGATCCTCTGGATCGGTCTAGCCTAGATTGATCTAGGAATGAGTGAGACAAGGTCTAGGTTACAGGGACGATGATGACAACTATGAAGGGTACAATTCTTGCTATTGCCAATACCCCCAAATGCCCCAATGTTGGCCTTTTGGACGTAGTTTCAAACTAATTCCAGTGTATACGGTGCATGCATGCAGCATTTATTATGCATGTGAAGTATATATCCCAAAATTCTCTTGTCGACTGCTACTGCATGAGCTCCTTGGATTTTTTACAATTCCATGATTGTTCCAGAAGAAATACCCAGGGAATACCACTGCATATATTCATCATTTTGTAATTGGTATTTGTCAAAAATGCCGCGAGCATAGTCATTATCGTGTAGTGATTTCAAACTTGTCTTGCCTTCCGAGCAACTTTTTCTATGTCACCCGCTGTGTTTGTCAAAAAAATTTCCCACGTCACATCTCTCATCTAGGGATATCTCTGAAGGTTTTTTGGTTTATTATTGTTTGACCAGCACAAGGCAAATTAACAGTATCGCATCATATTCCAACTGACAATTCAATTTTTAAAAGTAAAAAATTGCTTATGATATACTATGAAATAGATCCGACGACAGAGTGAAAGGTAGCATGTAGGCAGCTAGCTATAGTCGTTGACTACCGCTCCGGCCCGGCCAAGACCGGACGCACGCACACGTACACAGCTGTGTGAATGGACCGGAAGCAACCAAGACACCAAGCTATCCCAGATTTCATTTAATTCGGGACATGAAACTTAAATCCGGGCGTTTTCGAGTATAGGCGCTAGCAAGAAATTATCATCATGTATCTACTTTTTTAAATAGCATATAATGTTTTTGCAACTCACCCAAACATGCTAAATCTTCTGATAAGCCATTGATGAATCTATTCCATTGACCATCACTTCCACAGACAATCGTCGATCCATCGCCTTGTAGATCTGTACCAGTAGGGCAGTATGGTGTGCACCTGGTACCCACACTCACATTAACTGGTCCAGCACATATAGACGGATTAATGTTGATATGCTCGGGTAATTCTAGAGGATCGCACTGGATGGCTGATAAAAAAAGAAAATAGCTAAGGATATCATCTTTTCAGAGCCATCAGGACTTTAACTTTGGGTTGCAAACATTATACCCTTCTAGATCCAAACAGACAATATCATAAACATAATATAAGGAAATGAATGAATAATGAGAGTAGCAGACATCAGGGTTTCCTCTCCTGAAGAAGAATTCCTGAATCAAACCTGGATCTATGGCCTAGAACATCAATCCCTTTACTACCAGAGGGCCTAAAGAACCTCTCATGCATGTCATGGTCAAGATGCCAGGAACATGAAGAAAGGAAAGAAACATGCATAAAATTAAATACATTGCAAACAGGACGTATTTAGAGGTCTTTCTAGGTTTAGCAATGGATTCTGTTACATTACCTATCATTCATACCATATAAACATACATCTAAGCATCGTTTTTCGTGAATAAAGTTCCAGTTATGCTAATTATATTACTCATTGTGGATAAAGTATTGAAAATAATATCGCTAGTGACATTTGTTTGTCTAGCAATGTATGGTCAACAAGGGATCAAAAGATCTCGACGTTTCGTGCACCGCTGCAACACTTTGTCAGGTGATAAAATATATTGTAAGCAAGCGTCTTTTATACTCTACGGGTGGACCGGCGGTCAAATAATTCGATCAATAAAGGACAAGGCCTATTGGCCGAACCACAAGGGTGCTCAACCAATCAACAGGCTGTTGGCTCGGCTCGCCTGCCAGGCGAGAACAATACCATGCCGCTGGCTTGATACGGGCAGGCTGGACAGGGAGCGTCATGCCGGCAAATCGTACGCATCTAAAATTCGGGGTTATCGATCCCATGGTTACTATGGGGGTTACTATGGCGATCTGTCAATCTCTCCTCCCTTCCAGCAATGATCTGGTTCTTGGCAGCCTCCTAATATATCCATTCAAGCAAGGAGGAAGGGGGTATTTCAAGTTTGCTTTGAGGATTTCACGTCATGAATAGATATAGGTTTCTGAGAAATAAGTTGACCACAAAAGTGGTCTATTCATCATTTAAAAATGTCTTTACCTTTACAACTCGGTGTTGTTTGTGCAGTCCAGCTTGAGCTTGCTGTCGATGTATCAAACTCACATGTGACCATGCTAGAACCAGTCAGGTGATAGCCAGGATTGCAGGTTATGTTGCACTCTGAACCCCATATTGTATTACATACACCAGCAAACTCAGCAAAAGACGGCAGCAGATACTGACGGCATCTGTGAACTTCATCATCAACATTTGCATCAGAAAAAATGGGGTGAGCATCATAATGTCATGTAAACATAGTTATCAGGAAATGGCTTTACCATACAACGAGGCGTTTCTCCATAAATGTGAAAGAGGCTGGAATTCTACTACAGTTTACTGCGGGGTCCGTTCACTATTCATTAGGATCGGTATTCATATGGACCAGTATTCATAAGGACTGCTATTTGTAAGAACCATTCATAATTTGAGAAAAGGGCCATTAATACCGCTTTTAATAATCAAAGAGCAGGGTTGCTATTCATAATACAAAATTGGGGTTGTTATTCATAGGGGTCCCTACTCTACGAGAAGAGGGTCGCTATTCATCATACAAGAAGTATTATACGTATTAAATGGATCATGTAAAGTGACCCTCATTTCGTATTATGAATAGCAGTCCAATCCAATACAATCCAAAAAGATATTTGATATAGCGCCTTTATTGGTAGTAACCGCTAATATATATTTATAATAGCGCCCCTTCTTCATGTGTATGAATAGCGACCCCAATTTCGTATTATGAATCAAGCCCGTACTAGCCTTTGAACAAGGCCACACGCCGAGCGACTAAAAAAAGACTAATCCCAAAAGCCCGAGTGAACGACAGAGCGAGAATCACACCCAGTTAGCCTTTGGTAATCTGGTTTGGAATTCTTATTTTAACCTTTGTTTCCGACTGGAATTCTCTACCGAAATGATAGCGTCCATTCACCGAACGTATCCTCGCATTACGTCAGCATATAGTATCCATCACAAACACACACACACGGAGTAAACTGTACGTATAGTACAAACATGGACCTACTAACTATGAACTGACGATCATAGTTTACACACACACACTGACGTTCGGGCTAAGACCACTGACCTCTACATGGAACAGAAACGAGACTGGTTCCTTTTATATACAGGGAAAGTCCAATTATCTCACTTATGATTGTTAGCATAAGTCATCAAATGCTTCCTATTTCATTGTAATTTTGCATTTAGAATAAATTTGAATGTGATATTTTGTATCTATCAATTATATGTTCATCTCATAAGCAAAACGTATTTACGTCTTTTACCTTTTTTTACATGTTTTGATAATGAACGAATCACAAACAAAGCCAACTGGGGGATGGCCGTTATAATTGGTCAATAAATCCAATGCTATGAATATTTTATGCGGAGCAGTAATATCTAGATTGCAAAAGGCTCTCGTGGTGGTCACGCGTTCACCCCGGGTATCTAGACTCATCTCAGCCGCTTAGCGTCATGAGGCCTTGTCAAAAGGCTAAGCCCATACAACCTTTTTTTGAGGGGGGTTTTTAAGGTTGCCAACTTTGAGCCAGAGGTGATAGGGAGACATTGCGAGCAGGGGGTCGCTAGACCTTTTGGAGTGGGGGGGGGGGGGGGTGTAGAGGCCATCGATTTACGACGAAAGTAGCCACCAATTACCGACAAATAACCCAAATGTCTACAAATTTAACATCATAAACCCGGGCCGGAGGCTAAAATATTTTTCCTATCAACTATCTATAGTACTCACGTATGCACAGATGGTCATTTCCCAGGAAGACATTAATATATGATTTATTTTGTCAGCTTAGTCAGCATCATAAGGGGGGCGGTAGTGAGCACGCGATTCACTTAAAGAGCGTGCAAAGCGCACTCCCTAGGGGGGTGGGTGAAGGAAGGGGGGCCTACCCCCCCCCCTCTCCCGGACAAAGCGTGGAAGCTTTGATGTTTCCTTAAATTATAGAGAAAGAAGGCGATTCGTTGTACCATTCTCGACTCTTAAAGCCCCAATGCACTACTTATAGCTACATGTACTTGTGCCCTCTATATAGCAAACAATGCCTAATCAGTGCCTGTTGGTCCCCCATGATCCCCTTTTTCTTATGTTAGTTGAGGGCTGATTTGATGAGATAACTACCTGTCAGTGACCCGGTGTCAGTGACCTTGCAGGGAGGTGTAATCCCCCCTGGCCAAACTAGTGCAGACGGGCTTTAATACTTGTCAGAATTCAGTTCCTCCCCCCCTCCCGCTCAAAAAGCGTGGAAGCTTTGACGTTTCCTTAAATTACTCGAGAAAGAAGACGATTCCTTGCATCGTTCTCAACTCTTAATCCTTGTCTGAATTTAGTTTCCCCCATCCCGCACAAAGCACTGAAGCTTTCGAGGTTTCATTAAATTATGATAGAAAGAAGATGATTTGTTGTACCATTCTCGTCTCTTAATCCTTTTCTGAATTCATTTCCCCCTTCCCGCTCGAAGCGCGAAAGCTTTGACGTTTCTTTAAATTATTAGAGAAAGAAGACGATACGTCGTACTGTTCTTGACTCCCTAATCCTTGTCTAAATTCAGTACCCCCCCCCCCTTCCCGCAAAAAGCGCGGAAGCTTTGACGTTTCTTTAAATTATTAGAGAAAGAAGACGATTCTTTGTACCGTTCTCGACTCTTAATCTTTGTCTGAATTCAGTTTTCCCCCTTCCGTGCGAAGCGGGAAAGCTTTGACGTTTCCTTAAATTATTAGAGAAAGACGATTCGTCGTACAGTTCTCGACTCTTAGTCCTTGTCTAAATTCAGTACCCCCCCAAAAAAAAAAGTTAAACCTCTGATTTCTTTTGCATATATTGTAAGAAGGTGAAACTTCAAGAATTGTTGTTGTTTTGGTTTATAGGCGTTTGTCATTCAGAAGTGAATATTTACGCCTCTTCTCTTAGGATTTTTTTTCCTTTTAAAATTATATTCATTTTTTTTTATATATAGATTTGGATAAATTGGATTTTTAAAAGTTAAACTGTTTATGTTGAAAAAATCAGTAGATGTAGTCTCTTTTGAAGTCGTCAAAACAGATAAAAAGTCACAGTTCGTAGTGAATTTTTTTTTCTCCTCTCTTTCATCCCCCGTTTCTTTTGTTTCCTTTTTCTCTTTTTCTTCTTTTTTCCTTTTCTCATTTTATTTCTTTTCCTCTCTTTCCTTTCTTTTCCGTTTCTTTTTTTCTTTTCTTTCCCTTTCCCTTTTCTCATTTTTCCTGATGGCAGAGCAATTTTACAGACAATATCCTGACAGGTGGCGGGGGGGGGGGGGGGGCTGTTGCACCCCCCCTTTTAGCGACGCCCCTGAGTGCGAAAGAGGTAATGAGCAATTAAATGGTGAAATCAGCCAGGGAATAAGAGGGGGGGGGGGGTAGTGAGCACTATTTTTTTTAAACGGGGGGGGGGGGGGTGGTTCACAAACCGATCCTCAGTGTAAATTATGAATAGCAACCCTCATCTCACTCATGAATAGCAGTCTTTATGAATAACTGTCCTTGCATGCCTTTATGAATAATGATCCCCTTTCGGTTTAATGAATAGCGGTCCTTCACTTATCGGACATTACCCATTATGAATAGCGGTCCTTATGACTAGCGAGGTTACCCCTTTACTGCATGGTGCTGGGCTAATGTAGCTCTTGTTCAAAATTTATATTAACTAGGGAAGTAAAATCTGAGGTTTTTCTTGCATTTTTTAAGCTTGATCAACTGAATTTGTAGAATATGGACCAATAGTTATGATATTGAGCATGATAAATAAAGTAGTTAAGGAAGATACACATAACTCAAGTCTGCCTGTCCCTGTTTTGTGATGGCGATCTTGTTTCGTCAAATGCGGCATACACCGATTGGATTTGGTGTCTTTACCAAATCCGCCAGACGAATCTCATCTAACGTGTCCTCATTACCTGTCTGGTAAAATCTACATCAGAATTAATTGTGAAGAAGTTGACATAAGTTTACTCTACTCTTCATGTCCTGTTATATACCAGTGTATACACTTACCCTGTACTGCAACGTCAAATGTACATGTTTTGCTATTTCCTGTAGCATCTCTGGCTATGCACCTAACCTCAATGTCACCTTCTCCCATCAGGCCTTCTTCTTTGTCACATGTAACAGTAGGTTCGTCACCACTGTTGTCCCTGGGTGTTAGAGTCCAGGCGATGTTTACCATAGTTTCCCCACGAGGAGGGTTGAAAGTCAGATATTGAGGACATGTTAAAAAGGATGGGCGTTGTATGTCTGTATAAAGAAAAAATCAGCAAGGAAACTTTGCCTAAACAATAGAAAAACAAACAAGATGAAACAAAATGAACAAAATGAAAGATAATTCATCATCAAATCATTTATATAATACATTATCACTTTTATATAGAATTTTTGTTGTGTTGGGTACAGACATTGCAAATGTTACATGTAATAGACACATCAAAACAGCCCTAAATACTTTGAATGTGTCATTGGACTAATGTCTATTGATTTAATAGGCCTTTGTGGACTTTTTTTAGTCAAGTGATTATTCAAAGAGGTTCCTGCTGCCTCAAGATCACTGGAGCAGAGATGGGAGATATTGAATAACAAGAGTCCCTATCCAATGAAGAATGAATCCTTTTGATCAAACAGTATGATAATTTCTCACCTTTGCAAGTTGTCACCGTGAGGTCTCCTGGAGCCCACTGTCCATTTCCCTGACATGACAGCACAGAGAAGTTAGGAGGATCAAGCTGGTAACCTTGTTGAGTACATGATACAACACATGACTGTCCAAAGACAGGAGCCATTGAACATTCCTCTGGAGTGACTAAGCCCCCGTCTGGAACTTCTAGGACTGTACATGACGTAGCTAGAAAAAATAAACAAATACCCCTTTGTTTTGAAATTTACAAGGTTCCAAAATCTGTTGATATGAAGCCTTCTTGAAAATGAATAAAAGGTGTGTTTTACAATCTTTATTTCTCCTGTTTTGGGGTTGGTAGAATGGATAACATGCCTAAAAATCGCTATTATCAACAAAACAGGTGCTTTGGTCCTGGAAAAGTAGTCTGTTACACCTGGTACAATGTACATGAGTTACAATGTAAGTTAATGCCTTGAAACATGAAGTTACTGTTGGGCTTGGATTCAAATTCCCAACCTTATGATTGAAAGTTAATGAACCTCTAGAACATATACATGACATTTCTACACCTGGCACCTCTCTTACCACTGCAATTGAAACTATTACTGGTCCAAGTTCCATCTGCCAGACAGACTGGGCTGCTATCACCAATCCCTTCAAAACCGTACAGACAGTAGAAAATACACTGAGTGCCGTAGACTTCGGTGTTTGGTGGGTTGTTAATGCAGCCAGATTTCACAGCGTTTTCAGGTGTGGTCAGCGCTGGGCAGGTCTTTGCTATATTTAGAAAATGTAGTCAATATTCATGTAAGTAATAGTTAAACAGTCTTGATGGTTAGTGTACATAGCTAGGCCACGAAGAGGAACAGAACAGGGTTGCACCCATGTGCCCTAGATTCAAACAAGAAGTTAAGGCTCAGCACATTTGTTGACAAATTAGTAAATGGGCCAATTGCAGACAACTAAGGGTCCTGGCTACATTAGGTATGAGAATGAGAATCTTAGCATACCGGTATGTGTCAAATATTTCTTCTTTTTTTTTTTAATCTTTATTTCTTATATAAACATTTGATAAATGGACCCATTGGCAATCAACTAGTTGATTGGGAATTGAAAGACCATCAGTATATTAGAAGTGAAAAAAGAAAAATATAACAATTCTTGTATAAAATTTGAAACCCTAATTCCACTTCGATATTTCTCGATTCAGATATGTATCATAAAGGCTAACATAAACTTATTAGGTGATCTTGCTGCATATCAAGTTTCAAGTGATTCCTTTTGTAATTGCCCCACACTAGCTGTCTATTCTTTATCTTTCATATAGAGTGTATCCTACAAGAATTTACCTCTTTTACCCTAAAAGTATTCCCCAGCATCGTACCAACAAGCTATATTCAAATACATTGCCAATATTGGTGGCAGATCAGTGAATGACCTTTAGTAAACATGCATTTGGAATTGGATGTCCGCTAAATAAGGCCTGTACATAACGAACGCACATACACACCTGCGCGTGCAGACACACCAGGGCATATATTGTTTCACAAAACCGTTCTAAGTACAAGGTTCAAAACATCCCATTGAAACACACGTTCATAATAATACCTGGTACACACATTTCCATGGGATGTTGGTGCAACGGTTTCGTGAAACGCTGCTCTGTAGTAGATCGATAGCTATTGAAAGTCAATTGGGGAAAACACTATGTTTTGGCTTAATTTAACCCTATTTTAACTGGGCTAATTCAGACCTGGGGGGTGTTTCATAAAGCTTTTGACTTACGACTATAACAAATCTGGTATCTATGACAAATCTGATTACGACTATCGTAGCTTGTTATTGAAGTGAAAATACGTTTCATAAAACTAATAACAAAGTGATCGTTTAAAAAACGATCATTACGATTATGCGCGTGCGCAATAGCTCCATTGTGCTTTAATTGCCGTCGTCTGCAATCACCGTGACAATGAACCCAACTTCGCCGCTTGAAATGTTTTTTTCATAGAAATCCCGTAAGTACATGTCATATTTAATCCATAATACGAAGAATTATATTCATAACTCGACATCTGTGTGCCTATTTATATTTAAATACTTTTCCAGCGGTTAAACAAAGATTGATTATGAGAGCTTGCATGCGAGTGTTTGTCAAATTTTTATGCGCCCAAACCGAGAGCAGGAGCTGCATGTGTAACGCCCGGGCTGGTGGCGGCCACTTTTGCATCAGTCCTACCGTCATCCGATGCTGTTGTCTCGAGCGACTGAGCTGTTACTGTTAGCTGTCGGAGTTGACTGAGCTGGCTGAGCTGAGCTTAGTGTCGGATTTAATAAATTTAGAACCGAAAATTACAGTTCTATTTTATCCTAATTATTGAAACAGCAACTCCTGCAGTAAACTGCAAGAACCCAAACAGTGTCTAGATCTAGATTTCAATAGACTCTAGTCTAGATCTAGACTAGAGTAGGTCTAGACTTTAGTTTTAGAGACGAGTCTAGTCTACTATCTAGACTAGTCTAGAATCTAGATCTTTAATTTTTGCGTAGGGTCTAGTCTTAAGACTAAAGAGACTAAAGCTACTGTAGATCTATATAGCAGGGAAAAAATATTTAAACACTTTCGGGGGCTACTTTTCAAGATTGGGGGGGGGGGATAAGAACACATTTTTTTTGGTCCAGGATATGATACAAAAAATTCACTGAATAAGCGGGGGGGGGGGGGAGGGAGGAGGTTGAAGGGGGGTAAGAGCACCTTTTTAATTGTTTTTTTTTTGTCCCAAAAATTTGCTCGATTGGGGGGGGGTATAGGCTTAAATTAATCCATGGCCATGGATGCCCTTTTGATTGGCCTCGATCGATGCCCCTCTCATTGGCCTTGGAGATTTTTTTGCCCTTTCCAATTCTTTCTATTTGTGCTGTAATAAAGGAATGTGCCCCACAGAAAAGTGGCCTTGTCCTAAAAATATTGAAATTTAAGCCTGGCCTGGGTAAGTCAGGTTTTTGGGGTCACCCATTAAACTAGTACAATTTTTTTTTTTTTTTTTTTTTTTTTTTTGTTGGTTTGTTGGGGGGGGGGGGGGATTTCCTCCAAAACACACACACACACACACAAATTTGAGGGGGGGGGTTCAACCCCCCAACCCCTGCGTACGCGCCTGCGCTCAATATCTGTTAATAAATATACCTTGGCCAGCTACATGTATATTTAGCATGACGTCATCTTGGACAAAAATATCAAAAAATTAAAATTAGTAAATAGTAATGCCCTGCCTCCTCCTTTAATAGAAAATAAAGGACGAGAAACTCCCCATTTTTATTAGTTTACCTAATAGTGAAGGAGGTTTTTTTGTGTGAAATCCAAATTAAAACACGTTAATTCTGCAAATGCTCATCAAACACAAATGGTCATACTCAGTTTTCATTCTAAATATTGAATTCCCCCTCTCTTTTACAGGAAAATGTACATTGAGACTTGTCGCAGTACCAAATGCTTGCCTCCTCTGAGAATGTGCTTGAAACAAGAATGTCCTGGAGAAAACAGACCGTCACAAGAGAAGGTAAGCATATACAGTATAGTGACCACCTGTCTTATAAAGACCACATTTTTTGTCTCCCTTTAAAATGGTTTCTCATTGAAACATGTACTAAAGGAACCCGTGGGGAAGCAAAGGGGTGGCTATGCATCAAAATGTCTAGTAACAAGTTGCTGTAGTGTTCATTAAGTGTATTTTAACTTCCAATGTATCTCTTTTTAGAATTAAAATTTGAAGTTAATGTAGAAAGGGGGGTGGGGGGGTCAATAATATGAAAAGGCATGGCAAGCAATATGTAAAAATGCCATTATATTTGTATTTTTTTTATATTTTGTCAATATTTATTGAAGTGTTTATAATTCTGTTGCAGAAGGAGGGCTTCCTGTAGAAAGATCATGGGGTGCATTGAGGTTCCGGCCTTGAATTTCTGCCCTTTACCTCAAAGCGATGGCCTCTTGGAGGAGCAAAGCACAATGGACTGGTAATTCATAATAAATATTACATGTTTTTTAACCAATCTGGGAAATAATTAGAGATAAATTCATAGGATTTGAGTCTGTCATGGCATTTGTAGTGACCGACATTTGCCCCTGCAACGACTGCTCCAGGCTTTATTTCATCTCATGTATAGGGTTCGGTCGAGGGCTGCAATTGGGATTGAGGTGGTTTAGGGTTAGGTTTTGGTTGAGTGTTGGGTCCAGGGATAATGTTAATTATTTCGTTTAACAGTGTAGGAAATTGACGTGGAGCTGTGGTCACTGGATGAAGTGTCATCCAACACAATTTTGCAGGTGCTGGTGAAGCTACATGTATGTTGCTCATCATCTGTATTGTGATAGCAGCTTAAACATGATGAAAAGTGGAAGGGGAAATAGTATACAAGACTTCTTTCCATCATTTACAATAGCTTTAGTAAAGTAATAATACACTGACCTGCAGTTTGTGAAACATGTATTGTAGCACTGTATTACCAATTAAAAGAAGTAAGCGATTTTTAAGACAATGGCAATTGTTTACTGGTTATGCTGTAACACGAAATTAATTCTCAACCTTAATCCTGGATCTATTGCAAAACATAAATGTATTTAAAAATTCTGGACCCAAAGTTAGGTAACCCTAAATCCCTTTCTTCATACCAGTAGTCCGATACTGGTATTGTTCAAAGTTGATATTTTATTACATCTTTACTTCAAGTTCTAAAATTTCTGCAAAAACATACCCTGCTGTTCACTTTATAATTATTATTTTACACTGCTTAAATGAACATGCCATAAAAGTGAACTCATTGTATGTCTCTGTAAAAACAGGTGCCTGTACATGTAATGCAGAAGCTCATGATGATATGGTAGACAAGACAAGGACCTTGCTGTCTAAAGCTCAGAGGCCAGATGAGAGTGTCTGAAGTAAGTTGCCCAATAGAAGAGCAGAACATATTGTGAAAGTGGGAAGGGTTGTAAGTTGCATTCGTCAACCAACCCATCCATGCTTCCTGCAACCCAACAGTAACCTACAATCAACATTTGGTTTAGTGATTAAGAAAGGCGACAGAAAACGATTTAATCTCCTTTTTCATACTCCTGTATAGGAATTTGTTGTTATTGATTTTTTAGAACTAAAATTGTTATAAATTAAATGATTTATTTTGTAATTATTTATTTATTTTATTATTATCATTTTTTTTCTTTTCTCTCTCTCTTTTTTTTTTTTTTTGCGGGGGGGGGGGGGGGGGGGGCAGTCAGCCCATCAATATAAGGCCTTATTATCGCATATGGCTATATCCTGGAGGTAGTCGCCCCAGAAGTGTGATAAATAACAAATATTTTTGTTTACAAAAAATTCATGACAAAAAAAGCACGAAATATAGGAATGTACTCCTGTCGAGCAAACAGTATGTTAATGATAATAATAATAATAGTGTAAACTTATAGAGCGCACACACCGTCCACGGACACTCATGGCGCTAGCTCAGCAACAGTTCTCTTTAATACAAGTAAAGTAAATGTTTATTTGATAATAGAGTTATACCATCAGAAAATCGAAAACAATTTTGCAACATTATATAGAACTGATAGCCTTTTGAAGATTACTAGAAGAAGCAGAAGAACAAAAAGGAGAAGAAATACAGATGATGTTAGCATTACATCTTAAAGTGCTTGTACAATATTTGATTTTTTTTTTTTTTTTTCTTCAACTAATCTTTTGTTCATGAACAGCCAGCTTGTCAGAATTGGTTACAAAGATGCAAGTGGACTTGTCTTCAGTAGTTAAAGAGGAGCAGTCAGCCGAAGGAGCACACAACTCCAAAACAATGTGGATACTGGATACTTCTCTCCAGTTCATCTCGAATCAGACATGGCTCTTCAGGAATCAAGATGAAGATCATTCCGTTAACCCTTCGAGGAATGGATCAAATGAATTAAAATCCAAACTCGATTAATAACGAATTGATCTGTTAAATATTGTCATCATTTCAGTATAGTTCTTTGTGTGGAGATCAGTGAATGGATATTTTCATGTACAATGCAAGTGAGGTGTCTATCTTCATTGGAATTCAGGATGTGAATTCCAATGAAGATGGCTTGTTTTCAAGGAGCGAAGCAAGATGGATTGCTGTGAACTTAATGACATAGGGAATGTTTCCCTGTATTGTCGGATTGAGGTTTGGATGGCATGGATGTTGAATAATGTGAAATTAGTGAAAAGAATGGCAGAATATACTAAATTTGTACACCAGCCTATGGGAAATAAAAAAAATTGCTTTATTTGAACACTTTTGTACACAGGTCTATGGAAAAACAGAGCAATAACAACACTTACCGCACCTCATGGAGCTGCGGTAACTGTTACCGTTGGTATGACCACTTACCGCTGCTTTTTTCAGCGGTAAAGTTTTATGAAATGGAAAGTTACCGCTGCTTCCAAATTTACCGCTGAAACTGGAATTTACCGCTGAAAATGGGACTTACCGCTGCGGTAAATGCTTTATGAAACGGGCCCCAGGTGTTCACGTTAAGATCTCGGCCGCTTCACTGCCGATCCCCACGAAAATGTGCATACATGTCAAGTGAAGTGTATAGAATACTATGGTAATTTCAATTTTTTGAAAAATTCACTCATTTACATATTTATGGTAATTTATGCAAATGAGGTCATAAAATTCACATTTTTGCCCATAAATCATACATAATTCATATTTAAGCATTCTTTTTCACTACATATATTTGTTAGACCATTTGGAATAATAATACAACACACAAAATTGGAAGAGCCAGGTAATTCCTTATCTTATCTCTTGTTTTGATATTTTCTTATGTATTTCATTGTTTTTTTAACTTATGTATCTTATTGTTTTTGTTGTTTTTGTTGTTTTGTTTCATTTATGACTACAATTCAACTATTTTGACCCCAAAACATGTTTTATCTCTTTTTAGGAAAAATGACATTTCCATATGTTTTGTACACAAATCATAAAAATGAGCGATTTTCGGGCTGACATGCGAAGACAAAAGGTCATGTGACTTTGTAACTATACGTCCGATTTTCGAAAAAATTGTTTTAAAAGATGCGTAAGAGTCAAAAGAAAAAAGTCATGAAAGGAAAAGTTTATATCTGCCGCAGTTTCGGATTAGTCGCAAAATTTCTACAGGAGGGGGGGTCAAATTGACCCCCCCCCCCCAGTTAACGTAGGGTTAAAGTTAAAGTTCTTGTCATGCGATTGCATTGTGAAAGAAACTAGTGCTGTAGCCAAACCGCCGAACCAAATTGAAGTTCGCAGAACATGGCACTTCTGAACCGAACCGAACCGAACGCAAATGCCTGGTTCGGATGTTCAGCAGAAAAATGTAAACGTTTTTGCAAGCTAATAAACTTGTCATTTTGTACCTAATTTTCATGTCATGATTGCTCATTTTATATTTACTTTTTTCCCATTTTCCGCCTTCGTGATTTATGCCTATCCAGTGGTGGGCGCGACTTCACTCGCGCAATTTAAATCCCAAATCCTGACCACGCTACGTCGCGATTGCAAGCCATTAACAAGAATACATGTGCGTGATCAAAAGAAGTTCAGCTCAAACCCATTCAACAAAAAAATTAATATTTTAATTGTAACACTATCGGACAAATTTTACAATATAAATAATGAAATAAATATATATTATAGTATGGTATTTATTTATTCAGAAAAAATAGGGATTTTATATTTTTGCTATTGAAAATAAAAACTTATAAAAAGACATTTATTGACGAGCCTGAGTCTCTACTAAAGATGGCAGCTTTCATAGACAACAACCGTCTCAGAAAATCTTTTCTTTTGAATTTGATTGACAAATTGAAAACATGATTCTTTTAAAATTGAAAATAAAACACGATTCAAGACGGAAATATGAATGTAAGTAGTATTTTTCTTCACAATTAATTACGATTAGAGCAGTTTTTTAATGTGAAATTCGTGATGGTCGGAAGCAGTGTGCAGAAGTCCTCCGTGCTGGTCGGACCCGGCCGGCCCGCCCAGTGCCTACCGCCATGGCTATAACGCTGTTTGCTATTATATTACCGAACCCCAAACTGAACCAAGTTTGGGTGAAAGATTGCCGAACTCTGCCGAACCGAACAGAACACGGACATAGCGTCTGACTTACAGCACTAAAAGAAACTTGTGGAATTGATCAGAAAAGGTTGATCATCTAGCACAGGCCTTCTCAACTGGCGGCGCGCGCGCGCCACTTGTGGTGCTTGCGGTCAGTCGGAGTGGCGCACAGCTGTTCCAAAAAATTAATGAAAAGTAAATAAAAATTAAAAATTAAAAATTATAGAAAGAAAAAATTAAAAAATTATATTTTAAAATTTTTAAAAATCAGCAAAATCAAAGTCGCAGTCGAAGTTGAGCCCAAAATGTAAGCTAGCCATTTTGTTTGTTTGATTTTCATTTAATTTTGACATTTTCCATGTTTATTGCACCAAAATAACTACTTATAAATTAACCTCCAGTGTAGATTTTAGCCAGGAATTGTATTAATTATTTCACATCAATATGAAATTATGATTGATTTTTTAAGGAACAAAAAAGTGTTAAAAATGCCACATCTGGGTCTTTAAAAAAGCCCTAAAATCCACTAGCTTCCTGAGGCTTCGCCCCCTGGACCCCACCCGGTATCGGCTCGGTCGCTACGCTCCCTCGCAACACAGTCACCAAACATACAGGTTGGCACTTCAACCTCAATAATTTTTTGTTTTGGCACTTCTAATAAACTAGTTGAGAAGGCCTGATCTAGCATATAAGTATTGGTGTGTACTGCAAGGTTCTGGAATCATCAAAATGATAAGAAATTTGACCCAGTCTTGGTAAAGTTACAAGCACCGTACACAGAAAGATGTATATGGGACTACGCACATGTGCGCGACACCTGCGTTTTATCTATCACATCCCAATAGATAAACTCATTTAGCAAATATATCAATTAGTGGGCGGTTCCCCGGCAAAACTTTTATCATGTATTAGTCAAAACATATTCTTTCACATGATCAGTAATAATTAAGAGCTTCCATTTCATTTTTTTGAAATTGGGGCGTGTCCAATACTGGTCTTTACCTTTAAGGATACACATTAACTTCACAAAAATATTCCCCCCCCCCCATATAATAAATATATGACTCAAATGCCTGTTGGACTAACCTTGACATACAGGTTCTGTACCATTCCAGCTAGCTGGTGCAAAATCACCGCTCAATTCACATGTTCTTGTTTCTGATCCTACAAGGTCATATCCTTCATCACATGAGAAGGAACACCGAGACCCATACACAGAACTAACAGGGCAGTTGACAGCGGATCCATGGAAAGGAGCTTGAAGCCGAGGACATCGGAAAACTACAAATAAACAAATTAATGAAGACATTAAAGGACAGCAATGCATGCCTGGGGTGTAGACGGTGGCATGGGGTGGTGTCGAGCCAATGAAGGTATGCTTTCAGGCCATAGGCACACGGTGAGAACCTGGTAAGAGGACGGTGGGAAGGTACGAGGTATGAGAACGGTGACGATGTATCGATCATATTTTGTCCAAAGGGTTGTTACCATGTTCATATCGACCTCGTACCAGGTTCTTGCAGGGCTCTCCCTGTTGGCTAAAAGTTGACCTTCCCCTCATACCGGCTACATACTGGCCTATATGTGAGGACCCGGCAATAACGCAAAGTGGGAACGGCCAACATGGTGACATTATAGCTGGTACGAGAATGTTGTAAGCGGTAAGGAACAGGTATGGGGACGGAACGGAAACGTTAAGGACGCCATGGAAAAATATACCAATAATAAAATCTTTGCGGCCGGAGAGATGTTCACTGCTTGTCATTTAAATCAAACTGTATGAGTCTGTTGGTATATAGCTGGTGCTTTGTGACAGCACCATACAGGGAACAATGACAAAGCTGAAGAGAAATTTTTGAAAAGGGGAGAAAAGACAGGAAACGGACCTACCCTACAAGATATTTATAGACCCAAACCGATGTTCAAGTTTAAGTTTATTTTGTCTTTCTTGACATGTGACAGAGTACATAAAAAGGAACAATTGTAAGGAACATGTTCATATAATGCATTTTAGTGAAATAAAAAAGACGAGGAGGCCTAATAAGATAAGCTTGTAAAAGTCAGGTCCCTCAAAGTAATATCGTATGAAGAAAAAAAACTGTCTGGTAGAAAATTAAAACGAGAAATGTTCGTCAAAAGCACTTGAGTACTAATAGAAATAACTATCATATTTGCTGGCGATAAGGCCGCAGCGCCGCATAGGCCGCACCCCAACTTTGACATTTCAAAGAAGGACAAACAAAAAAAACCAAAAAAAAGGACAAATAAAAATGGACAAAACAAAATAATCATAATTTTCTTGTAAAACACTGTGTTTTTTTTTACAAACTGATACCAAATTCATCAATATTCTTATAATTTACAGGAAGTTTAGCTAAAAAAGTGATCGCAGGCAGATTTGGTGTCCAATATATACCCCTACCACAATGTACGGGGTATTGCAAAATTGCATGAAATGGAAAACAAAATGGCGACTTTGGATGGATGCTTCACAGCAGCTCTGTTAAACGGTCCCTTCTTTTACTTTTGCAATGCATTGGCACAAACTTAGATCAAGATCTATCGGCAAATGTTGTTTCAGGACGTTTATTTTCGTCTTCATGTCAACCATGCAAGATAAAATTGTCGGTAAGGTGTGTGGAAATGTCCTGTACCATAGTGGTATAGTTATTTTACCGTTCGTAGTCCCATATGTGCATATTCGTGCTGGTTTTGACTTTTGTTTCTTTTTTTTTACTCTTTCGCCGCAAAGGTCGCACCCCGACTTTTTGATATTTTCTCTTCCAAAAATACTGCGGCCTTTACACCGGCAAATACGTTATAAACATTTAACTGAATCATAAAAAAGGGTGAGGAGAAGAGACTATGTACAAAAGGTATAGTGATAATAGTGATAAAAACATGGTACATAGAAACGGAAAGAGGGGGTGGGAGAGGGAGTGGGAAAGAGAGAGAGAGGGGCGAAAGAAAAGTGACATATTTTCACTGAAAGTATGTCCTTCCTTCTCTCCTCTCTGAAGATTTAAGAAAAAAGAAAAAAAAAAAAAAAAATTAGAAAAGCTGGCTACAGACGAGAAAGGAAAGAAAGAAGAGCTAGATGGAATTCGACTGCTTGCAGTCAAAAATGATGCCTCCGTCATAGAGCAATTTTACAAACCAAAACAGAAGAAATTTTACGAATTCAAGTTCAATTGTAATCCATCGACAGGTTCTCAGAATATTGTGATTACAAGCAATTTCTCATATACATATATGACCCTTTGATCTTTGACCTCATGACCCTAAAATCTACTCAGTTCATTGGCTCTGCAAGATGTCCTGAGTTAAATAGTACTCCATCTGTCAGTTCTAATGAGAATGCGTTCACAAGCTATTTTTGCATACATAATGAGCCTATGACCTTTGACCTTTGACCTTATGAACCAAGAATCTACACAGTTCATTGGCTCTGCAAGTAACATACATGACCTAATTTTGGCAGGATTCCATCAATCGGTTCTTGAGATAACGCGTTCACAAGCTGTTTTTGAATACATAATGTGCACTGTGGCCTTTGAACTTTGACCTCATGACCCCTAAATCTAATCAGTTCATGGGCTCTGCAAGTAACATACATGAACTAAGTTTGGCAGCAATCCATCAATCGGTTCTTGAGATAACGCGATCACAAGCTGTTTTTGCATACATAATGAGCCCTGTGACCTTTGACCTTTGACCTCGTGACCCCAAAATATACTCAGTTCATTGGCTCTGCAAGATACATACATGACCAAAGTTTGGCAGGAATCCATCAATCGGTTCTTCAGATAACGCGATCACGAGCTGTTTTTGCATACCTAATGAGCCCTGTGACCTTTGACCTTTGACCTCGTGACCCCAAAATCTAATCAGTTCATTGGCTTTGCAATATACATACATGACCAAAGTTTGGCAGGAATCCATCAATCGGTTCTTCAGATAACGCGATCACAAGAACGGGACGTACGTACGGATGTACGTACGGACAACCCGAAAACATAATGCCTCCGGCTACTTCGTAACGGAGGCATAAAAGGTAAGTCGGCAGTTGCTTTACATAGTAAATTGAAGAATGGATCATGTTGAATTATTAACCATGGCATCATCACAATTTGGAGCATATGTGACTCTATATGTACAACATTCACTGCTGCACTATGCAGAAAACAAAGAAAAAACATCAAATTATTGGGAGTAGGATTGATTTAACTATTTGTACCTGTAACATGAACAATAACGTCACAAACTGCCAGATTTCCCTCAGAGTCAATAGCATTGTAGGTCAATCTTGTTGGGGTCTCAGGAAACTTGTTCTCGATTGGTGTCATCGATTTCCTGAAAAGGATAACAAATATTCAAACATGAATAAGTTCACACTAGCTTTAACACACCCTTAATAACCATGTATGATTTACTAATCAAAATAATATGATATGGTTCGCATAACAAGTCTGTTACTGTTAACGCGGACTATATTTGTGTTTCATTGTTTTTTAACGTATTTTGTGCTAAGATCGATCAGTGCGAAAATAACAGCGTTTACAGTACTGTTTTTGCCTAATATAATAAATTGATGATATATTTTGTACGGTACTGCTGGATAATCACCTAAATTGTTCCAAATGGGGAGAGCTAATCTTGTACACGGTGTCTTAATTTTATTATCTACATGTCCTCATTTACATTCATGCCTCGTAAAGGTTTCCCACCTGTTCAATGGTATAAAGTTTTATGTTGGCAAATAGAGGCAAATACATTATTGAAGCGCTGTGAAACAACAGTTAGTGTGTAAGAGCTCTATAGAAATGACTCTGTATTGTATATGTATTGAATGATGATGGCCGGGTTCCAATATAGATAAAAGTTTTAAATGGTAACAAAAGGAAGGGGAAGCACTTTCAATAGGGTGATTGCCAGTCACTTAAATAAAACAGACATGAAAAACCACCCTGGCTCCGCCATAGAGAGTATTGCTGATTTTAATCAAAAAGGGATTTGTTGATATATATCATGTATCCCGGTAATGAACAAATTAAATGTTCCCCGCATATCTATCTTTAAAAAAGCACCAAAAGTGAAATTTTTCTATCATCATCATCATCATCATTATGCACTTATATAGTGATAGAATCTTACTCCACCATTTTTAAGAGACCATTACTAAGAGAATGGACAAGGAACAAATAATGCAAAAGGCAATTAACTTACAATGTCAGATTGAATTCGCCAGAGTTGTCAGATGCTTCAGGTTCCAGGTCGCTAATTTCATTTATAGAAGCATAGGTGTATCCTCTTTCAGCATTGTAGTAGAGATTTATTGGACAAGGAGGTGAGAAAACAGGTGCTTCGTTATCTGAAAATACAATTGAAGATTACATTTTGTTACATGCAAAAAAAGACAAGAGACACACTACAACAAACCTAACCAGAGATAGATAGAGAGAGAGAGAGCAACACCAGAGTTTTGTTTGGATAGGCCATAAATGTAGCCTGGGAGCCAGGGTTTTAAATTGTGTTTGCAGGGGGGGGGTCACTTTCTTGAGCAGGCGACCAAGCATGTATTTTAAATTTTAAATGCTGCTGTGATGTACGTGTGTCTCAAAAGTTGCCGCTTCCACAGTCCCCCAGCCTGTCATTTAGATCCTCAACTAAACAATTTTTAGCCTATACGTAGATACTACGTGGCAATAACTGTTCAGCAAAAGGTAATCCCAAGCTATTTTGTATTAATGTGACGACTGTATCAAGGTGATAACCATACTAAATAAATATCAAATAAGATGCCAACTAAAATTATATTTACCGTTGAAAACTGAATTATTCGTACCCCTAGTAAATTTGATGTATTTCGTTTTATACGTAACTAAAAAATGAAAGGTGGACTGGCTGAATTAGGGCCTTTCTTAAATACGTTTAGATGTTGACTTCGATATTTCATATTCTCAAGAATTATAACTGGGGGTAAATCCATTATATACGTTAATTTGACTTCACAGTTCATACCGGTAAGTACAATGAAAAGATTCTTAGAGAGGTATTAAAAATACCTTGGAATAACTTCCCTTCAAGCCCCCCCCCCCCCCCCCCCCCCCCCCACCCCTGAAAAAAACTCTACCTGTGCATGTTACTTCTCGCATGTCATTCCACAATCCGGTACGGAGGCAGGTCTTTTGGTAGACCCCATTTTGGAGGTAGCCATCATCACATGAGAATGAGCACAGGGTGTTGTAAAGCACTCCACCTGGATTGGTACACACGTCTGGTGTGCCGAACCCATCTTCAGGTGCAATCAGTGAAGGACATGTAACTTGAACTTATTAAAATACAAGGGATAAAGAGCAAACAGTCACATTGTTAATATTTCTTATTGCATTTTTTGTTATAACTGAATATCATACATATACATCATACACACTTACATGTTTAACACTAAGAAAAAGTGGGAAGGCTGAGGCCTTGGATACTGCCTAAAGAAATAGAAATACAAATGTAGCCATCTGCCATTTATAAAGACCGTCTAAAATACAGGTATGCATATCATCATTAGGGAAACATTTGTATTCGCTATGTACCGGTAAGGTATTTCTTCCATTTAAAAAAAGTTATGTCAGATAGATAAATGTTTAACTATGATTACGGTATGCATGCAGCATCTATTGTCACTTTCTCTAATAATTAGAATGACAAAACTAAAGATGTCCATACTATCAGCATGCTACAATACAAATATATCAAGCATATCAATGTATTAAAAATTTACCATCACAATGTAGGTCTTGTCCTTCAAATGTGCCATTAGCCTGACAAACTCTGGTAATAGACTTCAATCCTTCAGTGGTCTTGAATCCATCATTGCAACTGAAATAACATGAATCTCCATAGAGAGCAGGTATCGGACAGCCAGAAACAGAACCATTGGAAACTGATGGAATGTCACATTCAATCTCTGTGCAAGACATCAAAACATTTCTCTGATTATATTATCAATATGATGCAGCTTGTATAGTCCTTGTTTAATTGTTAGAATAGCGTCATCATCAGAATAGCGTACTGAAAAGACCAAACTGGCAACGGGACAGATTTTGATCCTTGCAAAATGCATAAAATGGTATGTTCGGCGTTTAAGATTGCGAAAATGATGAGCGGGCGGTCAAGGACAACCAAATAAATTTTTTTTTTTTGCCTAATGGAGAAAAAAAAAAATATGAGGTTGATGCGAATTAACTTTTTCAGTCAGTTTTAACGGAGGAGGTCACCAGGCGGTAAAACGTTTTATATACCTGTCTTAAATATGTTGAATAAATCTAGTCATCTGATTGGTCGAAATTGGAGTCATGATTTAAACCATGCCTCCTATTAAGATGCCATTTACCCTGGGTAACGGGCCGCATAATCAATTTTGCTGATATCCTCACAGGTTTACGTGTAAAAAGTTTCTTGGTGCGAGCGCAAAGTGCAGTATGTGAGCAATTCCTGAATGATCAAAACATTCAGCCAACTTTCCAGTGAAGATTTACAGACAGCGTCTTAGATTTTCTGTGGTGTTTTAACCATTCTTTACTCAAGAAAAGGATAAGTTAAGAATTCTTTATAGATTTGAGTGTGAATTTGGTATATAAAATATATATGGACTGCTTTAATATTCGAAGCATATATAGCTGTTTCTGTACTGGCTCTCTAGGATGGCGGCGTGACGAGGGGTCATAGCAGAATGTAACGTGCCCTTGAGCCTATAGAAACAGCGATGCCTCTCATAGCAGTCACATACATGCCAACATTTGAAAATCAGAAATCTGTACAAATTATGCTATTTTCAAAAAAAAGAGGAACAATCCTTACTCTCCTATTCGATACTACAGACAAATTTGTACAGGAAGAGGAACACCTGCATTAAAATGATAATTATCTTCTCCCAAAAAGAGGAATGTTCCTCTTTAATCTGAACAGTTGGCATGTATGCAGTCAATATATCTACCAGTATATCATTTTAGTCAAATACTTTTGAAAGAACACCTGTTTTTAATTATTCAGAGTTTGAATGTGTTCAAAGAATACACGTAACTGTTGTTCTGAGTATACATTTACAGTAACTTGATATCTTTATGCATTGCAGATGAATATAACCACTAATGCTACGTTTACACTATGTTCCCGGCGGCCACGGCAACCACGTTTCAGGCCACTGTGGACGAAACGGGATTGACGTGACACAACGCGGGGGACCTTGTGGGCAAACGTGACAGGCCGTGATTGCCGTGGATACCGTGTCAGATTTTTAAACTGTCAAAAAATTTGCCACGGCAGTCACGGTGCGGATGAGAAACCTAGTAGGCCGTAATAAACCGGGGTGAACGTAACAAAACGTGACAGTCCGTAATAGGCCGTAACAAAACTTGGGGGTGGTCCGTAGTGGGACGGTTTAAGTGCCCGGCACGCTACGGCGCGTTGCGTTCTACTACGGTCTGACACAACGCGAGGTCTCAGAATACCATGATTGCTATTGCTTGGGAGACCTTCTTTTTATACCGCCGGCACAAACGTGCTCCAAAGCTGCCCTGCGTCCACGTTTCATCCGTACAAAGACTTGACAGAACGTGAAAAACGTGTCAGACCTTGATCAGAACATGGGAAACGTGAGGGACCCCATCAGAACGTGACGGGCCGGGAGGGAACGTTCTGGCATCCGTGGTAGAACGCGGGCCGAACCGTAGTGCGCCTTGGAGCCTCCGGGACTCAGCATCCCATTCCCCCCACGGCCCGTCACGGATACCGTGGTAGACCGTGAGAAAACTTGGCAAGACGTAACAAAACTTGAATCCAGAGATAAAATTGGTCTAAATCCCACGGCGCACTACGTTTCGGGCAAACGGGGCTGCCGTGGTCGCCGGGAACATAGTGTAAACGTAGCATAAATGATCAGAATACCGGTACTTTGGGAATTACAGAAATGTTATAATGATATGCAAGGTGTCGTGGTTGAGTGGATACGTCGGCGGACTGTCGATCACAAGCTCCGCG
Source organism: Strongylocentrotus purpuratus (assembly GCF_000002235.5). NCBI lineage: Eukaryota > Metazoa > Echinodermata > Echinoidea > Camarodonta > Strongylocentrotidae > Strongylocentrotus > Strongylocentrotus purpuratus. The sequence goes on along the minus strand of NW_022145604.1, from coordinate 28,036,398 downwards.
GTTCGAGTCCCGCCGCAGCACTATTGGCAAGACATTGATCTACACTGTTGGTCATAAAGATGGAATAAATATTTTTACCCCAATTCATGGAATGGTTTTGACAATGATTTATTCCTAATAGATCTAAATAATAGTACCGGTATACATTCTCAGATTTTATTGAATAATGATTTGAGAGTGTTATTTTGCGTGACTGCTAAAGCATGTGTGTGCTACTATGCTAATCAACTAGGGGACCTACGTCCTAACTGACAGTAATGAGGATTAATCCCTCACAAAAGGGCACTAGTATAGCTGATTGACACGGTTTTTATTCTGGGGCCTCACAGTAACGAGGCCATTGCTTCGCCACTGAATCATGACTGTACACATCGGAGGCTAGGGTACGTCGCCGCCCCCACAAATACAAAAAAAACAAAGAAAATGCAAATAATTATCAATAATTCATTGCATTTTCCCCCGGTCCCCAACAGGAAAAATTCCCCTGTAGGGCCATGCATTTGGATCAAGGCATGCCCACATCAAAGATTTTTTTAATGTTGGGGGTCGGGCCAAAATGCAATAAATTATTGATAATTTATTGCATTTTCTTTGTTATTTTGTATTTGTTGGGGCGGCAATGTACCCTAGACCCCGCTGTGTACAGTCATGGGTCATTGGCTAAGCAATGGCCTCGTTACTGTGAGCCCCCAGGATCAAAACCGTATCGATGTGCTATAGTGCCCTTTTATGAAACATTAATCCTCATTACTGGCAGTTATGACCTAAGGACGTAGGTCTCCTAGATGATTAGCATAGTAGCACACACATGCTTTAGCAGTCAAGCAAAACAAACACTCACAAATTATTATTCAATAAAATCTGAGAATGTATACTATTATCAAGATCTATCAGAAATAAATCATTGTCAAAATCATTCCATAAAGTGGGGTAAAAATAATTATTCCACCATTATGACAAACAGCGTACATTTGCCACACTCAACCAAGGTGATGTAAATAGGTACCTAGCTGGCAGGAATTAATTCCTTGAAATGCTAGAGCGCAGCAGTAGCCGCCTTGCTAAAGCCAGGGTAATAATCAGGGCAGCGCTAGGAGCGTCACAACGTGACGGACATGTGTGCTATATCAGAAGCCACCCTTATTCAAAAGAGTCATACTTTTGCACAGAGAATTTTGGAAATGCGTAGATGACGGTATAATTCTCCAGATTCTGCCCAAAGTAGAAAAAGCCTGGAAAGAGAATAGTTATGCACTACGTGACACCTTCATGGCCACGCTTAGCCTAACCCTATCCCTAACCCTAGACCTAAACCCTAACCCTAGCGCTAAACCCTAATCCTTACAATGTGCAGCTATACTCTATTGAGGCTTTTTTCTACTTTGGGCAGAATCTGGAAAATTACCTAGATGACATTTCAGAGATTTAGAGAATAATATTTGTATAGAATCCAATCGTTTGCTTACTGTTGCACGATGGGACGGACTCACTCCAGCTTCCAACTGTGGAAGGTGAACTGGATCGGTTGCAAACAAGGGAGAAAAAGGAATCATCCCCAGGGTCCTCAGAGAGTAAATGGCCATCCAGGCAAGAAACCAGGCACTCAGATCCGTAGACGGCCCCTCCCGTACAGCTTCCACTACCAGAATCCAGCATAAGTTCACCATTTGGTGGGACAAACAGCGGAGGGCATCTGGTCACTGCAAATACAAAATACAATCATCAGATTCAGAGATGAGCATGAGCATGCTGATAAGCGTGAGCCATGACTATGTGACTACAACGTATAGATTCATTTTAATTCTCCAAAATATTACAAACCATATGATTATAATAGTCCACTGATGTCAATCAAATTCCGATAAAGGCTTCATGCAGCAAACAGGAATCAATTAATGGAGGAACAAAAGCTTGTTTGTAAAGCCATTCAAAGATGTGTGTGCGGGTATGTGCGCCGATGTGAGCGTGTGTGAGCGTGTGTTTTATGAGTGCGATGGCTAGCTGATCGAGCTCAGGACTGTTTCCTATAAATGTGCCTGTTAAAGCCCTAGAGTCAAATAGGCCAGGATCACCCAACGGATGAACACTTGCTCTTCCTGCTATAACCTCCCACCTCCTTAGGATCTTAAGTGCTAGAGAAAGGTTGTGACGTCTTAATTTATTTAGAATGGGTACTCTTGAAGCTTATAATGTACACTAAATAGATATAGAAAGATAGATAGATAATTTATTGTCTTCTTCCTAAAAAAGAAGAGACTTCCTTCCACGTGATCATGCATAAAATACACAACTTATATAAAATGCATACAAAATATGAATAAATAACTAGATTTGTAATACTTGTTTGGAACAAGTATAGGTGGGCTGATCCAACAAAAAATTGAGGCAAAATGAAGGGTACATTTGAGATAGCTTTTTGTCTCAGCTACAACATACTCGAAGTTCAGCGTAAATGAAGCTAAAACAACGTAGAGATTGCTCGCGAAAGACGGGAATGTAGAATCAAGTTTTGAGAAAAAGTCATGTCCCATAGAGAATACACGCAAAATGTGAAAAATTGACATGCCTCCTTTAATCGCAAAAATACGCCATGATGCCTTTGTCAAAATGAAATATTGTCGCAAATGGATTTGTAGAAAATTTTCTCAGCTAGAACATATCAAAATTTTGAAGAAAATCGATCAATTTTTACAAAGATACAATCAACTTTCCAAAAATATGCTGACGTCATAATATGCAAATTGAAATTTTGAGTTCGGAGGCCATTATGATGACGTCATGAGTTAATTGAGGGTAAAATGAGACATGAAATCATATCTCCGATTCATACTCAATCAAAATATGAAAAAATAATTGGGGTCACCTTGCATCCTAAAGAGCTACAATGGATTTTGCATAGGCATGTTTTTGCCCATATATGCTATGTATTACAAGAGCTCACGCGCACGGAAATTTATGTTTAACGGTCGATCATTCCGTCATTAATAGTCATAAAGAGATAAACATGCTATCAATTTGTTTGTAAAAATATGTGGAATATTATGAAAGAAAAAAATGGCGATTCTATGCTGTGCAATAGTTTTACGCGCGAAAACGCGCACGCATGTGCGTGTGTGCGATTTTTTTATAAAATGCTTAGAATGGCCTAAAACGTATACAAAATGATTTTGAGACGATTTTGAGCATTTTAAAATTTTACGCGCGCATTGAAGCGCACGTACGCGCACGCGCGCGTTATTTGACCTGCAATTGACCGGAAGGATATTGACCTTGATCATGATAAATATAAATGAGAAATACTTTTTGGTTATGAAGATATGATCATGAATTGATTTTCGTAAAATTTTACAAAATGGCACCTAGATGACGTCATCAGTCAAGGTCAAGGTTGAAAAAAATTGTGTGCTTTGTACATATGCCTATACATATGTGTGCCAAATTTCAAGGCATTTCATCGAGCCATTTTCAAGTTATTTTGCTAACAAAAAAGTGGTTAGAAATAAGAAAAATATTTAATAATAAATAATAAATAAATAAAGGCAATTCTAACGAAATTATAAGGTGGTCTGTACGTTATACAGCCCACCTGAATAATACATATAATACAAATTACATAGAACATATAAGGATAAGAAGACAAAAAGGAAGAAGTACAAAGATACAAAGAGACTATAGGGAGAGAAACGGAAAGAAGGGGGGAAGAAAGGGAAGGTAAAACAAAGAAAAGGAGAGAGAGGGGGAGAAGAAGATGAATTAGAGGAAGATAAGAGAGATTTAGGAAGTAAGGAAAGAGGGAGAGAGTATATGGCATATAAGAAAAGGTTTAAACAGTTATTGGGAGGGCAGCTGCACTGCTGCTGCTCGGAGGTAATTTAAGTGCACAAGTAATAACTAAAGGCCAAAGACCAACTCCTAAGTACATGTAAATTGAAATGAAAATCCATTGTATAAATCCAATACGACCGCCGATCGAGGCCTTTCAGCATTACTTACTAGTATTACGTGATCAATCACACTGCTGACTGTCGTAGTTCCGGGAAAAGTTCGGAGCAGTTCTTTGTACATTATACCCGGACATTATAACATGGAATGTTCCAGATTACTTTGCGGTCTCGTCAGGTCCGTACAACGGATATTCTATTATATTGACTGGTGATAAATACAAAATTGAACCCAAGTCAGGAGTCAGGGACCATGAAACCGTTACTTCTCAGGTAGCTCGAAGGCGGCAGGCTGCATGGTATTAAATTCAGGACTGTGACTGGGGCTTATAGATCCCTGTACAGTGCTAAATAAGTGTACCAAACTTTGGTAGCTTCTTATAAAAAAAAAAGTTATAAAACAAACCTTTGACATCTAGAGTGAATGAACATGAATCCTGATTTCCCGCAGTATCAGTAGCCCGATAATCAATGGTATGTTCTCCCTCTGGAAGAGTTGTTGGTATGCTACCATTCACAATGTTCGAATCCACGCTATAAAGATATGCTGTCAAAATATCTCCAGCATCAGTTGCCTAAATAAAAAAAATGAGATACGTGTCAACGATTATCTTAGTTTAAGTAAGCATCACTACAAATGTTAAACAAAATTTGTTCCTGTGCTGTCTGTATATGGGGAAATTAATGTATCGTTTAATGGACGAATTTAAATACGTACCAAACTTAAAGCATGCATAAATTAATGTCGTCAGTGTGCTTTCTTACTATTAAAACTATGATTGTTATCATTATTGACCACGTTTTCGTTCACATTCTGCCCCATTAATATTCTCCTGGTTTTCCTTATCCTTATCGTCAGGAAATCACATTCGTTTTGCACGTAGTGTTTGTTATTCCTAGTTAGGTGCTTTCCTCATGCTCTTTTCCTTTGAAATTTCATAGGCATAGTTTCTAACATCTCATCAAGGTCACTACATTCTTCGATTTTCGAAATCACTCATGCATAACCGTCCAGGCGCCATTTTGTCCGTTTCTGGTCCATTTTAAAGAAGAAGTTGAGTTCTGGTCATGCGATTGCACTGTGAAAGAAACGGTGTGGAATCGACCAGAAAAGGTTGATCATCTAGCAAATAAGAATTTGTGTGTATTGCAAGGTTCTGGAATCATCAAAATGATAAGAAATTTGGCCAAGTCTTGGTAAAGTTTGAACACTGCACACATATATGAGACTACACGAACACGTGACGTAAAAATCCTACCCTGGAGTTTTACTATGTTACATGACATATTTAGAATATGAAGGCATTTGAAGAGCCATGCTTTTCAAAGAACATGTCTTATCTGATGTTCTTCCACACTAGCATAATAAGAATGATAACGCTCACAAATTATTTTTCACCTCTTCCCAAAACTCAACCTTCTCTTTAAGGCCTTTCTTTCTTCCTTCCTATCTCCACTATCCTAGATCCTAAAAAAACTTCTAACAAATTCCTCTAGATAGTCTAAGAGATGTTCTGTCATCTGCGACATATAAGCCATCTTCGTACTCGAAATTTAAATCTGAAACCGACTCCGTCTAAAATCTGTAAAATTCTTGAAAAATGGACCCCTAAAAATCTAAAACTGCCATAACTTTCTTACATAAATTCTGTTTTGTTTATAAATCTCACAGTATCTCTATCCCATAATTGCACATAGCCATGTCAAATGTCATACTCCAATGGCTATGCAAAACATAGATAGCGCCCTCTAAAGTTCTGGGAATTGGCTTTCTTTCTGTACGTGACCGTATCTCTATTGTGTCTTGGCAAACCCGTACCCTTTTTGGATTTAGATACTTGAATATATGCCCTTTCCAGCCGAATGCAAAATTATATACCCTAACACTGACCGACTTTGCGAAAAAATGCCCTCCAAATATGCAGTTTTCAAGAAAATTGTGAAATAAATTCAACCTGCTCTAACACTACAATCCTTATGCCTACTTCAATGAAACTTGGCAGACACATGTATCCATATATACGTGACAACTGTCTGCCAAGTTTGGTAAATTTGAATAACGTCAGCGCAAAGCTATCGCCAAAAATGATGAATTTACTATGCATAATTACGTAATAGCACGTTTAATGCGTACACTGCACGTAGATGACAATGGTGTCAAACTGATCGTTATGAAGTGCCCTTTCAAATGATACCAAGTATGGTATATGTTCACACAGAAAATTGTGAGTAAATCGCATTTGAAAAAGAATCACTATACAAATTCCGCCAAGCTTTTGCCCGATTATAACACGTATCGGCTATGACATCATTTTTTCAGACTGCTTTTTGCCCCCTAAACGTTCTCTTTTTTCCTTGAAAATTTGAAGTGACATTCCGAGTTGCAATACGCAGGGAACTTCGAAGCCTGATTTTTAAAATTGGTAAAGGGGGTCATTTAAGACGCCATTTTGTCCTATAAATCTATTTAAAATCATGTGTTTCGTTAGCATTATTATAGAAAAAAAGAGAGTAGTTTACAATAACCATTAAATTCTTTTTCCAATGATACCAAATACGGCCCATTATAAAGTGAAACAAAGAGAGAGAAAAGAAGAAAAAAATTAAGTCCGGTCATAATACAGATCCTGTACGTTTTCCACCCATGCATTACACATAGTGTCTATGGGGCGAATCGGGTTCACGCTTTTGGCCCCCAGAACGATCTTTCTAACATTCTAAGTGGCCAAGTGCAAAGCATCTTGAAGCCGGATTTTTAATATCTGTCAAGAGGGCCATATTAAATGCTATTTCATACTCTGCGTAACTAGTCCGAAAGATGCTCTTTCGTTTAACACGTATTACATGACGTCATTGCACGTACATCATTGTGACGCGATTGCATTTCTAGTATTGATATTGTTATTATCCGTATAATGGTCTATCATCAAAATCATTGTTTTACCTGTACAGGCTCCCATAGATCAGCTTGAAACGTTGCCTCCAGTTGATTGAAGTCCGCATACAAATTCCGATCTGATGGACACACAATCCTCGGGATAGTTTCGTCTAAAATTGAAATTAATAATGGAAAGGAAGACCTTATGATAATATGTCGTGAATTGAATAATTGTTTTGTAAAAAGTGAACTTGTGCAGCTGTGGATAGCCGTAGAAAAGGTCCATGCTGCTTCCAGATAAATTGGATTTTCTCTGCTTAATAAAGACCTGTTATGCTTTGATGATCTGAGAGACAGTAACAAAAACCAGCCACAGCCCATGAGGTAGACAACCCACCAGACCGATGCCGGTCCAAGGGTAAAGGGGACCGTCAGCTAAGAGTGACATGTCAGCCTCAGTTGTTTTCTGACACTATTGATCAAGGCTGTTCCCTGAAAAGATATTGTCGGTTTCCTGGGCTGTCAATCTACTGGACTGTTGGTTAACTATAAAGCTGTCGATCTCCTGGGCTGTTGGTCTACCGAATTGTTGGTCTCCTATGGGCTGTCCATCTATGCGGCTGTCGGTCTAATTGGCTGTCAGTTTACTGTGCTGTCTGTATCCCGGTCTGTTAGTCAACTTAGCTGTCAGTCTACTGGGCCATATATCTTTTGGGTTGTTGTTATACCGGAATGTCCTCAGTATTAAAAATCCATCCTGATAATTTACAAGGGTTTGATCGAGCTCATCACCATCACCAATGTTGAGAACCTTTCTCTATCCGATGATTATGTTCCGTTTCATCGCATTGTTCTGCTCTTCAATGACTTTTCTTCCTGGAAATGTCATATATAGTACAGTACAAAATGCAGATGCAGGTGCAAATCCAAGATATCCAATACGTAACCATAAATTGGTGAATTGTAAACATATATTGACAATGAATGTGTGGTTACTTCATATTTTGGTTTTGGTCTGGTCCAAGCTTGTAGAGCTATATAAACGGAGTACGGTGATGAGATATCCCTAAATCTTAGCAGTGATTGGTAATGTATGGTACAAATTAGCTTGGACTTGCCCTATATAGTTTGCAATTATTAGGAATTTTCTATCATAAACAGAATAATTAAGGACAAACCTTCACACTGCTGATCAATGCCATCCCATGATCCATCTTCCATACATCTACGAGAGATGCTGTACTGTGGAGTGTAGCCAAGATTGCAGGATGATTTGCAGATTGTGTTATAGTGTTGTATATGACTGACGTTGGTGCTTGATGCATCCTTTGTACATGAAATGATTTCCCCATTTTCGGGATCAGAGAGTGGACTGCAAGTCACAACTATTAAAACAAAACCAGAAGAGAGAGAAAAAGAAAGACCCGCACAACTTGGAATTTTGGCTGCATTGCAAATTTTCAAATACAAGTTCAATTATAACATTTTTGTTGTGAACATAAGTTTATTCAGATTTTAAAAAACATAACAAAGAATTGAGGCGGGCTTGCATAAAGAAATGAAGAGGGAACGAGACACCAACAATTATGTTTATTTAGCCTAATACAGACCAGACTGACGAATTATGTGTGATTTCTAAATCTTACCAGCACATGCGATTGTTCCACCTCCTTCCCAGTAGCCTCTGTTATTTTCATCTTTACCACACGCACGTTGAACGGGATCGCTTTCATTGATTGGCTTAAAACCAACGTTACAGAAGAGCGTGCAGGTAGATCCATACCTAACCTTACTCTGAAGAGGGCATCCATTTATTCCTCCATTCCTAGGTTCCGGAATCGAGGAGCAAGTGATAACTATCAAAATAGAGATGGATAAAGGATATAAATATTAAATGTATGTACCGGTATTTAATTTGTCCTATAAATAGTAAAATATACAAGTAATCAGGGGCGGACCCAGCCGACGGCAGGGGAGGGCGCCCAATTCGTGAGAAAATATTTTGCAGTGGAAAAGCCGGCCGATAATTTTCTCAGTGGGGGGGGGGGGGGGTAGTGAGCACTAATTATTTTGGGGGGTCTTGAAAATTTGAAAAATCACACCCCCCCCCCCCCCTCCCTTGAGAGCGCCAGGAGAGGAAGCCCATCTCAAAAAAAAGGTAAATTTAACGTTTTTTTAAACGTTTTTTTCCCCAAACAAATGCATTTTGTGACTAGTATAATATCCTATATTTGCCCATGAAGAATTTACAAAAAGTCATGATGATATTATAATTAAAACAACAATGATAATAATAATAATAAAAACAATAATAATAACAATAATGATAATACTATTTATAGCAGTATTAACCTTTTTTGAGGCGATGGGTCAGTTCTGTAGACTGCAAATTACATTAAAAAGTGATATTCAATTTAAAAAAATTATTTGTCCAATGTATTAGAAACATAGATATTTGATTCGCTCGCATGTAAAACAAGGGCTTAGACACAGTTTACAAAGAACAGAAATGTGATACAAAACATGGATACATTTTGCTAATGACAAAATAATAGTCATACACAATATTGATTTTAGTTTGGTTATGGATTTTTTTGCTACTATACAGTATATACACATAATATATTGAGCCTTTAAATTGAATTGAAGTATACCAGAATAAATCTGATATACTTGAGAAAAAATTAATTATATTGGCAAACAAATTAATTATATTGGCAAATAATTACAGTGTAAATTATTGTGAATGACTCTCATACCATTTTCCAACATAACCTTTCTTATTTTTCATGAAACTTATTTCCACAATATTAAAAATAGACAAACGAGGTAGGTAATGATTTCTTATTTAAATACAGTACAAAAAGAACGATCCCAAAAGGTCGTTTCAATCAAACATCATATACATCTTTAGTTGGGTCATGGTGTGGGCTACATTTACTTCCGCACTGTAATAATTACTTCCACTAAATATTAATTTTACTCATTTTTTAACGAAACTTAATTTGAAAGAAAAAACAGAAACATTGGACAGGGGTGATAGTGAGCACTAAAAAAAAAATAGGTTTTTTGTTTTCCCCTCAACCATGCCCCCCCCCCCCCCCCCCCCCTGAGTAAAAAAAAAAAAAGAAGAGGATTCGCGGGGAAAACGGCATCTAACAACCTTCCCCCCCTTTCGAGTAAGAAAATTGGGAAAATTGGGAAAATTGGGGAAAAAAAAGGGCAGAATAGGGAAGAATAGAGAAAATAAGGGGGAAATCCGGAAACCAGGATAAAATCGGGAAGAAAAAAAAAAATCTGGTAAAAAAATTTTTTTTTTAAATCGGGAAGAAAAAAAAAATCGGGAAAAAATCGGGGAAATTAAAATAAAATCTGGAAACCGTTTTAAATCAGGTTTTTATCAGGCCTGATTGGATAAAAAAAATGTGTGATATTTGCTTACATGCTCTGATTGCATGAATACGGAAGGAATGTGTTGTTAACTGCTGTCTCCTACATCTCAGTGACCTCAATATGTTACAGAGTCTCTGAATACAAGCAGGGAAACAAATCAGTCATATATATATATATATATAGGCGTGAAGAAAATGGTCTAAGAACGTGAGACGTAGCTGTACTTTACAATTTTATTACGAGCTTTCGGCTTGTGAGGCCTTTGTCAGGTTCTGAAGTGCAAACACATACAGAAACAAATACCATGGGCGTCAATCCTTACGTAATACCTATTGTTCAGGGGAGATGAATGAATAGATCATCCCCCCTGAACAATAGGTATCAATTGCAGATTTAAGCCCATGACAAATACATAGTATGAAGAAATATACATGGCATACAAACTTAATATCACTCAATCATAGTCAAGCATCATGAACACTTCAGAACCTGAAGAAGGCCTAACAAGCCGAAAGCTCGTAATAAAATTGTAAAGTACAGCTATGTCTCACGTTCCTAGACCATTTTCTTCACGCCTACATATTCTGGAACACCCGTTGTCATGTCAAAGTTGAGAATTCTCGCTCTTATATATAAACGTGCGAGAATTCTCAACTCCGACATGATAACGGGCGTTCCAGAAAATGTAGGCGTGAGAAAAATGGTCTAGGAACGTGAGACATAGCTGTACTTTATAGTAGCCTACGGTGCCAGGGAGCAAAATGATTATTATGGAGAATGTAGGGAATGGCATACCTTCACATTCTGGAATGGGTTGGAGCCATGATCCATCAAGGCCACATTCAGTGACTTCAGCACCCTTGAGGGTGTATCCTTCAGCGCAGCCAAAGGAACACGTTTCACTGGCAGGCACATTAGGAGTTGATGCACATAGTGTCCCATTGCTCACCCCCAAGATCCCATACAGCGGTGGCCTGTAACAAGTTTGTACTAGAAGAAGGAATCAGATACGTGAATTTAGTGAAGCTTCGTTTTTCGATGTGCGATTTCGCCACATCTATTGCATATGCAACAGGGTTTAGGATCTATATATAATTAATTGATTACCTGAGGAATTCAACAAAAATTGATTGTATTATTGTGACAAAGCAATGGCATCGTAACTGTGAGGCCCCAGGATCAAAACCGTGTAGATGTGCTATATTAGTGCCCTTTTGTGGGGCATTAATACTCATTACTGTCATTTATGACTTAGGGCGTAGGTCCCGTAGTTGATAAGCATAGTAGCATACACATGCTTTAGCAATCACGCAAAACACACATTGGCAAATTATTATTCATTAAAATCTGAGAATGTATACTATTATCTAGATCTATTATTTTTAAATTATTTTAAAAATAATTCCATACATTGGGGTAAAACAAAAATATTACAACTCTTTGAGCGACAGTGTATGAATTAATACAAGAATATGATTTTTTTGTTTTGTTGTGTGTGTACAGTATTTCTTATTTAGTATTTATCAGAAAGTGTTAAACTCGATGTTCCAGACTCGATGTTTCTCTATTTTAATAAGATACTTCAGAACCTAAGACCTTTTGATTTGATTTGGGTTATTATTCTTAATGTGATGCTGATTTCAATAGGGATACACTTGATCCTTTGATGAAGAGAATATTCATTATCTAATAGATATGATTTGTTGGTTTTGATATCCCCCTCTTTTTGTACTATATACATGGCTCAAAATACATGGGGCGGTGGGCAATTCGCCCCTGTGAGCTTCATAATCGTCTCAGTCAGATTGCTCACGGGGGCGACTGCAAAATTGAATATCGCCCCCGTGGAATTATGAAATAAAAATGTTCTTTTCTGTTATAACTTTCACACAATATTGAACTTCAACTTTCAAACCTTAAACCAATGAAATGGAATTATGGAAATTAGGTTACCATCTAGAGGCTGCCATATAAAATAAATGGACGCTTTTTCGCCGCAAGATTGCGCTGTATCTCCCATCTCCACATCTCTATGAGTATTACAGATACAAACAGCGGAAGCCCACAGTGCACTGCGGCTGTCATCGCGCAAGGACCGAAACGTGGAGAACTTTTTCGTTGTGAAAATCTTGAATCCTCTGAAATCTGGTGATTCCAAAAGACCAGCAAATAATGAACCTCGACCAGTAAATCAACCGGAATCTAAATTTAGTAAAAGGAAACCAGTTGGCGAGGCGACTGTATGGGCCTGGACCAGAAATTTCGCGCAGAGGGAGGAGATCTGACCATTAGCTGCATGTTATAACTTGTAAAGTTATAAAAGGGAAATAATGCTGATAATGATGAAAATCAAAGAATTTAGGAGTATCATGGGTACCACCAATTCAATGGAAATTTGTATTAAAAATAGAGCCCCCTTCAGTACTAAAAGAGCCCCCATGGACAACATTTTTATTTGAGCCCTGTATATGCATATACACTGTTGTTCATAAGGGTGGAATAATTATTTTACCCCAATTTATGGAATGATTTTGACAATGATTTATTCCTAATAGATCTAGATAATAGTATACATTCTCAGATTTTATTGAATAATAATTTGCAAGTGTTTGTTTTGCCTGACTGCTTAAGCATGTGTGTGCTACTATGCTAATTAACTAGGGGACCTACGTCCTTAAGCTATAACTGACAGTAATGAGGCTTTATGCCTCACAAAAGCGCGCTAATATAGCTTATCAACACAGTTTTGATCCTTGGGCCTCACAGTAACGAGGCCATTGCTTAGCCCCTGAATCATGACTGTACGCAGCGGGAGAGAGGGTACGGGCCAAAGAAAATGCAATCAATTATCAATAATTCATTGCATTTTCCCCCGGTCCCCAACAGGAATTATTCCTCTGTAGGGCCATGTATATATGGTTCAAGGCATGGCCACACAGAGGATTTTTTTCTGTCGGGGATCGGGGCAAAATGCTATGAATTACTGATAATTCATTGCATTTTCTTTGTAAATAAATTGGGGTAAAAATAATTATTCCACCGGAATGACCAACAGTATATGTCATAAAGAGGAGAGGACTGAGGTATGTCTTGACCTAGCAGCATATGTTAAGGCTTGTTCAGACATAACGCTGTATAAATAGCAGCAAAAAAAGGACGCTGTGGTCTGCCGCGTCATATCTGAACGAGCCTTATGCCTAGGTCACATTTGCAGCCGCGGCCGTACGGTCTAAAATATATACGGCCAATATCAATTATAGGACCGCCGCATTTCCACGGTAGCGTCACATTATTTTAGGGTAGCCGCTCGGCGTATTTTGAATTTGTGGAGACACAGAATCTGCGACTGCCGTATGGCCTTTAAGGTGATGACGCACGGTCGCCTGAGTAGGTCCATGGGGCGTCCCTGCGGCGGCCGTAGCTTTTTGAAAAATACTATGGCAGACGCAAGGTAGCCGCCAGGTGCCCGCAAGGCGGCCGAAGGGGGACCATACGGCGACCGTGCGGCTAGATTGATGCTACTGCTTGATAAATAACCATCTGGTATGGGTCATTCTTTTTATAAAACTGACACAGACGGTATCCCAGACAAATCGCACCGTGCGGATAATCTAGAGCCGGAGCGGAAACTATTTTGGTTCCCGAAATTTTCTCCGCCGATTTTCTTTATTTAGATCTAATTTTCTGATCTATAAAGCAGATAGACAAATGCCTTGTATATTTGTATACTCCTATGTGCAGTAATCAAATTTTGATTACCTATTTCTAAATGAGAAATTTACGGACTTACCTGTATGAGTTATCCATTTTTATCTCAGAACCGTGAAACGTTAAGTTCATGCATTCGAACTAGTAATCTATGACATGACCGGCCGAAATATTTCCGGGTCAGCATACCAAAACATAGCCAATGGCCAATCAGAGCACTCGTTTAATATTGGATTTATGAATATTCGTATATCACTGGGTCAAGCCGGGCTGGCTCGTACGTAGCTATTGGACGTTTGAAAAGAAAAAATATTCATCAACTAAAACCAAGACGGATGACAATGAATCATGTTGACTACGAAACTTTCTCGGATTAATCATTAATTTAGGATCTAAATGAGCAAGCTATATATCTTAAGTCAAAGTAGATAATTCTGTGTTATTTTTTATTTTTTAATATATTATTATTGTAATATTGCAGCCAAAGTGCATTTATGAGGATGTAAAGAGTGAAAATCTTGTTGCATATTTCATCCATTGCGGTCCCGCCTCACCGAACCATTTTTTCCACACAGTCCCCATAGGACTAGAGGCGGTCAGAGGAGCCAGATGTAATCTCAGCGGAACAACCGTCGATATCAGAGACAGAAAATTTGGGCTAGGCTACGTCATGTCTAATCGCTACGGCAAAACTAGAAATGAAAACCGTTATAACTCCGCGTTATAATCCAACGGCAACCCTTTCGGCTTGTAAAGATAGGGATCCGCCCTAGGTTGACCTTGAGGCCACCGCAGATCTTCTGCGGCCGCCGCAAGTATCTCTCGATGTCTGGGGGGTACAGCCGCCGTATCCTAGCCGTAGAGCAAATGTGACCTAGGTTTTAGTTATATAAGGTAAAATCATCAAGACTGTTTACCTTCGCAGAACGGTTCAGTGCCGACCCATGTAGCCATGTTAGTCCCAGGTTGAACAGTGCAATAGAGTACACTATTTCTGATCATGTATCCCTCAGAACACTCGTAGACACAAACAGATAAATGTTTGGTTACGCAGAATCCAGTGGAGAAATGCCCATTCTCAAGTGCAGGGGCTGGATCACAGTGTACCTCTGCAAAATTCCATGTAAGGAAGTGGATTTTAGAATGCACATGTATGTAATGAGCCGTAAAGTCTAAACACTTACATTTCGCCCTCATGTTTATCACAGTATATATATCGGTTTGTAGCCACATATTCGATACTCTTTAACATCAATATGCAATATATGCTATAATCATGGACCTATACTACCGAAAAATATGCAATGTACTTGGTATATAAAGGAAGGATTTAAACTGTTGATAAATGATATTCAGAAGTTACAAATGAAACAATGTGTACGATGTTTTCAAAAGGATTTCCTTCTTACACAAAACTGGAAGAGGACACTTTTCTTTTTTTTTGGTTTCGAAATTAGAAAATTGACATTTTACTCCGTTGGGGGGGGGGGGGGGGGTAAGGTCACCTTTTTTAGGTCAGCTATTGGTATAATTTTTTTTTTTTTTTTTAATAAAAAAAAAAAAAAATTACCAAAGGGGGGATTTTTCCTCCAAAATACACACATAAAAAATACCAAAGGGGGGAGGGGGGTTTAACCCCCCAACCCCCCCCCCCCCTGCGTATGCGCCTGCTTTGTATCATAGAAATGTGGAAAATAAAAAAATAAACTGTTGTTCAAAATGGTCCCAACTGTTCATGTGGAAATATTGCCTTCATAATCTTACAATAGATTTCAACTTTTTAATAACAACCTCTCAGATTTGCACATGTTCAAACTACAGGAAAATTATAGGTCACTGAGTTACCCCTTTTATTGTAACATCGATTCATGTAGAATACCAATCATTTTCGCACTGGTATATTTTGCACAACATTCTGCCAGAAAAGGTACTGAATATGCCGAAGGTGTTCATTTAGCACTTTGAGAGTCATTTGTTAAAGCCCTGCGTTTCCGTAAACACGATGGCAGAAAGTTTTGAAGAAAAAAACTCGGGGGGGTGCCGGGGCGAATTTTTTTCTTCCCAAACAGGTTTACCTATGAGCGTAAAATCCTGCCTCCTGATTGGTTCGGAGGTATATACGCATCATGAATATTCATGACTGAGCTGCAAAGATACTAGTAGTATTACGCATGCTAGCTGCTCATAGCATGCAGCTATATGCTAGCTAGCTGTGTACGTACGTAAGTACACTGCATGCATGCGCAGTGATTGGTTCAAAGTTGAAACTTTTACATGAGCAATTATGGCGTCTACAACTCTCTGCAATTTCTCATTTTGTAACCGATTTTAACAGAACTTTTTTCAATTCCTTATCTCTATCCTCTCTTTTCATTAAAATTGATTTTTCCCCAGGGTTTCATTCTCCTTTAATATTTCCCAAATTTGATTGTGAGCACACAAATACTTCACTGACATATAAACAATTTCTGTCAAGTAAATAGTACCAAGTTAGATTTCAAGTGAGTTAATCAAGTTATAGGCATAATGTTCTATGAAAATTGTTCTATAGAACTTATATGAGACACAAAATAGTCTTATAGGATAGAATGAAGGCCCCACCTTCCCCCAATAAAAATCCCCTCACACCACAGCTCACAGCCACAGTGCTGCGACTTCAGCTCATGAATATTGATGATGCGTATACCTCTGAACCTATCAGGAGGCAGGATTTTACGCTCATAGGTAAACCTGTTTCGGGAAGAAAAAATGCGCGCCCGTGGGGGGGGGGGCAATATGCCTATTCCCTTCATCATATTCGGATTATATGAGACGTCATTGGAATGTTTGCACATTTTAAAAGGTTGTGTAAAAAGCAATTGAAACCATGAATTTACCTTCGCACTGGGCAATCGGATTAGACCATTCCCCTAGCTTGGAAAATGAATTGGTTCTTTCACACATGGCTTGGTCATTACCCACCAGGTAGTATCCAGCAGAGCAGGAAAAATGGCAGAAAGAACCTCTACGAGATCCATGGCTGCAAGAGGCATGTAGACCTACTTGGAAAGGTAGAGGTTCACAACGGATCTCTGAAATGATATGAAAATATTAAGTATAATCAACATCCCCAAAATAGATGAGTTAAACAAACATTCTGCTTTCTTTTTTAAATAGTAAGTTTGCAATATGCGCGTAGGCTTGTCGGGCAAAATTTTCCGGAAGGGAAATATCCAAAAACAACAAACAAACGAAAAAAGCTTCTTAGGAATTTCAAACTTGCCAAATGATGTGTAATTGGAGCAAGCGGTACATATAGCTATGTAACTATGGACATGGTAATCACTTCATTGTAGTAAACCTACCTGACACAATAAGGAGAACACTGCATGTTCCAACATTGCCGCTCTCATCAGTAACTAAATATGAGAAACTGTAGTAGTTAGCTTCTAGTTCATCAACGCCTGGTTTGGGATAATCTGGCTCAGTGGTTTTAAGAGCTATACCATCATTATCAGTAGCGACGGGGATGGTCCAGTTGAAGACTGATGCACTCTCATTGGCCGCGATGGAAAACCGATAAACCACAGGCTGAGACTCACAACCAGAGAATACCGGGCTCTCATTATCTGAATGCGTTTAAAAGAAACAAAGATCGTTGACATTTTTAAGATTTTAAATTCTGGCTGTTTTGGCAGTGCACTTGTTAGTAACGAGCTTGGACAGGTTGTAACCCATATTAAACTAATTACATTTTATTTCATGTCTGGCAGAGAGGATTCTTTACTATGCAATTATAGGTGGTGAATTAGACCATGCACATCATGGACAAATAAAACAAAACTATATATAAATACAGTTCATAATAAAGTATACCCAACCTTAGCAGCTTATAATTAAAAGGCATAATAAATATGACATTGAAACCTATTTCAGGGAATAGCGTAAGTTGTCTTCTTTCTAATGATACCCTCTTCATAAATTTTCTACCCCGGCTGACTTGGCACCAGGTTTTTTGTTTTCAGGTGCAAGAAGTGCCCCTCACCTTCTCTAATAAGTGGCCTTCACCTCTTATAATTGCCTCTTTTCCTTTGTATGCCCTCTTTTTAATTCTTGTAAATGCCCCTTTTCATCTCGGATGACTGCACTTATTCAAATTTGAGAGGTCCCCCTTTAACTCTGTAGTGAATGCCCCTTTTCATATTTGACAAGTGCCCCTTTTTTACACGTGTCCTTATCCCTTCTAATTAGTGCCATTTTTCTTCTGATGTTTGCCCTTTTCCCCTTGTAATAAGTGCATAAGTTTTTTTTTTCATCTCTGGTGAGTGCCCTTCATTAGGTGGGATAAGTGGCCCATTTCTACCTCTGGTAATTTCCCTTTTTACTTTGACTTGTGCCCTTTTTCTTTTCTAATAAGTGTCCTTTTCCCTTTGGATAAGTGCCCCCTTTTCCTTTCACCATGAAATATGTTCCTAATTTGAAGCAAGTATTAAAGAGCATATTTTCCTTAAATCTAACCCAAATCTTGCTCGCTACGCTCGCTTGCATTTAAAGTTGATAACTTTGTTTATCAATAAAGATCTTTTCAGTCTTTCATTATTAGATTGTGTTTAAAGCCCCATCAGGATTGTTTTTTTCCTCTTCATACTGTAACCTCACACAGATCTTTAAATTTTTGCTCGCTCGCAAAAAAAATTCCGACTATCTCACCCAAGTGCAAAGTACATGTAAAGATGCTTAAGCAGTATCTTGTAAAGAGAGAAATAAACATTGAAATCATTCCTGATAATGTAATCACAAGGTAGGGGTATATACCAATGTTTAAAAATTGTATATTTTCGCCTTCAGGTTTTTCGTTGAAGGTGCCCCTTTGTTCCAGAAAGTGCCCTTTTTGATGCCCCCTTCCACTTTGAAAGACGCTCCGCCACCCCTGGCCATATGCATGCGTAAATTTGGTTTGAAATCCTTTTAATAATAATAATAATAATAGATCACATTTATAACGCGCCTAATACATTGTTTCTAGGCGCAGTAGTGCTGTTGTCCCAGCAGCCATTAAGTGAAGCAATGTCCGTACACGAAATAAAGCTGGGATGACAGCACCACAAGTACACAATATTATTCAGTACACAATTACAGTATGTTACGCTATGTTACGTTACAAAAACAAAATAACAGTTTGTTACAAATAAATGAATAAATCAACTTAATCTAACTTAAATTGTGCTAAAGGTGACTTATTTCATAATAGAAGTACGACATTCCAAAATTCATGGTATGGATTTGAACAGATGGGTTTTTAACTTTACTTTGAAAGTGGATTTAGAATGAGCATTTTGAATGTAGGACGGGAGGCTATTCCACAACTGGGGGGCAGCTACAGAAAGCGCTCTATCCCCACATCTTGTTTTCACACGAGGGCCAGGAATTAGTTGAAAGTAAGAGTAAGTAGAAGCACGCAACCTGGAGGAGGGGGGTTTGGATTTTACAAGACTGGAAAGGTACGTGGGGCATTCACTGTTATGGATTTTAAAGGCAAGGAGAAGAATTTTAAATTGGATACGTTGAATTACTGGCAGCCAGTGGAGATTGCGTTTGATTGGAGTCAGGCGCGTACACAGGGGGGGGGGGTGGGGGTTAAACCCCCCCCCCCCCCTTTGGTTTTTTTTTTTTTTACGAAAACCCCCCTAAAAGCCCCCCTTTGTTTTTTTTTTTGTTTTTTTTTTTAATTATTTAAAAAAAAATTCATGACCATGGCTGACCTAAAAAGGGTGACCTTACCCCCCCCCCCCCCAACAAAGAAAAATTTCAAATTTTCAAATTTCGAGACAAACAGAGGCTGGCTGAGTCGTTGCAATTTTTTTTTGAGACCCCCCCCCCCCCTCAAAAAAAGTGTCCTGTTACTCCCCCCCCCCCCCCCCCCCCCCCCCCCCCCCCCCCGCTGGCTGAGTCGTTGCGAAATTTACGGCCCAATTTCAAAATGTTAAAACCCCCCCTTGAAAAAATCCTGCATACGCCACTGATTTGAGTAATATGTTTTAAAGGTTGAATTCCGCTTCATGGTCCATTCGTTCATTGTTTAAATTGATGGAATGTAGTTAAGCTTTCACAGGACCTTTCAAAATGTAGGATAGCCTAAACATCCTTCTAGCTTCTTGTCTCATGTCTCATGATATCTAAAATCTTACATCTCACTTGTCTGTTGCACCATTTCACATGTTAGAGCTGTGAAAGGTAAATAAAATGATTGTCTCGAACAGCACATGACAACCCGGAAGATTGTTAACCTCAACGATTCAGTAAAAATGCAAGAAAGCCATGATGATTACTACCAAAGATATTGAAAGAAGATGTTCATTAAAAATATAGGCAGATTACATCCATGCCAGTAAACTTTGTCCATTTTGAATAACTGAATTACAAGGCTTAACTTTAAGAAGGAATTCAACAAAAAATAAGATTTTCTCATAACAAAGGAAAATTCAAAAAGTTTGCCTTTAAATTAGCCTTTTATTGGGTTTGAGTTGCAATTATTGAAATAACAATATGACCCACATTCATCACTTTAGCTCAAACTTAGTAATACTTTGGTTACTTACCTGTACATTCCTCAACGGGAGGGGCAGACCAGCCATAAGAGAGGCAGATGAGGTATGAAGCCACTCCACGGTCAAGACCATATCCGTCATCACATGAGTAAGTACACATGCTGAAGTAATCATAACCTAATGTGCACGTCACCGAACCATGCATAGGATCTGAGAGTGGGTCACAGGTTATTTCTAATGAAAAAAGACAAATACAAATGTTTATGATTATTCAATTATCCAATACAAACGTACACACTCCATTGACAGATTATTTCCCAGGAGTACCCCCCACAAGCTCTTGCTTTATTATACATATTTATTCCCTGTATTAGTCTTGAATCATGATAAATATCACGGTATATATTGATGCAGTTACTGGTAGAAAAGTAATCTAGCTTACTTTTGAAAATAAAAATGTTGAAATATGAAGATGTTTTTATGCTGCACTCTTTTTGATCTTGATCATTAAAGCTAATCTTGAGCTCTGGCATGGGAATCAAATGTTGAAAGAACGTGGCTATAATTCATTCTGGTTTGTTTTGATTGTTTGATTGTTTGGACCAGTGAAATAAAAACAAACTCACAAAAACTTACTGGAAATCATCATAATTACAACCACAACTCTTATTTGTACATAGTGACCTGTGTTAAGCACATGGTGTCAGGCCTACTAACCTTGATTTTCTAATCTTTCTATGCTCATTACTCAGCCCCTATACATTTTCTACCAAAATCGTTTGGCACATGTCATTTATTTGTAATCTTGAACATTCAGTATAATTTTTGTTGGAATCTGTGAATATTTATTTGCTATCATTACCAGAACTGTAGCTTATTTTTAAGCCTAAACGTATTAAAGCCCTCGGGTAAGCACACCAAAGAAATAAAAGGTAATTATCTGTCATATATCTTAAGGCAAATACTAAAGAGTTGCCGATCCATGGAGCATTGTGCATTTATTTGTGAATATTGCGTTTCAAGCTTTTTTCGAGCTAGACTTTCAATATTTTAAAATGTTTGTGAAACTGAACTAGACTGCATTTGAATGTTCAATATTTGATCACTTTAAAAATGAAAAATTATTTTTCCTTTCAATTATGTGTAAATAACAGACTATAGAAGAGTTTTTCTTTACTTGTGCAACTTGGTACAAGTTGTGGTGTCCAGCTTACAGCCTGCCGTGTTCCTTCACATTCCAGCTGAGAATCGCCCTCTAATTTGAATCCTTCCTTGCAGGAAAATCGGCAGATGGTTCCCACGAGCAGGTAGTCGGTGATACTTGGGCAGTCGTGGAATCCGTTATTTGGAGGTGCAATGACTGAACACGTCTTCACTGCAAGTATGAAATTCTATTGTCACCCATAAGGTCAGAGTAAATTTTCTTTTATCTATTTTCTTGAAACAATTGTGACAATATTATTTAATCGTAATAGTAATAGATACAGTTTTAACTCATCAGAACTTTATTGATCAATATCTATGAATATTTAGATTACAGTAATCGATACAGTTCTGGAAAGCTAAAACCCAAATCTATCAGGAATAAATCATATTGTCACAATCATTCAATAAAATGAGGCAAAATAGAGACTATTACAACTTTATGGCAATAATGTCTATCGTTCATGTTTAATAACCACTGAAACAGCCCGGAATTATTCGGAGATTAAAGTGTAACAAAAATAACGAATTAAAAACTAAGTTAACCCCTAAAGCCCCTTTCAAACCAGATCTGTGTAGATCTGCGTATTCATGAAAGAAATGTTGTTTCGGCGTAGACATTGCGTAGGTTATGCCTGTGGTGGCATACGATGGCGTATGATTACATACCCTGTGCGCATAGGCACCGCGTACCTACAGCGTGTGCAATTGTTGTACCTACGATTGCGTATAGCAGGCATAGGGTTGAAGGGCCACTCTAACTAAAACGGGCTAAAAAATGGAAAAAAGGTCATGTAGAATAATTTTTGACAGAGATTCCGAACATGACAGTGATTTTTCTTGGAAATCATCAATAGATCTGGAATCTAGCTATAAAAATAACGACTCAGAACGCTCAGAAAAAAGCCCAGTTTCGGAGCTGTATTACGCAACTGTTTATGACGTCAAGTGCCTCTCCGGTGAAAAGGAGGGTGGTTAAGGCATTCAAATGTCTTTAGAAAGGCAAACTATGATATAAATTGAAAAAAAGACATTTATCCGAAAAATAATATGCACTTGATAATCCCAGTACTTTTCATTTATGAATTACAATGACATTGTAAGATCCTTATTGCAGGACAAATCGGACATGCCCGCAATGCCATCACATGCGTCATCAAGCCACGTGACCGTATTACCCTTTTTCGAGGGGCGTAGCCAAGCAGGCGTGAGATCTGTGAAAAATGGATGGTTATTTTCATTTTGGAGTCAATTTAGAGATTTTCTGAAATATCAGAGGCTGGAAAGTTAATAAGTAGAGGTGTATTCATGTTTTGAAAGGCTATGTTAGTTGGGTGAGAGTGGCCCTTTAACATAGGCCTGGCGTAAAGGGTATGTAGGTTTGCTTACGGTTGCTTACTGTGCATTGTGCGCAAGCGCCGTGCAATTAATATGCAATAGATGCTCGTAGGATCAAGGATGCCTTGATACGCTTTAACTGCATCGTTGGACTGGCGTAGGGTAGTATACTATTTCGTAGGCATGGTGACAGTAGCGTAGTGTTGCGTAGACTTGCGTACATTCTGCGTCTAGTGTCTACGGCGAAAATACGCAAAAAAAAGTGATGTTTAATTTTTGCGTCCATCTCGCGTACCCCTTTGCGTCCCTCAGCGTATAGTTACGTAGGGTAGCGTACGCTTGGCGTAGTCGGTACGCAGCACTATGCAACTATACGTACGGCCCGGTGTGAAAGGGGTTTTTGCTTCCAAATCCTTGCAAACTCGTTTAGGTCGAAATGCAAGAAACTCGTCTAGTGCTGCTAAAACCTTGTAAACTTGCGCAGGTAATAAAGCTGAATATTTACTAATTATCTTATTGTCTTGTGCAGAGAATGTCGTACACAGGGCAATTCATTACATGAATAGTATGGGTAGTTCTGGAAAGATTTTACATTTATTTTCTTTTGGAGATTGGTATAACACAAACAGAGCACAATGGGGAGATTAGTGACTCCTGGCACTGGGCATGCCGGTCAAGGTACTCTACGGGCACATTCAGATTTCCAAACAAAAGAGAGAAATTTCACGGAATGTATTAATTTACATTCCTTGAAGAAAAACAATTCAGTGAATCTCTTAACCTTTAAAGGTTAGTCTCTTAACCTTATTTACTTTCGATCTCCAAGACCTTCCTTATTTCGTAAATTTACTCCTGACCACCAAATGTCCACTAATTGTAGTTTACCCAAGTAAGCCGGTCAAGACTTCTCTTAAGTATTTCTAATATATTAAATTTCTTTTTTCTTCTTTCGTAATTAAATCTGTTCCCATTTCCACCTTCTCATTCAATCAACATGAAATGCCAGGATCTAAGCTATATAATGCATTACTGCATATTGATGTAAACCTTAAAACTTTCAAATCTAAACTTTATGGCAATTGGCAATAATTTGTTACAAAGTTATTGTTTTTTTTGTCAATAAGAGGACATTAACCAATATATAACAATATCGTTTATACATGTATAGAATCCGGGCTAACTCGCCCCACGGGACATCTCGCCCCAGCCTCAAAGACTAGAGGTCTATGTCCCGCGATCGATGTCCCGATATTATTCATAGATCGAGAGATACCAATCATGTTTGTGCTCATTGTGACTTAATAATGCCATTTCCAACCACAATCTGTAATGGAATTGTGTTAAATGATACTATTGAAGACAATCTATAACTTCTCTTTTAGGTAAAATGACCAAAAAATGGCATTTCGGACAATTTACTCACAGCTCGCAATTCGCATTGCCGCACGTACATGATTTAATGTGCATTGTATCGACTCGAACCACTGAAATTCGAGCAGTGTTTTTGTCAGTATTTCACTGCAGAAATATCATTTTCATAATGTATGAAGGTCTATTTTTAATTCCTGGTATAAATTTCGTTATTGAGAAGTTGAATGTACTACATTTTAGACGAGATGGCTGATGTTTGTTCACTTTCTTTCGTCCTGGCCGTAAATTAGCAGACTACTGTTGTTGTGCACCGCGCAGCAGCTCATCGCTCAGCTCAGTGTCCAGCTAGCAGTACAGCGCCGCCGCCAGTCGGGTCGACGGGGGAATTCATTGACTCGGCATCCGTACCCGCTGCACTGCACTGCCCAATTTGATCGATTGAGTAAACTTATCAAACTACAGTACATTCATCTAGATCTATATCTACTATATTATAATTAGTCATTCAGAGTAGTAAATAAGTACCTGTCTATTTGTTTATACACCAGCTGACACTTGGTAGACTAGCTGGATATCACAATGTCCACGGTCTGTAAAGTACGGGATAACACATGAATCCAGGCCATGGGTTAGTCCAATATGCTCTAAGTAGAATATCCAATTTGATTGAGTGAAAACTATACCACTGTAGCTACATCATAATTACTAGTATTAGTCATTCAGGCTAGAATCTCTGATTCACATGATGATTAATGAATTGAAGGAATGAATTTTTCTTTTTTCATAATCAGATAATCATATTTTACTCTTAAAAGTTAAAGACTTAATAAATATCTAACGTCTTTATATGGAAAATCGTAGTCTAACGAATGTGAAATTTGTCGTGAAAAAGAAACTATTGAACATATATATTTCGTGGCAAGAGTTTTCGTGGCAAGAGTTTTCTGGAAAATTATCTCAAGAATTCATCTTTAAAATAGAAATTGAAATTGATATTAAAATATTATTGATTGGATATAAAATAAATAACAGAAAATTTACTTTACTTAATTTTTTCATAAATTATGCTCAACTGGTAATATACAAAGACTACGTAAAGCGGAACTTTGGGGAAGTACCAATTAATCCAAAGAGGTTAATTTTATTTCATCATTAAAATGTTATTTGAAATTCAAAGAAATATAAGATACTTTGATAAAGAAGAATTTAAGAAGGTATTAGAAATATTAAAATGATCATTTAAGAAATTATGTTGATCTTGTATATAATTTATATGTTTCATTTCACTTGTTTTGTAAATAATATATATTTTTTGAAATGGAACAATAAAGTCCCTCTGAAGAGTTAAAGAGGAAAAAAAATATCTAACGTTAGGGCCTATATGGGCCTAGCTTAGTACTCTAAGCAGAGAAGTGAGCTGACGAATCGCCTTTTTTTTTGGGGGGGGGAGGAGGGAGCTGCCTCACAAAAAATTCTACGAAAAGAATTATTAAAGGCGTCGGTTTCAAGTTTTTGTATAATTACGCAGCCCCCACCCCCCCCCCCCCCACCCCCAAAACATTAGTTATTAGTTATATTCTTATAAAAAAATATAATAGACTGTTGTATTTTTAATTTTTTTTTTTTGGGGGGGGGGCTTGTTACCCCGGGGTCGAATCATATCCACGATCCAAGAGACTGAAGGCCTGCGAGATCAATTTTCTCCTTTTTGTTCCCTTTCTCTGGGAATCAAAGAAATATATAGTCTATAAACAAAGCAAAGAAATTAAGACATGATATTGCATTGACGTGTCAGTGCATGGGCGGGCATGAAGATCTTCGGTCTTGCAAGCCTATAATCTCCCGGACCTTTGGTCAACTGGTCATTAACTGTTCAGCAAATATCTTGAAGACTTTGTTGAAAGAAAATAATTGCGCTGTAACATTCAATTATTATATACCGGTATATATATATATATATATATATATATATATGTTTTGTTGTTTTTTTTTTTGGGGGGGCGGTTAACAGATTTATATCTGATCTTGTGTACCTGTATAAATAAATAATAAATACATAAACAAATAAACAAAGTTGCGTTACCACTGCGTGGCATAGTACACGATTGTTTTTAGGGCGGAGTGTGAATATTGACGATGACTGTCAAGATGAAGGACTACAAACTACGCAGGCCTGTGCTTTATTTTTTTTTATGAACCAATGCACAAATAGATTTAAGTATCATTCTAAAAAAATGAGGAAAAACATGGAAAAATTATGTCATTTCAGCAAATTTGTAGATCACTTTTTTAAGGGGGGACATTTAAATTTGGGTGGGAATATAGATACCATCCCTCTCATCTGCATCTCTCATCAAAATCGTCTTCATTCCTCTCATCAACATCATCTCCATCTCTCATCAACATCCCTCTAATCATCTGCGTCTTCATCCCTCTCATCATCTGCATCTCTCATCATCAACATCGTCAACATCCCTCTCATCTCCATCCATTATCATCAACATCATCTCCATTCCTCTCATCTTCTGCATCATCAACATCCCTCTCATCATCAACATCGTCTCCATCCCTCTCATCTTCTGCATCGTCAACATCCCTCTCATCAAGATCGTCTCCATCCCTCTCATCATCTGCATCATCAACTTCCCTCTCATCATCTGAATCTCTTATCAACATCGTCTCCGGCCATCCAATCAACTGCATCACCAACATCCCTCTCATCATCTGCATCTCTCATCAACATCGTCTCCATCCCTCTCATCATCTGCATCGTCAACATCCCTCTCGTCATCTGCATTTTTCATCAACATCGTAACCATCTCTCATCATCAACATCATCCATCCCTCTCATCATCTGCATCGTCAACATCCCTCTCGTCATCTGCATCTCTCATCAACATCGTCTACATTCCTCTCATCATCAACATCGTCCACATTCCTCTCATCATCAACATTGTCTACATTCCTCTCATCATCAACATCTCCATTCCTCTCATCATCAACATCGTCTCCATCCCTCTCATCATCTGCATCACTCATCAACATCGTATCCATTTCTCATCATCAACATCGTCTCAGTCCATCCCATAATCTGCATCGTCTTTATCCCTCTCATCTGCATCTTTCATCATCAATATCGTAAACATCCCTATCATCAACATCGTCTCCATCCCTCTTATCAACTGCATCATCAACATCCCTCTCATCATCAACATCGTCTCCATGCCTCTCATCATCTGCATCTCTCATCAACAACGTATCCATCTCTCATCATCAACATCGTCTCCGTCCATCCCATCATCTGCATCATCAACATCCCTCTCATCATCAACATCGTCTCCATCCCTCTAATCAACTGCATCATCAACATCCCTCTCATCATCAACATCGTCTCCATCCATCTCATCATCTGCATCTCTCATCAACATCGTATCCATCTCTCATCATCAACATCGTCTCCGTCCATCCCATCATCTGCATCTTTCATCATCTGCATCATCAACATCCCTCTCATCATCAACATCGTCTCCATCCCTCTCATCATCTGCATCCCTCATCAACATCATATCCATCCCTTACCTCATCAACACCCCTCTAATCATCTTCATCCCTCACATCATTTTTGACGTTTGATTTGGGCATTATAGGAAAAGTGCCCTGTTGCGTCAATTATTATTATTGTTTTTAAGAACTGCTTGACGACAACAATTTGCCTAGTGAATAACAGGTTTTTTTTAATTTGACAGTCTATTAGCCTTTTCGAATCCGACGACTTATAATGTCCAGATTGGTCGTTATAATGAAATCGTTAAATTTATGGATATTTCAGCCCTCCCTGAACCGATTTTGATCAAACAAAGATGATATTATCATTTAAATTGTATGCTCTATCACATTTGACACTCAGTTTTTCATTATCTCATTAACAAATTATTTTGTGTAGCGCCCTCTGGAACAGAATTCAACTATCACTTTGTAAAGACGCATTTATTAAACATTGGGACATTGAGGGGTAAAACAAAAGAAATGTAAAAACGAATAAAGATTTCAAGTTGCAATGAGAATACTTATGTTCAACCTATTTCTTTTTCAATTTCTCATCTAATATTTTGTGTTTATAGTGATTTTTGTTTCAGTTTGTCGCCTCATTTTAATTATAAGATCCATATTCACCCTCCCACCCCCCCCCCCCCCGAAAAAAAGAAACAGAAAATATTTGTCTTTGCCTCTAATTAAAATCTTTCAATTGACCTCATCAAAATGCAAAATGGTGTCTTCTTTATCACCTTATGGGTCAAAAGCATCCGTTGTATACAGTGGCGGATCCAGGGGGGGGGGGGGGGGGGGGCGGGCCCGGGCCCCCCCCCCCTTGAAAAAAAAGATCATGTAAAATCACGTGATTTTTACCTTTTTTGGGGTTGGGCCCCCCCCCCCCTGGCGCTCAAGGGGGGGGGGGGGTGCAAATTGAAATTTTTTTGAGGGTCAAAAAAAAAAATGTGCTCACTACCCCCCCCCCCCCCCCCCCCCCCCCCCCCCCCCCCCCCCCCACTGAGCGAATTTTTGGCCGGCGCGT
This sequence comes from Strongylocentrotus purpuratus, assembly GCF_000002235.5. Lineage (NCBI taxonomy): Eukaryota > Metazoa > Echinodermata > Echinoidea > Camarodonta > Strongylocentrotidae > Strongylocentrotus > Strongylocentrotus purpuratus. The sequence continues at coordinate 28,007,466 of NW_022145604.1, read as the reverse complement.
TTTTCAAATTTTCGGGAGCAAAAAAAAAAAAAAAATGTGTTCTGTACCCCCCCCCCCCCCCCCCCCCCCCCCCCCCCCCCCCCCCCCCCCCCACTGAGCTAGTTTTCGGCCGGCGCGATTTTCAAATTTTCGGGAGCAAAAAAAGAAAAAAAGTTGGGTCCCCTCCCCTAAGAAATCCTGGATCCGCGCCTGGTTGTATAGCTCTGCTGCTGTTTTTTCTACATTATTATGGCGATGTATTTTCTGTCATGCATTATAATCTGAATGGAAATTATGCCATCTCTCCTTCTCTATCTCTCCCCTTTCCCTTTGGACCATTAACAACTCTCCCAATATTTCTCTCTGTTATCATTTCTTCGAGCTTGAGCTTTCTTTTTCTTTCTCTTTCTGCTCGTATTTCGATTGTGATGCTGCTCCTATTCTACTTTCATGTTCACATTTATATTCACACCTGAATTTATTCATGATGTGATTCAGAATTGTATTTAAAATCATTGCTATGTATCAGTCATAATATAACTGTCTTGTTACTTTTTGTTTAAACTTTTTTTTAAAGTCTTTAATATATATAAATATCAGCAATGGTACTACATGTGTAATTATTCTAACTTTTTAAATACAATATTTATTATTACAATATCTACGTATGTGTAATATTACAAGCCTACATTGAGCTTTTAATACACATACCTTTTTCCAATCATTTTATCTTATAAAATAGAATACCTATTCTACTTTATATTCTTGTAGTAACTATCAGTATTTTAAATCCATATTTATATCCGTTTTTCTTATGTCTTACGTTAAGCTTTTCATTTTTTTGTTCATATCCTTTTATTACTTTGTTTTGTTACTGTTTGAATGGATTGGAAATAAAGACTGAATGGAATTGAACCTGGCTTGAGACTCTTATTTGCAGCCCTGGCACTGAGAATTTCAACCAATCTGCCAATAGGCAATACCAATTTGTCACAATGTTTTTAACTGAACAAGGATCCTAGATGCCTAGATAGTATAACAGGCATGCATGGTAAAATTGGTAATTAAGGAGTATCGAGACAGATTGGATGGGTCCCACTCAGAGTACTCAGTTTCAGAGTCTGTTGTGCTATACAATTTGTTTAATACCAATTATCTCTTTAAAAAATAACTTCAGGTTTTTATTTTTCCATATTCTCCTTTCCTTTTTTTGCCATCCATGCCCCATGTAGCTACGCTACATAAATACATGAAAACTATGAATACAAACTCGCACTACATACAAGGGTCTCAACTAGACTTCACCAGAGGCGGCGCTCCCGCTGGGGGGGAAGGGGGGTTGCAGGGGGGCACAGTGCCCTCCCACTTTTTCAAGTACCCTAAAAGTACCCCTTTTTGCATAGGAAAAGTGCCCTTTTTTACATAGGAAAAGTGCCTTTTTTACAAAGGAAAAGTGCCCCTATTATTTTTTTAAGTGCCCCTTCCCATTTCTACCTCTGATAAGTGCCCCTTTTATTTTGACACGTACCCCTTTTCCTTTGACATGTTCCCATTTTCCTTTGCAATAAGTGTCCATTTTCCATTCTCATAAGTGCCTTTTTTAATCTCTAGTAAGTTCCCCTATTTAGGTACGAGAAGTACCCTTTTCACTTTTGATAAGCGCCCCCTTCACCTCCCCCTTCACCTCTAATAATTGCCCTATTCAAATCTGAGAGGTTCCCCTTTTGCTTTGACAAGTTTCCCTTTTCATTTGTAAAAAGTGCCCCTCCTCCTTTTAATATCTACCCCTTTTTAACTTGGATAAGCGCACCTTATATTTTCACATGTGCCCCCTTTCCTTTTTAATAAGTGCCCCCATTTAAAAAAGAGCCCCTTCTCCTTTTCATAAATGCCCCTTTTCATATATGAAAAAGTTCCTTTTCAGTTTCATGAGTGCCCCTTTTCATCTCTTGTAAATGACCCTATTCTTTTCTGAGAGATACTCGATTTACTTTGACAAGTACCCCTTCCCCTCCTGATGAGAGCTCTTTTCATCCGTTATAAATGCCCCTTTTATTTTAACACTCCCCCTTTTCCTTCCTAATAATGCCCTTTTTCCTTATAAGTGCCCTTTCCCCTTCTCATAATTACCACTTTTCGTCTTTGATAAGTGCCCCGTTTGTTTTAACATGTGTTTCTTTTTCTTTTTAATAAGAGCCACTTCCCCTTCTCATTACCATTTGAACAATGATATTATGTGCCCAATTTCCTTTCTAATAAAGAACCTATCCCTTTTTCATAAATGCCTCTTTTCACTTCTTATAAGTGACCCCTATCAAAATCTGATGGGTGCCTCTTTTCCGTCGACAATTTCCTTTTCATCCCTGGTGCATGCCTCGTTTTTTCTAGGTGTAAGAAGTGCCCCATTTTCACCTCTGATAATTAGCCTTTGTACTTTGACACGTGCTCCTTTTCTTTTCTAATAAGCGTCTTGACCCTTTCGATAAGTGTCCCCTTTTCCTCTCATCATTAAACGTGCCCCTATAATTTCAATTTAAGCGACGTACTAAAGGTAATTTCCCCCAAAGCTTGAGCGAGCGTATAGATGTTATAATTATGTATCTTATCAAAGATCTTTTCAGTCTTCTGTTATGAGAATGTGCTTGTAACTCCATCAGGATTGAGTTTTTCCTCTTTATGAGATGTATTTTTTCGCACTGCGGCCTCACAAACCTTTAAAATTTAAAATCTTTACAACAGTCTATGAATATAACTAAGCTGTAAGCATTTGCAGATCCAGTGTTGAATTGTCGTCAAGCTGAGGCGTATTGAGCCAAATATATATTTTTTTAAATTGAGGGGGGTGGGGGGCTGCCTAATTATACAAAAACTTGAAACCAACGCCTAATAATTCATTTCTTAGAATTTTTTTGAGGCAGCCCCCTCCAAAAAAAAAGGCGATTCGTCAGCTCACTTCTCTGCTTAGAGTACTAGGCTAGAGGGGTGTGCTAGGCTCTAACATTAGATATAGCTATTTATTAAGTCTTTAACTTTTAAGAGTAAAATATGAATATCTGATTATGAAAAAAGAAAAATTCCATTCCTTCAATTCAATTCATTAATCATAATCATGTTAACCGGATATTCTAGCCTGAATGACTAATACTAGTAATGATGATGTAGCTACAGTGGTCTAGTTTACTCACTTAATCAAATTGGATATTCTACTCTGAATGACTAATGATAATAATTATAGTAAATATAGATCTAGATGTATGTAGTTTGATTAGTCACTCACTCGATCAAATTGGGCAGTGCAGTGCAGCGGGTACGGATGCCGAGTCAGTGAATTCCCCCGCAGACCCGGTCGGCGGCGGCGCTGTACTGCTAGCTGGACACTGAGCTGAGCGATGAGCTGCTGCGTGGTGCACAACAACAGTAGTCTGCTAATTTACGGCCAGGACGAAAGAATGTGAACAAACATCAGCCATCTTGTCTAAAATGTAGTACATTCGACTTCTCAATAACGAAATTTATACCAGGAATCAAAAATAGACCTTCATAAATTATGAAAATGATATTTTGCAGTGAAATACTGACAAAAACATTGCTCGAATTTCAGTGGTTCGAGTCGATGCAACGCACATTTAAAGGCACACTGCCATACTTGTAGCTACTTGCTCCCTCTATATAGAAAACTTCCCAAATCGGTGCCTGTTGGTCCCCCATGATCCTCTTTTTCTTATGTTAAATGAGAGCTGAGTTAATGAGATAGCCACCTGTCACAGTTGGCTCGCTAGCTCGCTGTGTGGTCTAATCCCTTCTAGCTGCAGTAGTAACGTCTACCTTTAATGTACGTGCGGCAACGCGAATTGCGAGCTGTGAGTAAATTGTCCGAAATGCCATTTTTTTGTCATTTTCCCTAAAGAGAAGTTATAGGTTGTCTTCAATAGTATCATTTAATACAATTCCATTAAAGATTGTGGTCGGAAATGGCATTATTTGAGGCTGGGCCGAGATGTCCCGTGGGGCGAGTTAGCCCGACTCCGTGTGGATGTATGTGTATATTCTCATCCTTCATTACTCAGCTAATGACTCACAGATTACATCAATAACAAACTTTAAAGGCCCGGTCACACAGCCTTTCGCGTCTGTATCGCGGGTAAAATTTCGCGATTTTTTTTTTTGCCCGCGGTTGCCCGTGGTGGAAAATGTGCAAAATTGGCTTACCCGCGGTTTACCCGTGGTATGCCCGCGGAACAGACGCCGGCGACTGTTCCGCGTCCTTATCGCGGGTGAAGCGCGGCGGTACCGCGGCCTACCACGCTTACACGCGGTACACACGCTAATGCACGTGATAACAACGCGGTACAGACGCGGAAGAAACGTGCTATGACCGTGCTCCACCCGCGATTACCCGCTAAAATTTCGCGTCCAATTCCGCGTGTAACCACGTCTTAACCGCGGCCGTAGCACGTCCTAGCACGTTCGTTCCGCGTCTGTACCGCGTCTTTACCGCGTGTGTACCACGTGTACCACGTGTACCGCCCGCGATTACCCGCGGTCTAAATTTTTGGGCAGCCCAAAACTTTTTCGCGCGGCCAACCGCGTGTGAATTTCTTACCGCGTTTAACGACGGGTAAAGTACGGCTGTATCGCGTCTTTATCGCGACCTCAAAGCGTCCAACAGCGTCTGCTTCACGGGCAGAAATTTTTGGCCGTGATTCGGCCGCGATACGCCCGTGGAGGGCTGTGTGACCGGGCCTTTATGGGAAAGCCTGCCAGTTGTTGTTAATTTTAAATTTGTTTTGGCATTGAAGTCAGAAATGACTATTTATGCCAGCTAAAAATAGCGGTATTTATTTGAATATATTCATATATATATATATATATATATAATATTTTTGTATTATTATTTTATTTTTATTTTTTTGTGCTCATTTTTTTTTTTTTTTTGGTTATATATTTGGAATTCGAAATTAAATGATGTGGTACACTCTTTCATAAGAGCCGTGACTCGATACAATTATGTAGCTCTTTTGGATAAGAGAAAACTAAATGGGGAACAAGTATACGTAAAACGGTGACACATATACATAAACACCAAAACAATAGGTGTACATTGGGAGGTGCATTTGTTAAATTTTTATACTGTTAATAAAATGATTAACATCAAATAACGTTGAGTTAGTCTTTGTCGACTATTCAAAAAAAGATCAATGCCGTGATATAGAAAATTTACTAGGTAGGAGATTAACCATGGGGGTTAAATAGTGCAGTAACTATGAAAGGATTTCCAGCTCTCGTGAGATGTTTCCCCTTTTCTAAAATAAAAACACATTTTAACCAGTATTATCGAATTTGATGATCTTGGTATTATACAGGTATAGAGTTGATATAAGTTATATAATTATACCCAAAGCATAACAACAAAAAAAAGATATATATATATATAAAGTACCCATTTACAGAATATCAGTTCTCAAAAGCTTAATTATCCTCGTCATTATCTTGATATGAACCAGTAGTTTCTATTTCGATGATATTACTATAATATCGATATAGAAACATAAATAGGTAGGCAATGTACCCAAAACCCAAAACAGAGAAGTACCTTCGAAAAGCATGCCCGCTCTCATAAGCTATAACTAGTTATTATCTAATATGATCAGTGTTGAAGGCAGTAATTACGATTACTATGATCCTATTACAGTATTATATTGTTTATCGAAATATAATTGAAAAAATATAAGGGAAGAGGTCACCCCAAGGCAAAACAAAAAGGAGGTCCCTTAGAAAGAGTGTCAGCTCTCAAAAGTTGTTCCTTCTATTTAATTTAATTTCACCCTGATGTAGAAACGTTATATTGATTTATGATAATATTGATATTGTATTGATAGAAATATAATAGGTAAAACTTCCACCAAAAGCTTAGGATATGGTAATGTCTACGTAAAGACAACCATATCTCATAAGCAATTCCTTGTTGTTATCAAAGTGTTAACCAGCAGTGGCTGTTTAGGTGATATTATTACTATACTGATAAACAAATACAATTATGTTGGATATATATACCCGAATCGTATAACAACGAAGTACCTCTGAATAGTATGACAGCTCTCGTGAGCTGATTATATTTATTATCTAATTAGATCCAAGTTGAAAGCAGTAATATCGGTAAAATGATATTACTACAGTATTATAATGATATTGGATTATATTTATAAAAATAAACACAAACATATAATAGGGAAGAAGCCTACCAAAGGCAACACATTATAAGGTACCTATGAAATGAGTGCCAATTTCCATAAGTTTTCCACCTTTTTAGCTATTGTATTGTGTTGAAAAAATGAATATCGTGTTAGATGATATTAATGTTATTTTGATATTTAAAGGGGAAAAAAGAATATATAAATATGCATGTACATATATATATATATACATTTATGCAAAAGGCAAGAGAAATACCAACAGCATAAAATAAAGTAGCATCCATGCATAGAAAAACGAGCTCTCAAACACTATTCCTTGTTGGAATCTGACAGGCACCATGATGGAGACCGAGGTATATCGAATTATTTCATTTAGCTATTTATTTATTTTTATTTCTTTTATTGAGAAAAACAAAATAAATAATAATACTAATAATAATCGGTAAGAAATATTTATCCAAAGCATAGCATATAACAAAACAAAAAAAAAGCAAAAGAAAGTGAAAGAAAGAGAATAATAGCTCTCTAAATTATTCCTCCTTACCAATAACCGCCGTCCGGTTTTTCTGATTAATAAAGCGTAAAACAGAGATGAGCACACACCCTTGGTATATATAGAAAATACACAAAATACAATGCCGTGATGTAATATGAGCAGAAAAAGGATGGTATTGATATGCTATATTTTACATCTTTGTGTGCTTGACTAGAGAGCTAGACAGGGCGAACCCGCCGGACCAGGTCACTCCCCGCCAAGATCCAAAGGCATCCCCTGGCCCGCTTATGATCTCGCGGGGAGCCGCGAAGAGGAAAACCGCCGCACCCTATGTAGACGTTAAGCCTCACACTCAGCGAACGACGGAGGCTTCCTCAACCGTTGACCGGGGAGATTGTGCTTTCCAACCAGCTCCGGCCCCAGCCAGCGCGTCACCCCGCCCGACATCTAGAACAAGTGTGTGCCTTGTATTTCTGTGAGGGTAGTACGAATAGTGTAAGTGGTATCATGTGTGTATATGATTTTTTTTTGTATAAAAGTAAAATGAAGAGAGCTTTATATATAAGCCAGAATGCGTGCCCTCCATCCTTCACGCTAACATAAATGCAATTTTCATTTACTCCTAAGAAAACTCTGTATTACTTTAAATCGTTAGCATAATGAATGATAATATGTACTAGGAGTTTGACATTACTTTAGTAAAGCTACAATTCAAGTATATGGGAAATTATCGACAATTAGTCCATAAAAAACTATATCTATATGAATATAAGCGTATACCCGATTTCCATATGGCTCCGTTTAGTCTCATTTCACAACGCCCCCTATCGTCAGAGCATGGTCAGATTCAGCAGCCTAACATGTTAGCCTATGGACGTTTTTTTTTAAAAATCGTTAAAAATTCATTTTTTGTTTAAACGAAAAGCACATCCACCCCGACGTACGTTATCACTAGCTCTTTCATTGGAGCCCTCATGTCTCATTGACTTTTGAAAGTTCACCCACCGTAATTTTTCAAAATAGATTGCAAGCTCGTCATTGCCTATAATACACATGTGAAACAAGTCTAACTTTGGACTCAGTTTACCAAGCGATTTGAAGATTATAGGTCGAGCACACGAAACATAAAAAGCATGAATTATCATAGATCACTTCTGCCTATTTCGTTTTGTCCATTTCATCCAACCCCCACCGTAATTTTTCCATTTAGTAAAAGCAAACATTTTTGCCGAGTTTAGCAAAAACATGAATATTCATGAACAGTCAGACAATACAGCCTTTTAGTATACGTAACGTATAGTGAATGGGAATGTGCGATGATCGGTGTAGGAGGTAGAGGTCAGTGGTTTGTGCTGGCAATGTTCACGCGAGCGAAAATGAGACAATCGGAGCAATATGTTATATACTTTGCACGAAGCGAAAAATTTGTCGGATATCGCCTCTTTCCTAATGATACAGGCAATAAAATAAAAAAATTAAAAAAAATTAAAAATACGCAAGAGACAGTAAAGGCTAGATTATAAGTTATTTAATTATGAGAATACTTCTTAAAACTGTTGCCAAATAAAAGCAAAACACGATGTGATAAAATTGGAGAGGCATTTTGGAGTTTTCGCGAAAAACTTTGTCAAAATTATAGTGATATTGCTAGAATTTGGACCGTATGTTCAGGAAGGTGTGTCGGTACGTAAACTCTAGCCCCCTAACCACATACCGTCTTACCTGCTGCCACGGTACATTGCAGCAGCTTTTCGGGAAGAGGAGGTCGTCTCACCCTAGGTCACTCTGGTACGGACCAAAGGCCGACCGAGCTTCCTAGCTTACTAATAGGTAAGATTTGTAAAGATCTATGACAGACTGACAGTAACATGCACAAAAGGTGGCTACAAATAATATAAACAATTTTCTGAGTACAAATATCAAATTTAGGTATGACATTTCTATTTGAATTCCGAGAATTTGGAAGTAAACTAAAAATGCTCTCCAAAAAGTAATTATCATTTACTCAAATTTATAACTATATAGGTGAATTTTGTTGGCCTAACCTTTACAGCTCATGAAATTGGCCAGTGGCCTTTACGTATTTTAATAGCGAAGAAATCCCGTCATTACTCCGGAATATTTCTTTTAATGTTAAAGGGCCTTCCGGTTTTAGAAAACGAGTTCTGGCCACATTGTGCTTTGCACAATATAATAAGTAATGTTCAGTATTTTCAGTTTGTTTGCAAACATCGCATAACCCGTTGGGATGCTTTTTAATATCTAACAAAAATTTTGCTAAGTAAATCACTCCAGTGCGTAGTCTGTGTATAATAATTTCCTCTCTTCTTGAATTAACATCAAGTTTAGGAATAACGTGGGGTTGACTATAGGATAAATGTGTTTTGTTTTGTTTGATGTTCTAGCCCGATTTTCCCACCTTGTGCGGGAAATGCGTAACAAATCTTTAGACGCTTCTTCTACGTTAGGTTTTACCGTAACTTCTACTTCGTCACTTGTTAGTGCAATTTTTGCTAGTTGATCAGCTACCTCATTTCCATGGATACCACAATGAGCTGGTATCCAAGCGAAAGAAACGTTAATTCCTGACTATAATAGGTTTTTGTATTTGGTGAAAATTTCATAAATCAGAGGCGAGTTGATATGATTAAGGTTTTTTAATAAGAAAAGTGTACTCAACGAGTCTGATAATATAACGGCTTGAATAGGTTGGTATTCTTCAAGCCAAGTTAAAGCCAGTATAATGGCGGTCTACAGACGGATATATTTGATATTCTTTTGGTTTCGCTGTATTTTAACTGCGGAACATAACAAGTGGCTCCAGATCGCAGTGAGTTGGGATCTTTTGATCCATCTGTATAAACTCTTAATGAGTTAGTATAGGTCCTGTTTATAGTTTCTAAAGCTGCTTGCTTTATAAAAAACGGGTTATCCTTTTTAGATATAGATTCATGGATATCAAGATTAACTACAGGTAGGGGGAAGTGCCATATGGGGTGATCTGGGGTGATACTATGCTCGATATCCGGGTTGTAATCTAAAGTGACAACCGGTAACGGTGGATGTTTAAAATGACGTAACTGATATTGCCAGCAATCTGCGAATATGTCCTTAGTAGGATGAGAATTGCTGGCATTTATAATTTTCAATTTATATAGATGAGACAAATATATACGACGACTATCCAGAGGCATTTCACCACATTCTATTTGAAGGCTCTCTAAGGTAGTAAAGGGAAGTGTCCCTGTGATTACTCTCAAACTTATATACTGTAGAGAATTTAATTTATTTATTACCGACAGGCTGGCAGCGTTGTAGAATTGACAAGCGTAATCTATTACTAATCTGATAATTGCTTTATAAATTATCAGGAGAGTCTTTGTATCCGCTCCCCAATTTGTTCCAGTGATGCATCGGATAATATTAAGACGTTTTTTACATTTTAATATAACTGTATCTATATGGGCTTTCCATATGTATTCAATATCGAGAATTATACCCAGGAATTTGTATTCAGGCGTTACTTCTACGATTGTGTCATTAATATTAAGTTTCACAAATCTCTCCTTTCTGCAACGAGTAAAAATCATAGCTTTTGATTTAGTAGCCGACAGTTTGAGATGGTTATTTTGTACCCAAGAAGATATGGAGTGTAAATCTTCTTGCACCTTTTTCTCCGCTAAACATAGATGTTTGCATGAGTACCATATTGCTATGTCGTCTGCAAAAATTGATATATTACAGTTGTTACAGTTTTCTATCAAATCGTTAATATATAATTTGAAAAGAATTGGGCTGATTACACTACCTTGGGGGAGGCCAATTTTAGCTGGTTTAACATTGGATAGTGTATTATTGATTTTGACTTTAAAAGTCCGATTATTCAAAAAACATCTAATCCATTGTAATATGGAACCAGAGAAACCGTAGTTTACTAATTTGTTCATTAAAATATCACTATGTACGCTATCGAACGCCTTTTCTAAGTCTAAGAAAATAGCCAATACATAATTGTTGCTAACTATGGCTTTATGTATATCCGTATCTAATATTGCTATATTATCTACTACACTTCTTTTTTCCTAAAAAAGCCAGCTTTTATTCGAATTGTATCTTTTTGAACAATCATGAACAATCTTTGTTATTATATCATTTTGAACATCAAAATAATTTCAATTTTTAAGCTCATTCTTGATTTTAAAAATATCAAATGTAACTAGACTTTAATTCGTCACTTTGACGATTTAGGTGATACGTATGCTAATGATTTACATAATGAAGAATGCATTTTCACGATGTCATATTGTTATATAAAATGCTTCTCCCATTATGATCTATCCATATGTCAAGTTTCTACTGTTTAGCCTTGATAATTATGGATGTATTGGAAGATATATTGAGACAATTTGACCATTGACCCTAATTATCATAATGAGGCCTACACATACACATTACATATTCCGTGGTAAGAATGAAGTAAGTAAAAATGAAGGCAATGACAAACGAGTGAGAGAGAGAATATGGCCGGGTTCAAATTAAGTTTCCTTTAAATCAGACCCAGTACTGAGGATCTTTTCATGTGCCATGTTTTTGTTATTTGACGGCTTTTGACGCTACATAGAAATGCCGTCTTTTGTCACCAAATATTGTTCAAAAAGCATTGTAGAGACGATGAACATTAATGCAAAGTCGTAAGCCATTAGAATGTCAATTTCTATCTCGTTCTGCTAGATAACCCGAACAATAGAATCGCCCAAGTGGAATCAAATGTTACACGAATTAATCATGAGTTCTGACATTTCAATTTGGTACTGCACGTCATAATAGTATTAAAAAGCAGCAATGGCGAACGATTGTTGCTAAAATTCAGAAATTGTTGCTTAGATTGCTTAAATTATTATGAGACATGAAGCTTCAAAGAACTATGATCGACAAACATGATATTGTTTTGAAAACAGTCTGAAAAATTGGAGGTAGAATGAATAAGAGATAATGTGGTCTCGTAAACAAGTGCATTATGTCCATGTTAATCCCCTAGTTCCAAAATCATGATTGTATTCTCTTTTTATTTCTCCTATATAATCTATTTCAATTTAAAATAGAAATTATAATGTTCCTTCTTTTGGCTTGATAATATTTCAGCAACGAATTGACAGTTTTGGTAGACATCTTGAATGTATCTTAGCAATAAATTCTTGGCACATGACGTATTGTGTATACGATAATAATGATAAGAAGAAGAAGCATACAAATAACTATAAGAATAATAACAATAACACATACTTACTATATTAATGATTATAATTACGATATTTACTACAATAATAAATATAACAATGATAATAATAATGATTACCGGTATTATGATACTGCTGCTATTACTACTACTACTACAACTTCAACTACTAAGAAGAAGTAAATGAAGAAAAAGGGGTAGGAGAAGAATCATTTTAGCGATATTAGTGAGTATATTCTCAATGATTGAGGCATTCACGTGCATACACATTACATATTCCGTGGTAAGAATGAAGTAAGCGAAGGAAAATGAAGGCAATGACAAACGAGAGCGACAGAGAGAGAGAGAGACAGAATATGGCCGGGTTAAAATTAAGTTTCCTTTAAATCAGACCCAGTACTGAGGATCTTTTCATGTGCCATGTTTTTGTTATTTGACGGCTTTTGACGCTACATAGAAATGCCGTCTTTTGTCACCAAATAGTGTTCAAATAGCATTGTAGAGAATATGAACATTAATGCAAAGTCGTAAGCCATTAGAATGTCAATTTCTATCTCGTTCTGCTAGATAACCCGAACAATAGAATCGCCCAAGTGGATTCAAATGTTACACGAATTAATCATGAGTTCTGACATTTCAATTTGGTACTGCACGTCATAATAGTATTAAAAAGCAGCAATGGCGAACGATTGTTGCTAAAATTCAGAAATTGTTGCTTAGATTGCTTAAATTATTATGAGACATCAAGCTTCAAAGAACTATGATCGACAAACATGATATTGTTTTGAAAACAGTCTGAAAAATTGGAGGTAGAATGAATAAGAGATAATGTGGTCTCGTAAACAAGTGCATTATGTCCATGTTAATCCCCTAGTTTCCAAAATCATGATTGTATTCTCTTTTTATTTCTCCTATATAATCTATTTCAATTTAAAATAGAAATTATAATGTTCCTTCTTTTGGCTTGATAATATTTCAGCAACGAATTGACAGTTTTGGTAGACATCTTGAATGTATCTTAGCAATAAATTCTTGGCACATGACGTATTGTGTATACGATAATAATGATAAGAAGAAGAAGCATACAAATAACTATAAGAATAATAACAATAACACATACTTACTATATTAATGATTATAATTACGATATTTACTACAATAATAAATATAACAATGATAATAATAATGATTATTATGATACTGCTGCTATTACTACTACTACTACAACTTCAACTACTAAGAAGAAGTAAATGAAGAAAAAGGGGTAGGAGAAGAATCATTTTAGCGATATTAGTGAGTATATTCTCAATGATTGAGGCATTCACGTGCATACACATTACATATTCCGTGGTAAGAATGAAGTAAGCGAAGGAAAATGAAGGCAATGACAAACGAGAGCGACAGAGAGAGAGAGAGACAGAATATGGCCGGGTTAAAATTAAGTTTCCTTTAAATCAGACCCAGTACTGAGGATCTTTTCATGTGCCATGTTTTTGTTAATTGACGGCTTTTGACGCTACATAGAAATGCCGTCTTTTGTCACCAAATAGTGTTCAAATAGCATTGTAGAGAATATGAACATTAATGCAAAGTCGTAAGCCATTAGAATGTCAATTTCTATCTCGTTCTGCTAGATAACCCGAACAATAGAATCGCCCAAGTGGATTCAAATGTTACACGAATTAATCATGAGTTCTGACATTTCAATTTGGTACTGCACGTCATAATAGTATTAAAAAGCAGCAATGGCGAACGATTGTTGCTAAAATTCAGAAATTGTTGCTTAGATTGCTTAAATTATTATGAGACATCAAGCTTCAAAGAACTATGATCGACAAACATGATATTGTTTTGAAAACAGTCTGAAAAATTGGAGGTAGAATGAATAAGAGATAATGTGGTCTCGTAAACAAGTGCATTATGTCCATGTTAATCCCCTAGTTCCAAAATCATGATTGTATTCTCTTTTTATTTCTCCTATATAATCTATTTCAATTTAAAATAGAAATTATAATGTTCCTTCTTTTGGCTTGATAATATTTCAGCAACGAATTGACAGTTTTGGTAGACATCTTGAATGTATCTTAGCAATAAATTCTTGGCACATGACGTATTGTGTATACGATAATAATGATAAGAAGAAGAAGCATACAAATAACTATAAGAATAATAACAATAACACATACTTACTATATTAATGATTATAATTACGATATTTACTACAATAATAAATATAACAATGATAATAATAATGATTATTATGATACTGCTGCTATTACTACTACTACAACTTCAACTACTAAGAAGAAGTAAATGAAGAAAAAGGGGTAGGAGAAGAATCATTTTAGCGATATTAGTGAGTATATTCTCAATGATTGAGGCATTCACGTGCATACACATTACATATTCCGTGGTAAGAATGAAGTAAGCGAGGGAAAATGAAGGCAATGACAAACGAGAGCGACAGAGAGAGAGAGAGACAGAATATGGCCGGGTTAAAATTAAGTTTCCTTTAAATCAGACCCAGTACTGAGGATCTTTTCATGTGCCATGTTTTTGTTATTTGACGGCTTTTGACGCTACATAGAAATGCCGTCTTTTGTCACCAAATAGTGTTCAAATAGCATTGTAGAGAATATGAACATTAATGCAAAGTCGTAAGCCATGAGAATGTCAATTTCTATCTCGTTCTGCTAGATAACCCGAACAATAGAATCGCCCAAGTGGATTCAAATGTTACACGAATTAATCATGAGTTCTGACATTTCAATTTGGTACTGCACGTCATAATAGTATTAAAAAGCAGCAATGGCGAACGATTGTTGCTAAAATTCAGAAATTGTTGCTTAGATTGCTTAAATTATTATGAGACATCAAGCTTCAAAGAACTATGATCGACAAACATGATATTGTTTTGAAAACAGTCTGAAAAATTGGAGGTAGAATGAATAAGAGATAATGTGGTCTCGTAAACAAGTGCATTATGTCCATGTTAATCCCCTAGTTCCAAAATCATGATTGTATTCTCTTTTTATTTCTCCTATATAATCTATTTCAATTTAAAATAGAAATTATAATGTTCCTTCTTTTGGCTTGATAATATTTCAGCAACGAATTGACAGTTTTGGTAGACATCTTGAATGTATCTTAGCAATAAATTCTTGGCACATGACGTATTGTGTATACGATAATAATGATAAGAAGAAGAAGCATACAAATAAGTATAAGAATAATAACAATAACACATACTTACTATATTAATGATTATAATTACGATATTTACTACAATAATAAATATAACAATGATAATAATAATGATTATTATGATACTGCTGCTATTACTACTACTACAACTTCAACTACTAAGAAGAAGTAAATGAAGAAAAAGGGGTAGGAGAAGAATCATTTTAGCGATATTAGTGAGTATATTCTCAATGATTGAGGCATTCACGTGCATACACATTACATATTCCGTGGTAAGAATGAAGTAAGCGAAGGAAAATGAAGGCAATGACAAACGAGAGCGACAGAGAGAGAGAGAGACAGAATATGGCCGGGTTAAAATTAAGTTTCCTTTAAATCAGACCCAGTACTGAGGATCTTTTCATGTGCCATGTTTTTGTTATTTGACGGCTTTTGACGCTACATAGAAATGCCGTCTTTTGTCACCAAATAGTGTTCAAATAGCATTGTAGAGAATATGAACATTAATGCAAAGTCGTAAGCCATTAGAATGTCAATTTCTATCTCGTTCTGCTAGATAACCCGAACAATAGAATCGCCCAAGTGGATTCAAATGTTACACGAATTAATCATGAGTTCTGACATTTCAATTTGGTACTGCACGTCATAATAGTATTAAAAAGCAGCAATGGCGAACGATTGTTGCTAAAATTCAGAAATTGTTGCTTAGATTGCTTAAATTATTATGAGACATCAAGCTTCAAAGAACTATGATCGACAAACATGATATTGTTTTGAAAACAGTCTGAAAAATTGGAGGTAGAATGAATAAGAGATAATGTGGTCTCGTAAACAAGTGCATTATGTCCATGTTAATCCCCTAGTTCCAAAATCATGATTGTATTCTCTTTTTATTTCTCCTATATAATCTATTTCAATTTAAAATAGAAATTATAATGTTCCTTCTTTTGGCTTGATAATATTTCAGCAACGAATTGACAGTTTTGGTAGACATCTTGAATGTATCTTAGCAATAAATTCTTGGCACATGACGTATTGTGTATACGATAATAATGATAAGAAGAAGAAGCATACAAATAACTATAAGAATAATAACAATAACACATACTTACTATATTAATGATTATAATTACGATATTTACTACAATAATAAATATAACAATGATAATAATAATGATTATTATGATACTGCTGCTATTACTACTACTACAACTTCAACTACTAAGAAGAAGTAAATGAAGAAAAAGGGGTAGGAGAAGAATCATTTTAGCGATATTAGTGAGTATATTCTCAATGATTGAGGCATTCACGTGCATACACATTACATATTCCGTGGTAAGAATGAAGTAAGCGAGGGAAAATGAAGGCAATGACAAACGAGAGCGACAGAGAGAGAGAGAAAGAATATGGCCGGGTTAAAATTAAGTTTCCTTTAAATCAGACCCAGTACTGAGGATCTTTTCATGTGCCATGTTTTTGTTAATTGACGGCTTTTGACGCTACATAGAAATGCCGTCTTTTGTCACCAAATAGTGTTCAAATAGCATTGTAGAATATATGAACATTAATGCAAAGTCGTAAGCCATGAGAATGTCAATTTCTATCTCGTTCTGCTAGATAACCCGAACAATAGAATCGCCCAAGTGGATTCAAATGTTACACGAATTAATCATGAGTTCTGACATTTCAATTTGGTACTGCACGTCATAATAGTATTAAAATGCAGCAATGGCGAACGATTGTTGCTAAAATTCAGAAATTGTTGCTTAGATTGCTTAAATTATTATGAGACATCAAGCTTCAAAGAACTATGATCGACAAACATGATATTGTTTTGAAAACAGTCTGAAAAATTGGAGGTAGAATGAATAAGAGATAATGTGGTCTCGTAAACAAGTGCATTATGTCCATGTTAATCCCCTAGTTCCAAAATCATGATTGTATTCTCTTTTTATTTCTCCTATATAATCTATTTCAATTTAAAATAGAAATTATAATGTTCCTTCTTTTGGCTTGATAATATTTCAGCAACGAATTGACAGTTTTGGTAGACATCTTGAATGTATCTTAGCAATAAATTCTTGGCACATGACGTATTGTGTATACGATAATAATGATAAGAAGAAGAAGCATACAAATAACTATAAGAATAATAACAATAACACATACTTACTATATTAATGATTATAATTACGATATTTACTACAATAATAAATATAACAATGATAATGATAATGATTATTATGATACTGCTGCTATTACTACTACTACAACTTCAACTACTAAGAAGAAGTAAATGAAGAAAAAGGGGTAGGAGAAGAATCATTTTAGCGATATTAGTGAGTATATTCTCAATGATTGAGGCATTCACGTGCATACACATTACATATTCCGTGGTAAGAATGAAGTAAGCGAGGGAAAATGAAGGCAATGACAAACGAGAGCGACAGAGAGAGAGAGAGAGAGACAGAATATGGCCGGGTTAAAAATAAGTTTCCTTTAAATCAGACCCAGTACTGAGGATCTTTTCATGTGCCATGTTTTTGTTATTTGACGGCTTTTGACGCTACATAGAAATGCCGTCTTTTGTCACCAAATAGTGTTCAAATAGCATTGTAGAGAATATGAACATTAATGCAAAGTCGTAAGCCATGAGAATGTCAATTTCTATTTCAAAGAATCAACCAAGGGGAATCAACTGTTAAAGCAGCCACACGAAGAACCAAAAGTGTTTTGAATTGATGCAAAACCCATATCATTGCGAAGGGGAAGCCTTGCCGATCAAATACAACAACTCTTCTCTTCAAAATATGTTTGGGGCCCGCAGTAATCAATCGTCAACGTTCACACCTAATGGAGCTCTCACACTCTGCCGTGTAGGCCTACCGTCCACCTGCCGAGCTATTAAAAAACAACAGAGTCCAGAACGTTGGGTTTTGAGCGAACTTGTCCCCGGCCGCAAAAAAAAAATTCATAAAATTAATCTTTTCACCGTTTCGTTGCCATCTTCTGGCCGTTTCCATACCGGGCCCATACCGGGTCTCGAACGTGTGCACCGGGTTTGTAGCAGCCACCTACCAGTCACTTAGCGTCTCCTCACCGCTCGGAGCGTCCTGTGAGCGAGTCCCCGGACTGCTGACGTCATGACAAGAAAAAGTAAAGCTCATCTGACGAAACACCTCTATATATACCCAATAATTAGTGACAAACGGTGGCACACGGTGACAAAAGTAAATTTGTTGGTAATGGCACGTTCATGTGACGCTACTGTGAAGGTAAGGACACGTTATGGACCCGTTATAGGACGTTATGGGAACGCCAAGGCGTTAACAGGATGTTACCCATGCGTTAGGGAGGCGGCGCCGTCAGAATCAGGCGGTACCGCTTTGGAAACACCCGTTGGCAGTCCGGTATGAACACTGTAATGAGGACGGTATGAATACGTTATGAAGACGGTGGCACGGTATCAACACGTTCATGACACGTTCACAGCCCGCTTACAACCCTTTGCAGCCGGTGGATTTTTTTTTGCCCGTTCATCACCGTTCTGTAACGGGTTATGAGCGTGTTGTGAACGTGTTCATACAGTGTGACCGTTTTCATAACGTATTCATACCGTCCTCATACCGTTCAACACCGTCCTCTTGCCGCTTACTTGCGGCCGGTGCCAGCCGGCCAAAGTTTTGAACATGCCCAAAACTTTCGCCGGGTCCCACCGGGTGTAAATAAGCGCCAACGCCCTATTAACGTGTTGCCCGCTTTGATAACGAACCACCGTGTGCCCTCGCCGTTCTCCACCGTCCGCAGACATTTTCGCGCACGGTGGCACACGGTAGGCCTACACGGCAGAGTGTGAGAGTCACTTAAGTATATACTGACGTTGTAAAATTAAATTTGATCCCTAACCTGCATGAGGCTTTGCCTTTTTGCCCCATGCCCGGACCGATTCCCTAGGTTGAAAAAACCAGAGATAAACTAAATAAGGCAAATACTCTGGAAAAACCTAATGGCAAATCGTCCCAATAAAAATAATCTATTTGAATCTCTATACCTCCTACAAAAACAAACACCAAACTATTGTTCTGTATTAAAATTTCCACTTGAAATTTGTGTCGTGTATCTAGTGTCTGACAAAGCTAGAATGGCTACCACGCCCATTTCCCTCTCTTATTATGCCTATCTGAACATTCCTTTCCTTCTCAATACAATAACTTACACCTGCCTAAGTTATTCAAACCATCCCGCTTCGCGGGATCGTGGCGTCTCACCACTCCCATTACGTAATCATTAAACGGATCCGCATATACAACAGTTTCCTGCTATACGTTGTACCGCAGGAAAATACAAATATTACTGTAACAAAATAACATGTACAATACCTTTGGAAGCTCTCATGGAAATTGATACAATGCGCCCGCCCCCCCCCCCTTACAAAAATGCCCTGTGGTATTTCCTGTGGTACCTGATTTTACCACACAAAATACCACAGGAAGATTTTTTTGTCAAAACCGGTAAGTCGGGTTCGATTTACGGCGGAGACATCTATACAAAATAACCCCATAGGGACGATAATAATATTATATAAAGATCGAGGAACTTTGATTTTTACATGTAGCTAGGCAACCAATTCTCATTACCTTTCGAACCATACAAGTATAAATAAAATGTTTTTAAAGCCTTTTCGAGTTCCAGAGAAAGACCTGGATCCCCGGCCCCCCCCCCCCCCACTCAGTGTTATTTAGGGTACGCATATGCGTGTTCCAACCGACCCCCCCCCCCCCCTTTTCAGCAAAAGTCCGGTGTGTAAAGTCAATACGGCTCGACCTTTTTCTTTTGTATACGAGCCTTTTTCAGCATCCCCCCCTTTTCAGCAAAAGTCCGGTGTGTAAAGTCAATACGGCTCGACCTTTTTCTTTTGTTACGAAAAGGACATTTTGGCAACACGCATGCGGTCATTTTGAAACCTGAGTGGGGGGGCCGGGCCTGGATCTAATAAAATTAGAGTTTTTATTAACCGTAGAATGCGTCCCAGAAAAAATGATACCGAGAATTATCGATGTTTTATCATAACTTAATCACAATTATAATTAATAAATTACACATATTTGTAAAGCTTAGATCCTCCTCTTTCATTTGATGCAACTCATATAATGCATATTTCATGAGTGATTAAAATGAATTTGAAGAGAGGAAACCAAAAGTAATTTGGCGGAAGGTATCTGAATTTCGAAGAGAAAATCACATTTCTAGAAAGTTGAGTTTCTGCCCTTTCATATGACACCTCAGTCAGGTTAAATGAGCTGGGAATAACAAAGTTCTGTTCGTTTAAAGTAGTGCTTGCCTTTTCATAATTTTATTAAACGAATTCGCTTTCACTGGCTGCCTGCCGTAGCAACACGGAATTAACAAAAGACTTGACTGCGGTTTCGTTGACAATCAGCCGTAGACGAAATACTTTACCAAATGAATTTTTGGTACCTTTATTCAAATTGTTTTTAACCACTCATGCGTGAAATGAGCTGTCCAAATATGTGTCATTTATTAATTATAAATGCGACTAAGTTATGATAAAACATCGGCAATTCTCGGTTTCGTTTTTTTCTGGAACGCACTGTATATTAACATTGACATTAAAAAGAAAGAGAGAACCAGGCTTTCTCAGAATTAAATGTTTATTTGGCTGTATCGATTTGCCGTAGTATGCCTCGTAAAGATCAGAAGATCAACTGAAGTAATCTAAACTGAAGTAATCTAACCTTTGACCTCAAATCGGACTTTACAGATGTTCGTGTTGCGACTAGGAGCATTGTCTGTTGCGTAGTAGACGTACTCATGTCGACCCTGTCCAAACTCCTCTGGCAGATAGGGTCTATAAAGTATAATACGGTAGACATTATTTAATCTGTGGTAAAGGCTTGTTTCCACACAAAAAACGGCCACCTACGTAATATAGATAAGGTAGCTAATTTGCATACCCTGTTTTGCATACAGTACCGTGTGAATCAAGTAGGGTTAGGCGACGGACTTAGGGTAATAGGCTAGGAATATTGTGTCTTTGTTTAGGTAAACGTCAAACAAATTGCAATAAAATATTTTTCACTGCAATGCATTTTAGTAAGGTCCCAAAAATGACATACTGAAATTCCAAAAAAATCCAAGTAGTGGAAGTGTCCCTAATTTGCATAAATCCAATATGGCCGCTATTTCGAGGATTTTCACATATATTTTATCATATTTGTCAGCTTGTATAGGCTGTTACGGCACTAAAGGAGTAGGAAAAGTGATCTGCTGTACATTTTGTATCAACTAAAATAGCCATATACTACAGGTACATCAAACACCTGAAACAAATCCCCCCACACACCCACACCCACACAATCCAACATGTAATTTATGCTCAATTTATCACCTCAGCAGATGATGTTATTTCAATATGCACTAGACAAATATCATGTCATTTTAATTATATTGAGAAAACTCAAATAACATTATTCAGAAAAACTGTCCCTCATGAGTATCCATACAAACACAAGAGCTGTTGGTAGGGATATTAGGGGTACAACCTGTACCCATGGACTTACTAGTTGACAACTATAAAGACCATGCTGTACCTTACATTATCCTCATGGTCATTGGAATTAGAAGTTGTTCTCAGTGCAACAGTTTACTTAAGTTTGGAGAGGTGACAAACAGAAGCATACATTGCATGCTAACGGCTCATCACAGTACAAGTATCCATATTACTGCGGTATTTGTGCTCTCTAGTCACTATTTTTGTCAAATATTCAAATATGTGATATCCATGATACGTAATTCATAGTCATTCATTGCAAAACTTTAAAGTAGAACACCCAAAAATAGTATAAATATAATATCGATGGAAAGCTTATAATGTGCACAATACAATACATTTTTTAAATTAAGATATCAGAATCCACTAAGGCACAATAACTAATCAACGTCTGTCACTACACCCCCCCCCCTTCTTCATCTAAGGTCATTCAGAGGTCAAATTAAGCCTGTAATTCATGACGCCACACAATGTACACCTATCTTGGTCGCCAATCTATGCAGTACGCGTGCTACAAAAGGCAAGCCTACACATGAGCCTAGCTACATCAATAGGAAGGGGCTTTAGTTGTTGATGTGGTACTGGTTGTGCTATTAATGTCGTTGTAGTAGAGATATGCATAAAAAGAAATGATAATTGGTCGCAAAATGTGTCTGGAAGACTTGCATCGGTCAATTATCTTCCCGCAGTTGATGCAGTATACCATAAACTATGCATGGTGAACTTTAAAACTAAAAAACAAATACTAATGTGAGCACAGCAAGCACTTCCAAAAAGGCTAAAACTGCCGACCTAAACATGAGGTGAAATTGACTGCATTCTTAAAAGTAGTTAAGTCCCTTGAGGAAAATGATGAGGAACAAACAACAGTAGTAGATTTTGTTACTAAGATGCAAGAGTATTTTCTGGATACAGATCATGATGACGACAGTGGGGTATACATGAACAAGAAAATACAGGGGCACTTCGGTGAGAGAACTGTATAACTAAACTGAAAGGGAGGCATGATGTAGTTACATTTCGTAGCACAGCAGCGAGTGCTATTTTGTATAAATTCCACAAGCAGCCAAAGAACAACACACCAAAGCAGGAGAAAATGAGGATCATCAATTAGACTGCTGCCTCACCGTATAAAAAATGACGTCAAGTTATTAAAAGAAAACTAGAAATGCAATCGTGTCACGATGTGCGTGCAATGACGCCATGTTTCTACGTGTTGAACGAAAGAGCTTCTCTCGGACTATCCAGAGAAATGTGTACGAAGTCTGTGGCTTCTGTGATACTGTAGATAGGTAGGGCGAAAGAAAGGCCTCAACAGGACTATGTGTCTGCCAAGTTTCTTTGAGGTAGGTATAAAGATCGCCATTTTAGAGCAAGTTTAAGTTATTTCGGAATTTTCTTGAAAATGGCGAATTTGGAGGGCAATTTTCTAAAATTTGGTCAGCGATAGGTTATGTATTT
This sequence comes from Strongylocentrotus purpuratus, assembly GCF_000002235.5. Classification (NCBI taxonomy): domain Eukaryota; kingdom Metazoa; phylum Echinodermata; class Echinoidea; order Camarodonta; family Strongylocentrotidae; genus Strongylocentrotus; species Strongylocentrotus purpuratus. The sequence goes on along the minus strand of NW_022145604.1, from coordinate 27,984,325 downwards.
TTGTATATGGCTGGAAAGGGCATGTCCTCTAGTATCTAAATCCAAAAAAGGGTACGGGTCTGCCAAGCCATAATGGAGATACGGCCACAGAAAGAAAGCCAATTCCCAGAACTTTAGAGGGCGCTATTTATGTTTTGCAAAGCCAACAGAGCGTGAAATTTGGCATGGCTATGTGAAATTATGAGATAAAGATACTGTGAGATTTATATACAAAACGGAATTTATATGAGAAAGTTATGGCAGTTTAAGATTATTTAGGGGTCAATTTTTCAAGAATTTGAGAGACTTTTGACGGAGTCGGTTTCAGATTTGAATTTTGAGTACGAAGATGTCATTTTGAAGGTCAAGTTAAACGTCGCAGATGAAAGAACATATCTTAGACTATTTAGAGGAATTTGTTAGAAGTTTGTAGGATCTAGGATAGTGGAGATAGGAAGGAAGAAAGAAAGGCCTTAAAATGGACCAGAAACGGACAAAATGGCGCCTGGACGGTTATGCATGAGTGATTTCAAGAATCGAAGAATGTAGTGACCTTGATGATGTGTTAGAGACTATGCCTATGAAATTTGAAAGGAAAAGGACATCAGAAAAGCACCTAACTAGGAATAACAAACACTACGTGCAAAACGAATGGGATTCCGGACGACAAGAAGAAGCATATTAATAAGAAGAATGTGAACGAAAACAAGGCAATGACGAAGGTCGTCATTGCAATTACAAGTGACGCGTTTACCTACATTTCTCACAGATTCCTAGCAACTGCTATTGAGGAACATGTATGTTGGCCAAAAGGTAGATTGTGCTATTGGGCAAGCCATAATGCATGCAATACGTCCAAGGGTTATCCTTATAGACTTGTATAATATACATCTGCAACAAGTACAACCTCCGGAAGCTCCTATAATGATCACTATAGGAATTTCCAGAGGTTGTTCAGCACCCAGGTGTTCCATGTGGAGTAGCTAATTTAGGGGAGCAGCCAACTTAAGTTCTCTCTCGAACAACTACTAACAGACAGCATCTTCTTGATCTTCATTGTGATGTAGCAATTGAGGAAGAGCAGATTCCTGGAATTAATTGTGATGCAGCAGAAGTTTAAAGCAACAATTCTTGTCGGTGATGACACAAAGATTCTCATCTTGCTGATCATCTACGCTGATCTGAATGCAAAGGACTTCTTTTTTTTTTGCACCTGAGCCCAAGGCAACTCCAAGAAGAACCGAACATGGAATATCAAACAGCTGAAGGAAACTCTAGGAAGTGTGTGTGACTATACTTTCTCTTTGCCATGTGCTTCTGGACTGCGACACAACGTCTCGCATATTTGGACTAGGGAAAGGCGTAGCACTGAAGAAAATCATGAGGAATGAGGACTTCTTTGAGCTTGCCATGGTATTTAGTCAGCCGGCATCATACCTAAAGAAGGCCATTATTCCAGCTGGAGAGAAGGCACTGGTATGCGTGTATGGTGGTGACTCAATAGAAGATAGCGAAAGGTATCACCAATCTTGTCTGCCTTACAAGCAAAGACTTTGCAACCAACTTCAGCAGCAGGAAAGTTCCACAGTCTGCGTGTGTACTATCAGATATTAGAATGGAAAGGAATGTCAGACAGCCTGACATCGGCAAACTGAGTTGGCAGGTCATGGATGGGAAGTATCTTCCAATAAAAACTGATAAAACGCCAGCACCCGCATAACACCTTAAGGTCATCAGATGTGGATGCAAGAAAGATTGTGCAGCCAAGAAATGCACGTGCCGGAAGTATGGCCTCCAATGTTTAACAGCCTGCACTGATTGTCGTGGCACTATAGTTGCAGCAACTCACCAGCAGTATAGGCCTACCTAGAACTTGATGATACTACTGATCAGCCTGCCACATAAATGTTTGTTTGTTGGAGACTACCAACTGTAATCAAATTAAAATATGTATACTTAACTGTAGGCCTCATGACCTGCATACTGTAATAACAACTACACTGGGATTGTTAACCAACATAGACATATATAGTTGCTCTGAAATGCATTGTGAGGTGAGAATCAACACAAAATTTATGCAAATTAACCCGCTTAAAAAATAAATGTATGTGTATATGCAAATTAAAAAACCTAATTATGAAACATTTGAAATATAAATATATTTGTACATGTCGCAATTAGTCTGAATGAAACATAGGACAAAAAATATAATTATAATATATTCTCTACAAAAATGTTTAATTTAGCAGCCATTTTTAATTTAAGCAAATTAAAACACTCAACCGGGCATATTAAACCTTATGCAAACAAAAAAATTCTTGGAAATAACAGACTTTCAAAGTACACTACAAGAAATGTGTGCTAAAAGGTATGTACCGGTATGGTGAATGTTTGACCAAATCTAGGAGAAAACCCTAGAATTGGCGGCCATTTTGGATTAATGGAAATTTACACAATTAGTCCACTACACGGATAATGTAAGGTACAGGCTGTACCCCTACATAACCCTATAACAGCTCTTGTGTTTGTACGGATACTCATAAGGGCCAGTTTTTCTGAATATTTTTGTTTTAGTTTTTTCAATATAAAATGACATGATATTTGTCTAATGCATAATGCAATAACATCATCTGCTAAGGTAATACATAACATTTTTTTTTTTTAAATATTTTTTCCCCTTCCACAGGGTTCTTTATTTTCAAAACAAGTTCCATCATATACAGTATATCCATATATCATATACAAATAATTAAATAAATAATTTCCATACAAAATGGCTTAACACAGATAATAATCATCACGGCCGAAAACTTTTGTGGCAGATAAAAACAAACATTTATGACAAAATTATTACTTTAAATATATAATCTGAAAAACATAAAATACATGATCATGTTTATGTTAGCACATTTCCAACACTCTCAAAACATTTTCTAAAGTGAAACCATTTCTTTTTCAATTTAATCTCTCTGAGATTTGTTTGGTATATATATTTTTCCATTTCATAATAACGTTTTACAGCTGATAAAATTATATCAAATGGTGGTAGTTGATTTCGTAATTAAGCTGAAAATATTTCTTGTCTTACAACCATCAGAACACAGTTGAGTGCATTATTATTGCTACCGCAAAATCCAAACAATTTATTTTGATTTGTAAGTTTGATCCTTTCCCCCGTATTACGAAATATCCAGAACTCTAACTTCGACCATACTTCATTAGAACAGTTACAAAAGCAAAAAACATGTATGATAGTTTCATCACTGTTAATACAAATAGTACACTTCTTGTCAGCCACTACACCAAATCTTAACAAACTGTCCTTCATATATAATATTCTATTTCAAATGTTGATTTGAAACCACCTCATGTTGATATCTATTGTTGACTGAAATGGAATTTGAAAGTACGAACCCCAAAGTACATCTTGAAAATCTAAAAAACTTTTCCACTTTGTAAGGGCTTTACATTCTTTTACTTTGTTTTTTTTAGCAGAGACTGATAAATATGTGAACAACCAACATTTGTTTTCACCACAAGGTGCACGGCTTCGGGAATGATAGGTTCTAAGGCCTTACTAAGAGCTACATGTGTAGTCATTTTAAAACCTGACCGAATTGCATTACAAAGACCATAGTACTGGAGAAAATTTGTTTGTATGTCAAATATCCGCTGAAACTCAAAATATGAAGAAAAAAAAAACCCATCTATTTTTAGAATGTCGTTCACAAAACGTATTCCTCGTAAATTCCAAGCCCCAAAACATACCACTTTGTCATTCATTTTAATGCGGGGGTTATTCCAGAGAGGTTGACTTGCAATGTCGTCATTAAGAAGTTCGACCAAGTCTGACCAAGCGAAAAGTACCTCTTTCCAAAATGGATTTAGAGTCAAGTCTGCTAATTTTCTAAAATAATGTGAGCCCATATACAGGTGAAAAAAATAGGTTTGGGGCAAGAATGAATTGAACATGTGAAAAGTGAAACTTTCTATCTGAGAATCAGTTACAAATCTTCTAATCCACGATATTTTCAGGGATTTAGCATGAATGTAAATATCAATCATCTTAACCACACCTTTATTATACATTTGACACATTTGTTCTCTATTGATCTTATCAGGTTTGTTACTCCATATAAATGCATAAAAAGAACGATTTATATCTTTCATAATTTGCGAATTCGGTTCTACAAGTGAAAGAAATAAATAGTTCAATTTTGGAACCAACAAAGATTTGACTACAGTTATTCTTCCGAGGACAGTTAAAGTTCGTTTAGACCATGAAATAATTTGGAGTTTTATATCTTTAATTTTTTCAGTATAATTATGATTTACCATCTCTACTAAGTTAACCGAAAAATCTATTCCTAAGTATCTCGAATAACCTTCTAATACCCAATTTAATTTGTGCTCTGGCATTAGCTGTTTTTTGCAGGCTCTATTTTTCCCAATCCATATCACATGAGTTTTTGTAATATTGATCTTTAGGTTTGACATTTCTTCAAAATCACCCAATATTTTCAGTGAGCTCTGTAAATCTTCTTTTGTACCGTTAAGTGTCAAAATTGTGTCATCTGCGTATTGTAGTAGTTTACTATTTTTCCCCTGTAGATGCAAGCCAATTAAATCATTGGAATGTCTAATCAAAATTCCTAATATTTCGCTAACAAGTAAAAACAGGTATGGAGATAATGGGTCTCCTTGACGACACCCTTGTCCTATATTAAATCTTTCTGTGCAAAAACCATTTACTGTGACACAAGAAAAGCATTTTGATAAAATAGATGAATCCATTTTTTCAGCGATGGCCCAAAATGAAAAAAAGTCATGGACATTGATTAGAAACTTGTGAGATATACAATCGAAGGCCTTTTCAAAATCAATCATCAACAACATGCCTGGAATGTCATTAAGTTCGGTATATAATAATATATCATAAAGTAAACGAATACTTTCTCAGATAAAACGGCCTTTCAAAAATTCTTTTTGATTCTCATGTATCAAGTGGGGCAATACTTGCTTTAATCGATTTGCTATGCACCCAGATGCTATTTTGTATATAACATTTAAAAGTGAAATAGGACGCCAATTCTTTAATAAATGTCGAGGCTTGTTTCCATTAGGAATTAAAGTGATCATTCCTATTTTTTGTGATTGCGACAATTCTCTTGTAAAATAAGCAAAGTTCAAAGATCTGATCATAAATGTTTTAAGATATTGCCAAAAGAAACGAAAAAATTCAACAGTGAAGCCATCTTGCCCAGGGGATTTATTATTTTTCATACTTTTTAGCATTAAACAAACCTCACTTTAACTCAAAGGACCCTCTAATAATTTGGATAATTCTGGAGTTAACTTAGGAATATCTGGATAGTTTAATAATGTGTCTATATCTACCTCTTCAGTGTCTTTCCTCTTATATAAGTTTGAATAAAATTTAAAGATTTCGTTTGATATAGCATCTTGTCCACTAATAACATCTCCATTTTCTGTTGACAACTGTCGTATTTCTTTATTTACTTTATTCTGTTTTTCCAAGTTTAAAAAATATTTTGATGACCTTTCTCCTAGCCTCCATCCATTTGATTCTAGATCTCATGATAATTCCATCATTTACTTTTAGGCGATAGGTTTCAAGTTGTGACTTTTTGTCACTTAATTCTTTTAGTAATGCGGTCTTATCAATCGATGACATTAGTCTTTGTTCCAGTACTTCGCTATTTCTTTCCAGTTCCTTTTCCCGACTAATGTTTTGTTTCTTAATGAACGAGCCATAGGATATAGATTCACCCCGCAATAGCATTATCAAAGTTTCAAAAAATAATTAGTCATTGATAGAAAATTCACAACTTCCAACTATGTTATCGTTTTAATCAAACTCTACCTCATCTTTTGCATAAAATGTAATTGTCTCTTTTATAGTTTTTATAATTTTTGACACAAAATTTTCATCTTTTAATAGAGAATTATTAAATTTCCAAATTCCCGGACCCCGTTTAATTTTATTTAAAGTCAAGCTAAGACAAACTAATGAGTGATCTGTTCGATAACCAGATAAAATATCAGATTTATGAACTAATGATAGTAATTCTGATGATATAAAAAAGAAGTCTAATCTACTTTGTTTAAAAGGGTTCGGCTGGCGCCACGTGTAATATTTTTTCACAGGATATCTAATTCTCCATGGGTCACATTGATCTAATTCGTCCTTCATATTTTTAACCTGTTGTCTCGCCCTAGGATTATTTACATGAACATAATTATGAGTATCAAGGGTCTGGTCCTGCACTAAATTCCAGTCTCCACAAATAACAACATGTGGATTTTCGAACTCTGTGATGATACGTTGTAAATCAGTATAAAAAGTTGGATTATCAGTGTTCGGGCCATATAAAGACGCCAGTGTAATGTCGTACTCATATAATGTCAAATCTAAAACTACTAAGTTTCCACCATTGTCTATTCTACTTTGATTAACTTTGACCGGAATAGTATCCTGAAAAAAAATTGCTACTTCTCTAGAGCTGGATGTATGATAAGAGAAAAAACACTTGCCTCCCCATTTGCGACATATTTCTGTTTCTATGTCAGGAGTAAAATGAGTGTCTTGAATACAACATACATCATATTGTTTAGATTTCAAATATAACAAAACATCTTCTCTTTTCTTATCATTTGCTAGGCCGTGACAATTCGTTGAAATAAAAGTAATGTCACCCTGCATCAGACGAGAGTACCGAGGCGAAAAAAAGACGACGAACTACCTGTGGAAGATTTTTTCAAGATAAATACAACTACAACTAACACACATACAAAAACACAAACATTAAACACTAAGGTCGAACAACGACACGCCCGACAAGCCACGGGCAACAGCATTGTGGCCAAAATAAATCCTCTCGAGACCCTTTGAAATACGAGAGCAACGATTTACATTAATTTACATAGCAGGGAGTGTAACAGAAAGAGAGATAAAGATAGATGGTGCAACATCCTTAGTTCAAGAGTTCAAGCAAGTACATTTCTTCAAAGGCTTATTGAAATTTACAAAGGAAGACACCTGTTGAAGGTATGCGCATGGTTTCTTATGAGATCTACAGAGTACATGTAAATCTGAATACATTCTTTAGCGTTGCCAAATCCTGCATCCAGAACTAAACTAAAAGTACTACTCTCCACTGCCAATGAACTGAATGAGTGTAATGTTGCCGTCTTGCAAGTCAAAAATATAACTTTTAGAACCCTCAGAAGTTTCTTTCCCAAAAATTAATACCTCAATCTTTTTTCTTTTTTTTTAAACATAAGAAAATTCAAAAATAAACAACAAATTTAAGACTGGAAATATAATGAAAATTTACTTTAGACAACTTTGATTCATAATCTTTCCTTTTTTAGGAGTACTACAATAAGTGAAAAAGTTAAAAACGTATCGAAATCAAAACATCCTCTAAACATGACATTTATTCTACCCAAGGAATAATCTGTCTGGTTTTCGAACTGCGTTACAGTGTTATATTCACATTCTCTGCCTGGATTATGTTATATATCTAACAAAAATAGTGGGTAATTTACGAGAAGAGGGCATAATACCAAACATCATCATGTACATCTTATGCATGGCTTTTCTATCGACATATTTTCGAGTAAAAACAAAAATTCAACAATAAACAAATTAAAAAGTAGATATATAAAGAAGGATTTACTTCTGACAAATTTAATGCATACTCCTCCCTCTTTTAGGGGTACTAAAATAAGTGAAAATGAAAACGTATCAAAATCAGAACATCCACTGAACATAACATTTTCTCTACCTATACCAAAATTGTGTTAAATACTCAGTTTATCGGATATGAGGAAAGTATGTTCAAATCATTAAAAACTAAGATACCCTGTCCATTCTCTTTTTTGATTAATAATCCTCCTTCTTTTAAGAATACTACAATAAGTTACAAAATGAAAACGTATAAAAATCAGAGCATCCTCTGAAAATGACATTTTCTATGGATATAAGGAAATTAAGTTCAAATCAAAAGAATGTTTATGTTCATTTCACACTAAATATCTTAGACAGACAAAATCTAAATGCAAGGAATAATTTAATTCGAACTGTTTTACAGTGTTATATACACATTCTCTCCTTTCATTATGTTACATACCAACATTCCCAACAACAACAAAATAGTGGGTAATTTACTATTGGACATAATATAAAATATCATGATGTACATCATATGTATGGCGTTTCTTCATTGCCCAAAGAACTGCTTGAATCTTATTCTCAACATTCTTTACTTCGTCGGTATCACTATTCCATTTTTTCTTCCCAGAAATATTGGAGTTTATATTGTAAATAATATTTTTGGAATAGGAAAAACGAATAGGCCTATACAAATCTTTCGTATCGACATACACATTTTACAAGTGATCGATACAAACTGAATATTTGATTCCTATATAAAAATATAAAAAAAGAAAATGCATCAAAGATAAATTAAAACAACCTCACCATCTGATGATATCTTAGTCTTTTAGTCCTTCAACTTCAATGTAGCCGATGTAGATGTAGACTTGTTTTCCTTGGCCTGTTTCATTATGACAGTCGATTCAGATAACGGGAATCTTGGTTGATTTCTTTCTTTTCTTTATCTGTAATACTAATAGTAGAAGTAGTCACACTTTTCAAGTTTTCAATCGTTAAAGATAAATCGCTTTAGTAGTATTAACGGTAGCAATACTAACTTCAATATCAACAAAATATACAGGAAAATGAACTGGTGACCATAATGAAGATGACATTTTTCAACTTCTATCTACTCAACTTCTCTTTTCCAAGCCGATGTCGAACCTTTCTCTCGCTTCTCGAGCACTACTTCGATTCCAACTACGCGGATTATCGTTGACTGATTTCCTTCTTTCCTTAATCTGTAGGCACATTTTTTCTAGCTCGAAACGGCGTCGCTTCAAAAGTGGGGGTAGGTCGATAAGGAGCCTGAATGGAAGTCGGTTCTGGGCATCACGATTTTCCCTCGCAGCCACCATGAAGTCGCGTTGTTTCTGTTGATACTGCCGTAGTACCAGATCACGGTCAAACATGGTACCGAAAGGGGTCGGGTCCTCGCTCCTCTCCCGGTGGGCCAGGGTATCTACGAGGCAGTCGATGGGCGTTTATCAACGGCATATTTGTGACAACTTCTCCCGATAACCCCAAATTTCCAATCACATCTCGTACCTTTCTTTGCACATTCTCTCCTGCTTCCTTTGCTATTCCGAATATCAGTAGGTTCTGCTTTCTGTTGTGAATGTCCATCGCCAAGATGGCTTTTCTCAGCTCCTTTTCTGCCTTTAAGCGTTCGTTCTTTAAGGCAGGTATGCTCGGTTCTAAATCATTTATTCTTGCGGATGAGTCGATGGTTGTCGCTTTTAGGTCTTCTAGTCCGTTGCGCAGTTCGGTAATGTCTTTTTTAATGGTTGCCACGTTGGCGGCCAGCCCATCAAATCGACTCACAATCGTGTTGGTCAGCTCGGCCATGTCTGCCTTGGTTGCCGCCTCACAAGCCTTGCTCGCCGCCTCACTTGTCTTGCTCGCCATGGTTGCTGATTTTTTCGTAGAATCTTGTTTTTTCCTGAGAAAATATGGATCTCTTTCTGAAGAAGTATGACTTTTGCTCTTTTTCATACTACTGCATAGATTTTCGGTATATACAAAACCATGGATCGAGAGGATTTAAATATTTTTCCGCCTAGCCTTCAAAACCGCCGCCTGAAGCCATCGTTTCGTGACGTCATTCCTACATAACATGTTGGATTGTGTGGGTGTGCGGGGGATTTGTTTCAGGTGTGTGATGTACCTGTAGTATATGGGTATTCAGTGGCGGATCCAGGGGGGGGGGCCAGGGGGGCCCGGGCCCCCCCCCCCTTGAGAAAAAAATCATGTAAAATCACGTGATTTTTACCTTTTTGGGGGTTGGGCCCCCCCCCTGGCGCTCAAGGGGGGGGGGGGGGTGCAAATTGAAATTTTTTTGAGGACAAAAAAAAAAAAGTGCTCACTACCCCCCCCCCCCCCCCCCCCCCCCCCCACTGAGCGAATTTTTGGCCGGCGCGTTTTTCAAATTTTCGGGAGCAAAAAAAAAAAAAAAAAAAAAAAAAAAATGGTGCTCTGTACCCCCCCCCCCCCCCCCCCCCCCCACTGAGCGACTTTTCGGCCGGCGCGATTTTCAAATTTTCGGGAGCAAAAAAAAAAAAAAGTTGGGCCCCCTCCCCTAAGAAATCCTGGATCCGCGCCTGTGGGTATTTTATTTGATACAAAATGTACAGCAGATCACTTTTCCTACTCCTTTAGTGCCACAGCCTATACAAGCTGACAAATATGACAAAATCTATGTGAAAATCCTCGAAAAGGCGGCCATATTGGATTTATGCAAATTAGGGACATTTCCACTACTTGGATTTTTTTGGACTTTTAGTATGTCAGTTTGGGGACCTTACTAAAATGCATTGAAGTGAAAAATATTTCATTGCAATTTGTTTGACCTCAAAACACAATATTCCTGGCCTATAAGGGTTAGGGTTAGGGTAACGTTAGTGACTATTTTTGGAAACATACCTCCAGGACTGATAAGTAATGTATTTCATGTTAAGAGCAGGTTATGCGAGAAAGGTAAACAAAAATGCAAAGGGTGTATATCGGTTAAATATACCTCTGCCGTGCATATTCTAAACAAATAAAGTGCAGAATAAATGTTGTAGGCAAATATTAGCTTGCGGTGTGCTCTTTTAACATCACTTGAATGATCATATTTCCACCATTACGTGTGCGTACGTGGTGAGTATGTGCAAGTTGTGTATGCGTGCATTCATTGTATTTTCAAAAAAGCTTGCCAGACACACGCGTACTGACAATTTTGGACCTGTTCTAAGCCACTGTCCACCACAAAAGAGACGTGTATAGAACAGGACAACACCAAACTGGTAGATGAAGGGCATATAAAAAATGCATCCGGAACAAAAAGAAAGCATATCACAAAAAATGTTTATCAATTAATTTTTATACCAAAGCAACACGGACTTGATTTACATTGAAATCCACTCAACAGAAACCTGTAGACCTGCTACCCCCTTTTCCCTCTTCCACCCCATACAATTTAACCCACGTTGTCACCATAAAATAAGACCGCTATATCAGTATTACTTTCTTTGAAGAACGAAAAGTTCAAGCCCTTGGGATGTTCTTTACTGAACACAACACTGTAAGAAAACTGTAAAATTCAGCAAATCCCTAAATCACACAAACGTCCGATCACGCACTATCTTACATGGCGCATTAGATATATATAAAATAATTATGTGTTTAAATTGGAACACGCTACTTACTCTACCACGTTGACGGGACAACTCCTATCGTCTTTCGCCTGTGGTTTTCCCCAGAACTTTTTTATCGGCATCACATCTACCTTTGTTCCGAAATCTTTGACCGATGATGCCCCATTGCAAACAGCGAAGTCTCCATAGTACTGAGGAGGTGTTGTATCTGTAAATGGGTAGCGGTATTTGTTAACAAATGTACCCGATTTGAAAATGAAGATAATGGAGCTGATGATGATGATGATGATAATAATATAATAACATTAATTATAATATCCTGAAAAGGGGTCACCTGAATAGTAGTTTCCTGGTGAAAAACTTCTTTGTGCACAATCAATAATTTCCAGTACTCTCCAACTCTTGGGCAGCACTTGAATAAAAAACAACATACTTTCAGTAGAATCGTCGGGTTTCGTCCAAAACACTCTACTTCTATGGCATTGATTAAAGTCACGGATGGATTGTTAAATGTTTTTGAGGTAAAGTGTACGGGTGCAGTATCTGATCGAAGAATTGTAACCTGTATATGCAACTGTATTTACGAGGAATTACCTATATATTGGGTAAAGGGTACCCAAATGATCTATTTTGGGTACTGTATTATACATAATCTTTATTAACGATTTACCTCCTGTCACAGATGACACCGTTCATTACTTTTCTCATAAGATCGGGCAGCCAAATTTGGTATCAACTTAAAGCTTAGACATCGGAAAAATGGTGGTATCAAAATTTAAGCGGAACTCCGCAGAAATCTAAACATTTCCTCTGGATTTATAAAAGATATTGATAATTAGTCCATTTTTCAGTGAATTACCCTATAATATATCATGAAGATTGTGTTTCTATTAATTTTAACCCATTCATGCAACGAAGTGAACTACCAGGAATATGTGAGAGCAATTTCATATCAATAAGTTAAAAACTTTATGTTATTAAAATTGAAAGATTTATATAATAAGTCAAGTTTGCACTAAAAGTGTAAATATGTAGGATTTTGCTGTTTAAAGGAATAAATTTATACCCTTATTGTGCATACCGGAATTAAATATTTTACTGAGGTAGTCGATCCTCAATGTATTACCTTTCAACTGGGCAAGAAAACAAATTGAACAAAATAAATCCTCAAAAATGAGTTTGGGTGCACTTTGGTTCCTCCCTGGCCCACTGTGCGCCGCAGGGACGCCCTAAGGCAACCGTGCGTCATCACTTGAAAGGTCGTAAGGCAGTCGCAGATTTTCCGTCTCCACACATTCAAATTACGCCGTGCGGCTACCCTATTATGTGACCACTACCGTATGTGACCGTGGGAATGCTGCGGCGGTCCTATGATTGTTATTTATTGGCCGTAGATATTTTAGACTGCATGGCAGCCGTTGCAAATGTGACCTATAGGCATTAAGATTCTTTTCCTGAAAACCTCTTTCAATCTTCTCTTCATACAACTGTTAACATAATCTTCGTCATATTGCATACTTCTACGAAGCTCATATCCATCATGCAAGGTACTCAATGCGGTCTAAGATTGCCCCTGATTTAGCTAGGCTGTCGACTTGTGCGTTCATAGCATACACGGTAATCCTTCCTACCGTTTTCTTTTTGTATAAATAACTCAAAGGGGTGTGGCAAAGGTAGATAAATATCTTCCCAAAGGACATCAGTGCCACACCGGGGCTTGAACCAAAAACTTTCCATCTCTAGTCAAGCTTTTAAACTACTCGACCCAACGAATTTGAAGATCGGATGTAGGTGAAGTGTAAATACCTCTGTTTAACTCATTTGTGCATTTGTTTAACATCATTTCATTAATTATATAAAATGGAACAAAGTTTAAATTCTAAGAGCAAAATATGAATAGGGGATGAATTTTAAAAGTTCGTATAAGTCCAATTGGTCCCTGTGGTCCAGCGGATATTTCACCGAACTATGGGTCACAAGATAGGGGTTCAACGTCCCTGCCATAAAATAAATTATTATTCATTTGCCAAATTTAAGCCATGTGGGGTGAAAAAAACTTACCTGACATGAAAGCATTTAAAATACCACAGCAACTCAATAGTTCAGCCCCAGGTGTGTCAAGCGTGACCGATATTAGCGCTTAATTTACAAACCCAGTATCAAATAATTCAATTCAATTCCTATAATTTCATTTTTAAAACTCAATCAAAGTATTTCAAATTGCTTACATAAAATTAATATCAAATGACACTAGCAATAAAACATAACAAACTGAAATAATTTGTAATCATACAATATCGAATGTTGATAAGTAATAAACGTATTTTAAAGGTACTATGTCCCTTTTGCAGCCAACCTCAAATTCTGTAGAACTTTGCAAAAAATATGAATATGTCATGTATGTCCTATCTGTGAAATTTAAACGTTAGCAGTGTCCTCATATTCAAATTATGCAAGGAAACCCGTTTACTTGCTAGACTTCACTGTCAGACACTATTGAGTGACCGACTCGCTTTTTTCTTCTTTGGTAATAACATACATGAAAAGAGTTGTAAAGGGTACATGAGCATTTGTCTACATCAATAACCCACTTCTTGTGATGGCCAAGATTAAACTGATTGAATCTTTGCGCAGCATAAAACGTATGACCATTCGGTACAATTGTCTGAAAATCAAGACTATTACTTTTGGGCTCTATAGCCCTAAAGTCGATTTGACAACTAATAGTCATTATTTTCTCACTTGAAGACATTTTCAAGCCCCACCTTTTTTAGGGAAGTTCTAAATAAGTATTATCTTTCAAATGCAGTTGGAATTAAACTTTTTCATTTTTTTGGCCTGCAAATGGGACATAGTTCCTTTAAGATATGTATTGCAGATCGCGAGCAGGAGAACACAAGTCCATGAATTCAGTTTGGGTATTATTCAATTGGAGATAGTTAGCCGACATCCAAATGCTGCAATACATAATGAGATTTGGTCAAGTGTTTCGTTAATGTTTTCTAGAGAGCGTGGATTATTACCTGGTGGGGGGCCCGGACCACCACCGCAAAACAAGATACATAGTACAGCTCCTGCTATTGCTGCTACTATCAAAAAGCCTTCTGCAATTGAGATAAAATGAAAGATGATCATGAGGATGATAATTATACAGAAAAACGATTATCAGATGGTAACGTACATTATATTTAACATTGCAGTTAGAATAAGCCCATCGCACACTACATGACCATTTTGCGATCAGATCTTCACAGAATTCGAAGTACCGTTGCCTTGGATATGGAAGTTTAAAAAATATCACGTACCTAATTGACGTTCTGAATAATGATATGAATCCTAACAATCGAAATGTCAGTATGTATACCTCTTTTAGCTGACGTAAGCCGATTCGGCTAGAAATCGTATAAAATCGCACATAAAATGATGTCACAACGAATCTAAGCCGATGTGCATGGGCTTTCCTGCTTAAAGGAAGCTTTAATTGGCACAGCCGCCCTACGATTTATTTTCATTAGTAAAAGTCCGTACCTGGATTATTACGATATTTAATAATTATTTGAATGTTTATTTGGAATGCTCTTACACATTCTTCCGAAATCGGATCGTATTCAAGTCGTAAAGTGTGCGATGGGCTTTATGATGATCAAAATATAAATATAACCGCTACGAGCAGTACGTCTACTTTCCCCTAATTACGAATATATGCATTCGTTTATTTCTTTTTATATCATTTAACTAGTGCATTACATCGATAAATTTATTTTATAATTCACTATGTTTCAGTAATTTTTTTTAAAAATATTAAAAATGCAAAAAAAATTAGATGGACGAAGAAATGCATGTTTCAAAATGATTGAACATTCTGAAATAAGAGCTTCTATAATGCAATTAACTGTTTGTGCACTCGTGTGCACTTTTCGACATGATTAATATAATACACACTCTTTTGTTTGAAATATAGTGATAATTGACAAATGAACCGCAATTATTATGTATACAACATGGATTAATAAAATATGGCAAAATATTTCCTTTCAACTTACCGCTCTGCTTCAAAATAGTAGTAAATATGGTAAAAGCGAAGAGGAGTTGTATCGGCTGTATTTTCATCTTGTTATCCCAATTACTAACAACCACTTGGCAAAACTGATTGCATGTTTGTCGGTTAAGAAAAGTAACGATTCCAGTGTATAAGCATGGGCCTATGGTATAAGCGTCCTTTATGCAAAGTAAAATGGTGCTGAAGTGGGCTGCATTTCATTCCCACACCAAGCGACTCTTAGTAAGAGAGCTAGCTACTCGAGCGTGTCTATACAAGCGCAGATCAAAGTCATCCGTGTGTGCGTTGAAATAGGTTTGGAATGTCTATGATGTTCATTCGAGGGTTAAAAAATGGAGTCCAAAAAGTATCTAAGTGCACTTTCAAAAATACAAGTTTATCAAATTACCATGCTTCGTCAAGAAGTTTGTCGGGGTTAAAATGCGATGGGAATTTTCTTTCTTCTAAAGGCCGGTCATTTTGCTTAATTCAGGTCTCGTAACCTCGCGCCTCAATATAAATTGTAGCTAAGTTCATAAATATCTTTTTTTTTTAAAGGGTTAGATCATTTTTTATTCTCGTTGGTTTGATATTTATTGCGCCTGAATGTACTGCAGTTCAAAAGGATGACATTTGGGAGAGTTCAGCACTTGGAAAACCTCTTTATGTTACCTTGATAAGTTCTTGGGTTATATTCATTCAGATATTTCGTTAATTTTGCGCCCCAATCAAAGAAGAAGTGAATATAAGTCGTCTTTATTTCCCAAATGTGCGACGCAACTGCCTAATATTCAGGCAACAGAGTGCCGGAACAAATTCTTTTTTTTCCTTCATAGCAAGTACATTTTTATGATGAAATCACATGTCAAAGAAACCACAGTGTCAATTTTCGCTCGCTTGCTTCGCTAGCTCTTATAATCAAGAAGAAAAATGATGATTCTTTGCAACGAGATGCCCGGAGATCTTCCTTCTAGGGCAGGCCTGTATTTTGATGAAGAAGTAGTATTTTATCCCTAATAAAAGTCCTGTTTTCGCGGTCGATTCACTCGCTTGTACGGTTACATGTACAACTTCTTAACTCTAACCAGTTTGGATTTCGCAGGTCTCACTCGACAGACCTTGCATCGTTGAAATTCTATGAGCATGTGTCCAGTGCTCTGGGTGAAGTGAACATGTTATCGGTGTATTCATGGATCTAAGCAAGGCTTTTAACACCCTTTAGTGTGTGTGTATTGGGTTTTTACCGACGTTTATCAATCAGATATAAATATTTACGTCTGGGGACCGACCTTTAAACGTCACCATCCGAAAGACGTGACTCAGCTTCAAACCTGCGTCCTCGGCTGAATCAGTTTTGTAACTTCCGGTCCACTTTTAGCTGACGAGGAATTCATTTATGTCACCATTATTTATTTTAAAGTAATGCAATTGTCTTAAATAGCATAATGAGCCAATTAGCATGTGTACGATATATGGACTTCATTTTTATTGTTTATCTATAAAGCCTAAAAATGGTGCAATGCAACATTGTAAATCACTTTTGAAAGACTAATCATTAATTCATGAGAAGATATTCATGTATATGTAGTATAATTAGCCTAATTATCATAATTATCTAATTAGCATAGTATGTAATAATGTTGCTAATCTTAATCCAGGAAGCCTGAAAACATGGATAACATGACTTTTCCAGGAATTCTACCACAAGCTTGAGCAACGTCGGGCTTGTACTCTCAATGGTTCTGGCTTTGGTAAACATAGACAGATCATAGTTTGCACTGTTGTATTCAACATCCCTGGCCTATGTACGTACCTGTCTCACCACATCATCAATTCCATCATTATCATCTGCTTTAACCATCTTCAGTGTGCTTCCGACGGTCTCTCTAAATCCAATGACTGAAGCCTATATAACCATCAATGCCTATGAGGTGCCAGGTAAAAATGTCAGAGGTAAAAATGTCAGAGGTAAAAATGTCAGAGGAACAAATGTCAGAGGTAAAAATGTCAGAGGTAAAAATGTCAGAGGAAAAAATGTCAGAGGAAAAAATGTCAGAGGTAAAAATGTCAGAGGTAAAAATGTCAGAGGTAAAAATGTCAGAGGAAAAAATGTCAGAGGTAAAAATGTCAGAGGTAAAAATGTCAGAGGTAAAAATGTCAGAGGTAAAAATGTCAGTTGTAAAAATGTCAGAGGTACAAGCAAAAAAAATGAGTGCCGTCATAATATCTCAACACTTTTATCACACAGAATGTTGAGACGTACTGCTACTGCATGGGCTAGTCTATTATACCGTATTCCTTTCTTCCATAATGTAAATTTTATAAATGGCTGTGTGTTGTATTTCGTACATGTCCCGAGGATAATACAATGTGGAAAATAGATTTTGAAATTTATTTTGTTGTGATCAGGCTTGCATATAATGAATGTCTAACATTTTTTGATATTTTGAATTGGTCGATGTGTTAATGTTTGTGAAACGGACCGGTTTGGCCGGTGGCAGCCTGCAACATAGCCCGTGTAACATTCCAGAGACGAACAAAGACCAAACGAAGAAATGAAATTCTCGACAAAAGTCAAGTGTTAAAGTGAGTAGTGCATTTAGTACAAAATAGTTACATAATCACGAGGAATCACGAAAAGTTACATATAAGGGCTGGGCGCCCCGAACTCTCATGGCGGCAAAGGAAGTGGAGTAAGAATGAGAAAAAACAAGAAGTCGCCCGAAAAGTAAAAAGTCGCTCCGAAAACTAAAAACCCACTCCAAAAAGTAAAAGACCGTCTCGATTCAGAAGCTCATCCCCATTTTAAACTCTCCGACAATTATAAATAACGATGTAATTTAAACCGAACCTCTGCAAAGCGCGCGCTTCTCTAAAATGTGATGGTGCGGTTGGCATTTAAAGATAAAGTTGAGTTCTGGTCTTGCGATTGCATTGTGAAAGAAACGGTGTGGAAGCAATCAGAAAAGGTTGATCATCTAGCATAAACATGTAAGTATTGGTGTGTAGTGCAAGGTTTTGGAGTCATCAAAATGATAAAATCTTTGGTACACAGAAAGATATTGATATGGGACTACACAAACATATGTCATACATTATTATCGGGCCACATTTTAAAGCTGTTACTTGTCATATCTGGGATATGAAGTCATATGAAATAGATTTTCAGGGAATAACTTTTTTCTTTGATATTCTTCCACACTTGCATAATAAGAATGATAACAAACGCTCACACATTATTGTTCACCTTTCCCCAGAACTCAACCTTCTCTTTAATTGATGTAACATGGGCGGCTTGCTGCTTTGTATCGGAGTAACAAAGCTGCTTATTGATTTTTCGCAGACTACTCTATACCGCAATAGTAATCGACAATATTTTATTGCAACGTGAGCACTTCGGGAATGTGATGGTGCGGTTAGCACTGATAACATGGCTTTCTGCTTTGTTTCAGCATGGACCCTACTTTCAGAGTATCAAAATACCAAGTGGAATTGTCGGAAATATGCATTTATTGGAAATTACATATAATAGTAGTCATTGCCACGCAGTTAAAATGTCCAACAATCTTCAAAAGTGAAGGAAAAGTGGGGGGGGGGGGGGGGGAAGGTTCATAGATATCTGACGTATCATGCGAGCTCAACTTCCATTTGCTCAGTACTAAAAAAATCTAAAATTTTCATTTTCCCTCAAGAAAAATTTCAACCATGCATGCACCCTAAATATAATAATTGCAAATATGTTTCTATACTCCCCCTGCAAGGAACAAATATATATTCCGTCATCAATAACGAAGAAAACATGATTTTATGGAATATTATGCACAAAGCAAATGAAGGAGAGCTCGTATAATAAGTCACAGAGTTGCCAATTTGTATTTGATTGATCACAACTTCAATAATTCATAACTTTCTTATTTTCATTCAGAATTTGCTCAAACTTTCACTCACCTGATTTTCTTATTATTCTGCATCTATCGAAACAAACTTATTTTGGGGATGGACTTTCCCTTTAAGGTTGTAGGATAACCATGTACTTTTAAGAATGCTATCAGTTGCCTGATGACTGCGTGCAAGGCGCGAAACTCGGAGCAGAAACCATGTCCCATTAGTCTGCCTGCTCTGCCTAGGCATTGACCACTGTTCGGAAGGATATATAGCAAAGCATATAAGAGGAAGGGGAGAGCAGCCGGGTTACCGCGCCCCAGAAGAAGAATACCCCCCCCCCCCCCCCTCTTCCTTCGACACTAATCGAGCAAAAAGTCACATTTTGGGGCCGAAAGGTAAATAAATTTAAACTGGGAAAGTGGAGAATAAAGCAGCGGTGAAATAACGACTGCAGAATATCCCTCGCTGTTCTTTTTCGATAAGCCTAATATATAACCCGGGTGTAACCATAACAAACTTGTCACATGCTTTTGTTTTTATTTTATACCTCTAACATTTATACCTCTAACATTTTTACCTCTGACATTTTTACCTCTGACATTTTTACCTCTGACATTTTTTCCTCTGACATTTTTACCTCTGACATTTTTACCTCTGACATTTTTACCTCTGACATTTTTACCTCTGACATTTTTACCTCTGACATTTTTTCCTCTGACATTTTTACCTCTGACATTTTTACCTCTGACATTTTTACCTTTGACATTTTTACCTCTGACATTTTTACCTCTGACATTTTTACCTCTGACATTTTTACCTCTGACATTTTTACCTCTGACATTTTTACCTCTGACATTTTTACCTCTGACATTTTTACCTCTGACATTTTTTCCTCTGACATTTTTACCTCTGACATTTTTTCCTCTGACATTTTTACACCGAGCCAAATGAACGGTCTCACGCTTAACGACGTTGTATTATTATTCTTATTTGTTCATCGTCTCTACGATGCTCTTTGAATCAAAAACAGCTTTTAATGTTAGGCTTCCTGAAAGAAATTTTAATTGTTGTTAAGAAATTTTTGGTTGCACTATGTAGATTATGATGATGTGTTTGATCTTGCTTTCAATAACAAGGTCATACACAATGTCATGATGAAAATCTACTGGGTGCATGCCAATTGTGACTTTTTGCCCGATTATTGCCGAAGGAAGACGGGGGGGGGGTATTCTTCTTCTGGGGCACGGTGACCCGGCTGCTCTCCCCTTCCTCTTATATGCTTTGCTATATATCCTTCCGAACAGTGGTCAATGCCTAGGCAGAGAAGGCAGACTAATGGAACATGGTTTCTACTCCGAGTTTCGCGCCTTGCAAGCAGTCATCAGGCAACTGATAGCATTCTTAAAAGTACATGATTATCCTACAACCTTGGTACAAATACCCCTAAAATAAGACTTAACTAATAAAATACAATTGGAATTACTCATGAGTATTCTTATTGTATTGTATTCAGGTATTGTATTAGTCTTATTGTATTGTATTGTATTAGTTAAGTCTTATTTTGAGCGTATTTTTACTAAGGTTGTAGAGGAATCATGTACTTTGACGAATGCTATCAGTGTCTGATGATCGCTTGCAAGGCGTGAAACTCGGAGTAGCAACCATGCATGTCCCATTAGTCTGCCTAATTCAATATTTATATACCGGTATATTATGCTTTTGTATAAGCAAATGGTACTGGTACACTGAGCAAACTTCTGGGGGAAAAGATTTCTAAAATCGAGAAGTTTGGCCATGTTTTATAGGCTGAGTTGTCGCTCCATGGTGTAATCATTAAATAAAAAGAAAAGTCAGTGCAGCCCACAAAATAGGATCAGATATCTATGAACCTTCCCCCCCCCCCCCCCCCCCCCCACTTTTCCTTCACTTTTGAAGATTGTTGGACATTTTAACTGCGTGGCAATGACTACTATTATATGTAATTTCCAATAAATGCATATTTCCGACAATTCCACTTTCTTGTGGGCTTGGTATTTTGATACTCTGAAACAAAGCAGAAAGCCATGTTATCAGTGCTAACCGCACCATCACATTTCCGAAGTGCGCACGTTGCAATAAAATATTGTCGATTACTATTGCGGTATAAAATAGTCTGGAAAAAAAATCAATAAGCAGCTTTGTTACTCCGATACAAAGCAGAAAGCCGCCCATGTTACATCAATTAAAGAGAAGGTTGAGTTCTGGCGAAAGGTGAACAATAATATGTGAGCGTTTGTTATCATTCTTATTATGCAAGTGTGGAAGAACATCAAAGAAAAAAGTTATTCCCTGAAAATTTATTTCAAATGACTTCATATCCCAGATATGACAAGTAACAGCTTTAAAATGAGGCCCAATTTGTATGCAATATGTTTGTGTAGTCCCATATCAATATCTTTCTGTGTACAGTGCTTGTTACTTTACCAAGACTGGGCCAAAGATTTTATCATTTTGATGACTCCAAAACCTTGCACTACACACCAATACTTACATGTTTATGCTAGATGATCAACCTTTTCTGATTGCTTCCACACCGTTTCTTTCACAATGCAATCGCAAGACCAGAACTCAACTTTATCTTTAAATGCCAACCGCACCATCACATTCCAGAGAAGCGCACGCTTTGCAGAGATTCGGTTTAAATTACATCGTTATTTATAACTGTCGGAGAGTTTAAAATTGGGATGAGCTTCCGAATCGGGAAGGTCTTTTACTTTTTGGAGCGGGTTTTTAGTTTTCGGAGCGAGTTTTTACTTTTCGGAGCGACTTCTTGATTTTCTTAGTCTTACTCCACTTCCTTTGCCGCCATGAGGTGCTAAAGCTTTAGCAGAGTTCGGGGCGCCCAGCCCTTATATGTAACTTTTCGTGATTCCTCGTGATTATATGTAACTATTTGTACTAAATGCACTACTCACTTTAACACTTGACTTTTGTCGAGAACTTTTATTTCTTCGTTTGGACTTTGTTCGTCTCTGGAACGTTACACGGGCTAGGTTGCAGGCTGCCAACGGCCAAACCGGTCCGTTTCACAAACATTAACACATCAACCAATTCAAAATATCAAAAAATGTTAGACGTTCATACATATTTATGCAAGCCTGAACACAACAAAATAAATTTCAAAATCTATTTTCCACATTGTATTATCCTCAGGACATGTACGAAATACAACACACAGCCATGTATAAAATTTACATTATGGAAGAAAGGAATATAATAGACTAGCCCATGCAGTAGCAGTACGTCTCGACATTCTGTGTGATAAAAGTGCTGAGATATTATGACGTCACTCATTTTTTTGCTTGTACCTCTGACATTTTTACGACTGACATTTTTTCCTTTGACATTTTTTCCTCTGACATTTTTACCTCTGACATTTTTACCTCTGACATTTTTTCCTCTGACATTTTTACCTCTGACATTTTTACCTCTGACATTTTTACCTCTGACATTTTTACCTCTGACATTTTTTCCTCTGACATTTTTACCTCTGACATGTTTACCTCTGACATTTTTACCTCTGACATTTTTACCTCTGACATTTTTTCCTCTGACATTGTTTCCTCTGACATTTTTACCTCTGACATTTTTACCTCTGACATTTTTACCTGGCACCGTTCATTTCTATCTCTCCCCGCCAAATAATCCGAACAACAGAATCAACCAAGGGTAATCAACTGTTAAAAGAATGTATCATGAGTCTTTGAACAATCAATTAATATTGCTTGTCAAAAATTATCGAAGAGCAGCAAAGGTCAACGGTTGTGTTAAAAGTTCAAACAGAGGAATAAAAAATCAGCTAGAGAAAGTGGAAAATGTAGTTCTAGTTATTTTATCTGTACATCAATTAAACATAACGTTTTGCCGTATTTAGTTTCCATTTCGGGAATTCGATCCACGAGAGAAAAATCCCGTATGTTTTACGCGCGCGGCTACGAGCCGTCACTTCGTGAAAACAATATTGCACCGCGTCCTTGAATTTCGTGTTTTCACGAAGTGACGGTTATGTTTACAGCTCATTTCCCCCAAAAATATAAGAAATTATGGAAATAATTAAACATAGAACTAAACATAGGGATATGTTCTATCCCAGAATATGACATTTATTTTCCCTTGATACATTAAAGAGGTTGAGATTATAGTTTGAAAGTTTGAAAGCGATTAATTCAAAACTAACTTTCTTTTAATTTCGCGCTCATCCGTCACTTCGTGAAAATAGGGACGATACAGTGTATATGCTAATAAGGCTAATTATACTACATATACATGGAATATCTTCTCATGAATCAATGTTTATTCTTTCAAAAGGTGATTTACAATGTTGCATTGCATCAGTTTTAGGCTTTATAGATAAACAATGACGATGAAGTCCATATATCGTACATATGCTAATTGGCTCATTATGCTATTTAAGACAATTCGTCGCTGTTTTCACGAAGTGACGGTAGTGAAAAAAAATTGCATTCACTTTGCGTTACGATTTTCCTCACTACCGTCACTTCGTGAAAACAAGGACGAATTGCATTACTTAAAAATAAATAATGGTGACATAAATTAATTCCTCGTCATGGAAAATCCTTGAAAAGTCACATTATCAATGTTTTCAGGCTTCCTGGATTCAGATTAGCAACATTACATATTGCACATATATGCTAATTCGATTATTATGCTAATTAGGCTAATTATACTACATATACATGGATTATCTTCTCATGAATTCATGATTAGTCTTTCAAAAGTGATTTACAATGTTGCATTGCACCATTTGTAGGCTTTATAGATAAACAATGACAACGAAGTCCATTTATTGTACATAATTATGCTAATTATGCTATTTAAGACAATTGCATTACTTGGAATCAAAAACTGGTGTCATAAATGAATTCCTTGTCATAGAAAACCCTTGAAAAGTCGTATTATCCATGTTTTCAGGCTTCCTGGATTGAGGATAGCAACATTATTGCATATTGCACATATGCTAATTAGATGATTATGCTAATATGGCTATTTAAACAGTTGCCCAAGGTTGCCAAGCTGGCAACCAAGCTGAATTTACCTCAATACCCATCTAGAACACAAATCAACAACAAAAACTTGTACTTATCAACTTGTCCAGGTCATGTACATGGTATATGGTACCGTCTACTGGACTATAAGTAAATCTCAGTATGAAACTTGATAATGTCTTACTAAAAAGAAAGAAACCAACGACGTTTCTTGGAATTTACATTAACGATCATCTTAACTGGGATGATCGTTTGAAGCACATAAATAAGCAAATTTCTCGAAAAGTTGGTATATTATATAGAGTGAAATATCTTGTATCCGGTAAGAAATTATACATGTTGTACAATACACTTATTTTACCTTACATATCATATTCCGATGTCATCTGGGCGACATCAAGGATTGCCATGGATACACTGTTGTTACAAAATAAAGCCATTCGTTTATCTGTTGAAGCTGGTTTCCGTGACCACACACGCACTATATTAGGGACTTTTAGATTACACGACGAGAACGTGGACCGCCACGTGTGACATCCTTTTAAGGTAATGTGACGTCCTTTTAAGGCACTGCCGGGCACGGCCCAGTGCATTTACACAATGTCACACGCGACAGTCCACGCTCTCGCCGTGTAAATCTAAAAGTCCCTAATTTTGTACTGCAGAGCCTGACTGTTAATGATGTTCATTTTCTTCAAGCTGCCCTTTTTGTATCGCTTTGATAGCAATTTGTTACCTGTCTCCTTTTCTTCTAAGTTTCGCCATACTAATGATATTCATACCTATCCCACACGACAAGCAAGTAATATACATCTATCAGATCCTCGTATGGTGTTGGCTCATAAATGTACCAGACTGGACTGGACTAGATGTTTGGAATTCTCTACCTACTGACATTCGAAATGTATTGACCGTGCATTCCTTCAAAAGAGCAGTCAAGCACCTTAATATTACCATACATTAATTATGGGATTATAGCATGGGGATGTGCAATACAAACACAATTAAATAGGATCCTACTGCTGCAGAAAAAAGCACTCAGGATAATATTTCAAACACAATTCAGATCTCATACAGATATTTTATTTTTCGAAAATAATATTCTCAAAGTGAAAGATATCTATGTGTTCCAACTCGGCCAATTTATGTTCAAAGTAAGTAAAGACGACCTCCCCGCAATTTTTTCCGATATGTTCTGCAAAAATGCCTCTGTACACAATTACCCGACTAGACAACGGAACTGTTATCACTTACCCTTAACACGAACATTATTTGCACAGAATTCATTTGTCTTCGCTGGATGTGCCTATTGGAATTCTCTTCCCAACGATATAAAAGAAGCCCCTAGTCTTAGCAATTTTAAACGTAAACTTAGGAAAACATTAATCAGCCAATACTCCCCACCAACAAGCCAAGCTCAAAAATCTAAACCTACGGAAAGATAAAACAAATCTTTCCTTTTGTTATTCCTCCTTTCCTCCTTTTTTGTTTCTTTTTTAAGAATAATCTAAACAAGCCTAACGACCTGGTGGTGTACCTGCCTACTGTCCCCATCTCCTTCTTCCTGCCTTTCTCTCGCTCTCTATTTCTCTCTTGCTCTCTCCCCTTTCTCTCTCTCTCTCTCTCTCTGTTACTATATTTATCTTACTTTTATTTTTACTTTTACTTTTTTTTTTTTTTTGTATTCCCTTTTAGTGTGTTTTACTGGTATTAGCTTTCGACCATAATTATTTAAGCGTATCCATGTAACTAAGTCAGAGGCTTGCCTCATACAAGCTCTGCTTTTTTAGCAAGCCCCTCCGTTTTGAATTACTTCATCAAGGTCATTTTTTTTCTATTGTTCAGTACTGTTTTTTCCCAATATTTCTTATCAACTAAATTTTGTTCTACATAATACTGATTTTACTTTGTTTATATTATATTTGACTGTATTATATTATGTCTGTTTATATTTTGTTTGTTTTGAAACGGAAATAAAATCTGAATCTGAATCTGAATCTATCTCAAAGATGTAATTACTGTATCATATTCATATAATTTTGTTTATCACTATAAGATTATCGTTATCTTCTTGATTTCTAATACAAGAGCCTTTTTCATTTTTACTCTTCATATTTTTGTTACATGTTTATGTTAATTTTTGGAGATTAAATAGCAGGGCTATTCTATTCTATTCTTCCTCCTTCTTCTTTTCTGAAAATGTCTTTATTTTTTTTCTTATAATTATTTTTTCAACTTGGAAATATAACTTTATTGCATTGTATTATATATTGAATAATGCCATGTTTCAGTTATCTAACTTGTTTATTTTAGTTTTAATCTGTTAGCTATTTAGTAGTAGCTTAATAGTAGCTAAGTTAGCCTAGTAGTACTTTTTTTTTCTTCTTCGTCTACCACTTTAAAAAATACATCGTTAGATGATAAGGTGTGGCAATCTTTCAAGCATTAAGCTTAAATTGTCATCCTTCTGTATGCTTCTGTATTATTTACAAATGCAAATGTATAAATGATCGTAAAGATTTCTCACATTTGTGGTGCCCCACAAATATTTGATAGTTTGAACCATACTTTGAAAAAAACGAGATAGCACCTTTTACGTTTTATGCCAGCCAATGCCGATGTAGGCTTTTTGTTGGTTTTCTCGTGTTGGTTATAATACGCACAACTAGCCTGCCCATGTCTTGTTATTGTTAATTAATTAATTAAATGTCACTGTATTTTGGGAGGAAAGTGTAGCTGAATTGGTATGATCGTATTGGCTGAATTTAGTACATTTTGATGTCTAAATTACCTTCATGGCAATTTTAGGTCCTAAAAGGACACTAGTAATGACATAAATAAGAATAAGAGCAATAACCATGCACTTTGAAGGCATTTAAGGACTGAAACAAGAACCCAACTATCCCTTAAAATAGCTGACATAATGCCGTATCTTCTATCGTCTTGTAAAAATGTTAACACATCAAATGCATAAATGAAAAAACATGTCTTTGTCGATGACGAGCAATCTTACAAATGATCGCAATACAAATATGCTCAACGATAGCTGTAAAATCATTGAATAATAGGCATATTTGTACTGGCGGACAAAAGAATTCAAGTCTGTTGTGGAGTGATCACATGAATGGCATTGTCCTCAAATATTGGGGAAGTTATAGGGGGACGGGTAGCAAGGTATTCCTAATCTCTCCACTACAGGGGACTTTCCACTAAAGTTATGAAAATAGAAGGGTTACAAAAATAATTGTGATTATTGAATCATTTTATTACTCGCCTTTTATTTTTGAGAATTAAAATCTTTCCTAGTCCAGGAGTCAAGAACGACTCAATTGAACCTAACAACAGTCCACACACACAAAAAACACGCACGCAACCCCACAAACTTTACATTCATTTCCCAAGGCTGTTTAGGAGGTTACAGAAGCGAACGTGCAGTGCAAGGATATTTTTAAGGGCAAGATAGATTTTAGTTTAATACGAAATAAGGTCTATGATCACTGGGAGTTAGTCTGATTAGTAGTAGTTCTAAGGAAATCCATGACTTTGTTATATAATGAGTCTTAAACAATTCAGACAAAAATCTCTGATAAATGAGCATCAACACAAATCTTAACTTTAAAAGGGGCAAAGGCAGCTAGGTGAAAATATCATAATGTACTAAAGAATCGCACAATTTTTGTGCCGCGACGGGCACTGGAATCATTTGAGAGAGCTTCATCGTCTATTGACATTCGGCAGGAGTAAACTCCAATTTTGTTAAATTTCAATGAATAATTGCGCCGAAAGCGGAAAGAGGTGAAAACATGTCTTTGTCGTCGACGATGAATCAGACACATGCTCGCAAAAACACATGCTAAACAATAGCTGGTGAAACGAACGAAAACCAAATAAATGTTTTCGTATTGAAGTAAAAAAAAAAAAAAAAAAAAAGTATTTCAAGCCTTTGGTATAATGATGAGGTAATGGCATTGTCCTCGCATATTAGGGAAGTTGCAGGAGACGGATTGCAAGCTAAGGAATTGCCAACCGCTCCAGGGACTTTCGACAGAATGTGATAAAGAGAAACCGAAGTTAAGAAAAGGGGTTTTGTTTCTCGGATGATTTTAATTCTCAAAATGGGGGACTAAAATATAAAAAATAATACTAAATATTTCCTAGTCCAGGAGTTGGGGACGACTCGATGGAATCTAACAACAATAGTCCACACAACCACACAACCACACAAACACACAAACACACACACGCACGAATTCCCATTTCCCACACACTTTTCATTCATTTCTCAAGGATTTACCCTGTTTAAAGGCATACAGAATCGGACTAGCAGTGCAAAGATATTTGTTAAGGGAAAGTTATATTTTAATTTAATATAAAATCAGGGATATAATCACTTTTAGTTCGTGTGGTTAGGGGAAGTTCTGTGGGGACCGATGACTTTCTTTCAAAATGAGTCTGAAATAATCCAGAAAAAAAGAGATCTTTGATAAATGAGCGTCAACACAAAGGTGATTATATAATTGCCATAACGGAGTATTATCAATAATTACCCCGATCGTTGGTCCCGTTTCATCCATTTTGTGATCATATGACCTGCTTTCAAGATTTGAAGCCATTTTCACATCCCATCAAACTATATCTATTTGTCTTCACCAAAAACTAAAAGCATACTTGTCGGGTCAGACTTCTTTTTAAATCTAAATAAATCACTTTTGGTTAAATTTACGCTATTATGTTCATGATAATTTAAGGTCAGAGTATAACTTTTCTAGGGAAGCGCATATGACAAAGGGAAGAGCTAACATGATGAGAATCATTTACGTTATCTTTTCACGTTTCGTTAAATGTTTAAACGCATCAAATACATAAATGATAATGACTAGCAAATTATAATCGCACCGAAAGCAGAAGGAGGTTTTTAAAAACGTGTCTCTGTCGTCGACGATCAATCAGACACATGATCGCAAAAACACATTATGCTCAACAAAAGCTGGTTAGAAGAACACCAGAGCACCAGAAATGGTTTTTCATTCAACAATAAGCATACTTCCAATGCCACTACCTCATCATTTCAAGGTATTAATGGTATTTAATGGTATTGTCCTCACATTTTAGGGAATTTACAGGGGACGTCTTGGAAGGTATTGCCAATCTCTCCACGTCAGGGGACTTTGCATAACATTTGATAAAGAAGAACCAAAGTTATGTAATAGTAAAGTTAAAAAGGGTTCTGTTTCTTGGATGATTTTAATTCTCAAATTGGGGGAGTTTTAACAAAAATTACGGTTTTTTAAATATTAAAATCTTTCCTAGTCCAGGAGTCGGGGACTACTCGACGGCACCTAACAACAACAATCCACTTAAACACACAAATACGCACGCATTCCCACACACTTGTCATTTATTTCTCAAGGGTTTACCCTGTTTATGGGCATAAAGAATCGGACTAGCAGAGTAAGGATATTTGTTAAGGGAAGGTTATGTGTTAGTTAAATATGAAATCAGGGAAATACTCACTTTGAGTTGGTGTGATTACG
Source organism: Strongylocentrotus purpuratus (assembly GCF_000002235.5). Taxonomy (NCBI): domain Eukaryota; kingdom Metazoa; phylum Echinodermata; class Echinoidea; order Camarodonta; family Strongylocentrotidae; genus Strongylocentrotus; species Strongylocentrotus purpuratus. Next base: position 27,954,524 of record NW_022145604.1, on the reverse strand, counting down.
AGTAGTTCTGAGGGGATCGATGACTCTTTTACGTAATGAGTCTGAAATAATTCAGGAAAAAAAATCTTTGATAAATGAGCCTCAATACATAAGTGATTATATATAAATATGTATATATATCATAGAGAGAAAGAGAGAGAGGGATATGTGTGTGTGTGTGTGTATTTATGTATCAGGGGCGGATCTAGCTTTTTGCCAAGGGGGGAGGGGGGAGGGGTTAACCCAGTGGCGGATCCAGGATTTTCCAAAAATCGCGCCGTTTTACTTTTTTTTTTGGTCCCCCTTTGTTTTTCTTCTTCCCCCTGTTTTTTTCTTCTTTACTTGGCCGCCCAAGGGGGGGGGGGTTAAACCGCCGAACCCCCCCCCCCCCCTAGATCCGCCCCTGTGTATACATATATGTTTACTCTGAGACGGCTTTTAGTCTTTACTTTAAAAGGGGAGCCGTGGTGAAAAACATCATGATGTACTAAAGAATGTCTCTATTTTCGTGCCCCCGGCCCTCCTCGCCCTAACCTCTCTTGCTTGAATCTGCCACTTGTAGTAGGTGCATAATAATCTGGATTAAAGAGAACCAGATTATAAACATCACCATACATCACACATCAAGCTACCATGTAGGAGCTGGGGAAAGGGTAAACGCTGATCCTAGATATTTTACGTTGTCTATTTCTACGTTCTTCATTTTGTTTGTTTTACTCTATCCTTGTTATCTCTTTCTTCCTTCCATTTATTACCTTAATCTGATGTTTTTTGGTTACAAGCCCTTATTCTTACATATTTTGTTCGAAGGTACTTGTGTTTAATCTCCGGTGAAGAGAAGCTGTTGGTGATGAATTTCGTAAGACAAAATAAAGATATTCATGGTAGGATGCGACCGTCATTGTTGGTCAAACAGTTTTTGAGCGTCATGTAACGCCTGGCTGGAATGCTCCCCAGGGAATGGAAATTGTGCACACAGTATGTGCGAGCAAGCACTGAATCCAAAGACCGGGGTAATATTATAGGTGTAAAGCGCTTAGAGACATTTGTAATAAGCGCTATATAAAATTATTATTATTAAAGGCATTATAGGAGGAGGTAAAGATTGATCAATATGCAGATGACACGGTTATTTTCCTTTAACCTGATGAATTAAATAATCGTAGATGCGTTAAAGTCTTAAATGACTTCAGATAAGCTTCTAATTTAAAAATCAATTCTGAAAAATATAAATGTGATTAGTCTGGGAAATTGCAAAACACATTATGCTTAACAATAATTGATAAAAAGGACGAAAACGAGACACCAGCAATGTTATTTCATTCAACAATAAGTGTTTTCGTATTGACGGACAAAAGGATTTCAAGCCTTTTGTAGAATTATGAGGTAATGGCATTTTCCTCGCATACTGGGGAATTTGCAGGAGACGGATTGCAATCTAAGGTAATAATAATAATAATAATACATGAGATTTATATAGCGCCATTATCCATTTTAATTAAATGCTCAAGGCGCCTCCACTAAAAAGGACTTTCGACAAAATATGATAAAGAAGAACCAAAGTTATGAAAATAGTAGGGTGGAAAAAGGTTCTGTTTGTTTGTTGGATGATTTTAACTTTAAAATTTGGGGAGTATGAAAACTTTGTATGGTTTTTGCAAGATTAAATTCTTTTCTAGTCCAGGAGTCGCTAGTCTAGGAGTCGGGGACGACTCGATGGTATCGAACAACAACAGTCCTCATAAACACCCAAACACGCACACATTCCTACACACTTTTCATTCATTTCTCAAGGATTTACCCGGTTTAGGGTAATACATAATTGGACTAGTATAAACGATAGAATGTTTATAAAGGGCAAGATAAGATTTAGTATAATATGAAATCAGGGATTTAATCACTGTGAGTTAGTGTGGTAAGGAGTAGTTCTAAGGGGATCAATGACTTTCTTACGTAATGAGTCTGAAATAATTTAGAAAATGAATCTCTGATGAATTAGTGTCATCTCAAAAGGGATATATATATATATATATATATATATATATATATACATTGTGTGTGTGTGTGTGCGTGTGTGCGCGTGTGTGTGCGCGTGTGTATATATGTATACACATTTTGAGCCGGCTTGTAATCTCAAATTTAAAAGGGGCAAAACCAGGGTGAAATATCATGATGTACTGAAGAACTGCCCGATCATCTCCCCCCCCCCCCCTCCCCTCCTCGCCCCAACCTCTCCGATTTCCTCGCCATCTTGTTGATTTACCCTATCCATGTTAAACTGTATTTGAAAAAAGACATATCAACTTTAACGGAGACATGCATGTCACTATTGAATTTAAAAGAGTTATATTTTGAGTAATGAAATACGATGTCACATGAATTTCAATAGACGCGATCGGGTAAAGTAGCGTACCCAGACCATTTTGTATCGAGAGGGGTGTTGGGAAAAATTTACTCTGAACTTTTAGCCTGATCCCACCATGCACCCAAAGCATCAACATGCTTGAGGTTTGAGACGGATAATTTGCATTGGGCGAGTTGAAACACCTCTACATCCCACCCCTTTAGCAATGCTTCGCTCAGGCGATAGGCCCTATGGGATTAGAGCGTAGTCTTTACTTCAGACTCGGTTATTTTAAAAAAATGAAAAACCTTCAAACTAAGACCTCACCATCTCATTCATGTGGAATAACATGGGTATAGAGCGTAGTCTTTCCTCCAGACCTGGTTATTTCAAAAGAAATAGAAATTTAAACAAATCTTCGAAACTAAGACCCACCATCTTATTCCTATTTTTTCTTCATTTAAAAATAAATTACATTATTACATATGTTGATACAACACGTCATAAATAAATGATTGGTCGGCGGTCACACGAACTGACGAATCAGTCAAAATGGTCCATATATATAACACACAGAGGAGGGACCGATTGGATGGTTCGTTGACCGTCGACGATTTTTTTTTAATCATGTAAATATTCTAACGCCCACAAATATCCTGGAATTCAATGTTTGTAGAAAAAAAAGTAATCGAATGAGTGACCTTAAATGTATTTAAATATTGACGCTGATTGTTTTATGCATGTGATTATGAAATATGTTCACATTATGTAACATAATATATATATATATATATATATATATATATGTACACTATTAGTGACATTGAAACGTTGGATTGCGATGTTATAATTTCATGAGTGCGTGTATGAATTACCTTTCTTCATGTGATGAACGTATCAATTAGTTATACTGAAGACTACCAATTGGTACGCGGTACACGGTGTGAATTCATGAGAACGAAATTTATTCAAAGGCAAATACAAACAAAACACATTTATATTACAGTTTTCCCTACTTCTGAAACACTCAAGCAGCTATATAATGCAAGAACAAGTCTGAAATGATAATCGGTTAACAAGCAAATAACAACGCATACTTTCATATAACAAATCATAAATAGCTATATAACGAGATCACGCGAAACACATTTGCATGTTTTGAATGAACGATTGCAGAACGGTGTCTGGAGGAAAGACTACGCTTGATTCTCATGTTATTCCACAGGAAAAGGATAATGGGGTCTTAGATTTGAAGATTTTTTTATTTTTTGAAATAACCGGGTCTGGAGTAAAGACTGCGCGCTATATCCATGCTTTATTACAGGGTTTTAGTTTTTAACAAATTCGACAAAATATCACTTCAAATTTATTACGTTTGTGGGTAAAGTCATTATTACATTTGTGGGTGATTCGAAATTATTACATTTGTGGGTAAAGTGGTTATTACATTTGTGGGTGAAATTATTACACTTGTGGGTAAAGTGTTATTACATTTGTGGGTGTTATTACATTTGTGGGTAAAGTGTTATTACATTTGTGGGCGTTATTACATTTGTGGGCGCTATTACATTTGTGGGTGTAACACCCCCATTTGTGGTTGATTCAAAATTATTACATTTGTGGGTAAAGTGGTTATTACATTTGTGGGTAAAGTGTTATTACATTTGTGGGTGTTATTACATTTGTGGGTAAAGTGTTATTACATTTGTGGGCGTTATTACATTTGTGGGTGTAACAGGGTACTGAAATAGATCGCTCTGATTCCTCATTTCGTTCAAACTGCATAGTTTTTTATCTTTATTGACTACACTGAATATTTCCTACCTGCTATTAGAAATGACAAAATGAGAAAAACATACCGAGGAAAAAATAATGCTAACAAGACGAACTAGAAATGCAATCGTGTCACAACGATGTGCGTGCAATGACGCCGTGTTTCTACGTGTCGAACGAAAGAGCTTCTCTCGGACTATCCAGAGCAATTTGTACGAAGTCTTTAGCTTCTGTAATATTGGAGACAGGTAGGGCGAAAGAAAGGCCTCAATATGACCTTGATGGGATGGTAGTGACTATGCCTACGATGTTTGAAAGAAATTGGGATAGGGGAAAGAACCTAGAAAGGGCTCGCAAGCACTACGTGCAAAAACATATGGGATTAGTTGCATGTTCGTCATTGCAATCAAGATCGTTCTAGGGGTCAAAAGCGTGAACCCGATTTGCCCCCATAGACAATGCGTGTAATGCATGGGCGGAAAACGTACAGGATCTGTATTATGACCGGAGTTAAATTGTTTTTTCTCTCTCTCTTTATGTCTCTTTATGGGCCGTATATGGTATCATTGGAAAGAGAATTTCATGGTCGTTATTGTAAACTACTCTCTTTTTTTGTATGATAATCCTATCGAAACATGTGATGTAAAATAGATTTAAAGGACAAAATGGCGTCTTAAATGGCCCCCTTGACCAATTTTAAAAATCCGGCCAAGAGGTGCCCTGCGTATTGCATCTCGGAATGTCATTGCAAATTTTCAAGGAAAAAAAGGATGTTTAGGGGGCGAAAAGTAGTCTGAAAAAATGACGTCATGGCCGATAAGTGTTATAATCGGGCGGAATTCGTATAGTGACCCTTGTTCAAATGCGATTTACTCACAATTTTCTGTGTAAGCATATACCATACTTGGTATCATTCGAAAGGGCACTTCATTGCGGTCAGTTTGACACCATTGTCATCTGCACGCAATGTACTGCACGCATTAAAGGCGCTATTATGTAATGCATAGCAAATTCATCATTTTTGGCGATAACTTTGCGCTGACGTTATTAAAATTTACTAAACTTGGCAGACAGTTGTCACGTATATGGATACATGTGTCTGCCAAGTTTCAACGACGTAGGTATAAAGATCGCCATTTTAGAGCAAGTTGAAGTTATTTCGGAATTTTCTTGAAAATGGCGAATTTGGAGGGCAATTTTCGCAAAGTTGGTCAGTGATAGGGTATATAATTTTGTATATGGCTGGAAAGGGCATATCCTCAGGTATCTAAATCCAAAAAAAGGTACGGGTCTGCCAAGCCATAATGGAGATACGGCCACAGAGAGAAAGCCAATTTCCAGAACTTTAGAGGGCGCTATTTATGTTTTGCAAAGCCATTGGAGCGTGAAATTGGGCATGGCTATCAGCAATTATGAGACAAACATACTGTGAGATTTTAATACAAAACGGACATTATATGAGAAAGTTATGGCAGTTTTAGATTATTTAGGGGTCCATTTCTCAAGAATTTGAGAGATTGTTGACGGAGTCGGTTTCAGATTTGAATTTTGAGTATGAAGATGGCATTTTGAAGGGCAGGTTATACGTAGCAGATTAAAGAACATCTCTTAGACTATCTAGAGAAATTTGTTAGAAGTTTGTAGGATCTAGGATAGTGGAGATAGGAAGGAAGATAGAAAGGCCTTAAAATGGACCAGAAACGGACAAAATGGCGCCTGGACGGTTATGCATGAGTGATTTCGAAAATCGAAAAAGTAGGTGACCTTGATGAGATGCTAGAGACTATGCCTATGAAATTTGAAATGAAAAGGACATGAGGAAAGCACCTAACTAGGAATCACAAGCACCATGTGTAAAACGAATGCGATTTTCTGACGAGGAATATAATTATAAGGAGGAGAATATTAATGGGGCAGAATGTGAACGAAAACAAGGCAATGACGAAGGTTCGTCATTGCAACAATGTAAATGTATACTGGTGTCATTAGGTATGATAGAAAAACAAAAAAATATCAGGGCGGATGTATTCTGCTTTAATAGGCGGCATGGGCGGCGATCACGGGGGTGGGGGGGGGGCGTAACTTAAGGGTTCCCCTCCCCCTCGTAAATGTTGTAAGAATGCAAAAACAAAAAGCATAGCTAACCATCTGTAAAAGCTGTAACACACACTTCAGGTTCGGAAGTGCTCTAAAGGGCATAATGTCACTTCTGAAAATGGAAAAACTTCTCACCCAGGAGCAATGCTTAATTGCAGTGATTATTATCTTTATAAGACTTTGAAATATCTCATAATCGCGTGTGTATAACATAGGCAGAGGCTCTTCGGTGCTTTAAAAGTGGTATATAAGCTCCAAACAGGACTTATTGCTGGGTCGGCAAATCAGGGACCTCGAATATCCATCATCTCATTTGGTTAGCCAGATTCCCAACTATGTTTCTTCTTCTTCTTCTTCTTCTTCTTCTACTACTCCTTTTTCCTCTTCTGAAGAGAGAGCGACGGAGTAAAAATGGGGGAAATAGGAAATGAAAAGAACATAAAAGAGAAGAAGGTATAGAGGAAAAGGAGAGAGAGAGAGAAGAAGAAAAATATAAAACTTAGATTTACACAAACAGATTACACTGTTTGAGTTGGCTCGACATTGTGCCTACGAGGATTTCAGACGAAAGTTCGAAAAATGTATAATTCTACAGAAGAAAGTTGAAATTAGAATGATAGGGCTTGGGCTTGTGCTAATTTCAAGGACAAAAATCATAATATCTATATTGCTTGTTACGGCAATCTTGAGGTTTTAAAATTGAAAATATAACTCAAGAGCGTCCAAGTATCCTACCCCTTGACCCCCGGTAGGGGTTCTAAGGCGGGCCCATGGATCCCATCCATACAGATAGAAATGCTTTCCAGGACCACACTTTTTTCTATGAAATAGTCCTTTGGAGAGAGAGAGAGAATTTTAACGAAATAACCCAATAAGGGCAGCGCAAATTTCCAAGGATGTAGTATAATCTTTATCACTCAAAACGGCTATCTTAAAGGTGTTAAATTGCTTTGACTCTAGTACTATTTTCACACCTGTTTTGCTTAACCCCGTACTTTGCTTATCCCCGTACTAATAACCCCGGACTATCTTTTTTGGCTTTTCTCACTGCAATTCCTAAGCCCCGTACTAGCCACAGCATGAATATTCATTAATTCGCTCCACTGCGCTGTCCCGGACTATTTTTCGTTTCCGTTCTCATTCATTTGCTTGGCACCGCAATTGCGGGGTTAGCAGGAGTTAGCACCACAATTGCACAGTTAGCCCTGCTATTTACCCCGTACTATAGGTGGGGTTAGCCCACTTTGGTAAAAGCCAGTCTGAACAGAAAGTGGAATAGGCTTAACCCCGTATTATAGGTAGGGCTAAGACCCCCCTTTAACCCCACCTATAGTACGGGGTTAAGCAAATTTTTGCCTGTGTGAAAAGAAAGTGGAATAAGCTTAACCCCGTACTATAGGTAGGGCTACCCCCCCCCCCCCCTTAACCCCACCTATAGTACGGGGTTAAGCAACATTTTGTCAGTCTGAAAAGAAAGTGGAATAAGCTTAACCCCGGACTATAGGTGGGGTTAAGACCCTTTAACCCCACCTATAGTACGGGGTTAAGCAAAATATTGCCAGTGTGAAAACAGTATAGGGGGTCCCGGTACTCTACTCTCTACACCATCGGCGGGGACTCCTCCCTTGCAACCTAAAAGGGGGCCCTAAGGCGAACTCCTCGTTCCAATTCGTAAATATAGAAGTGGCTCCCCAGACAAACGTTGTACACAATTTTCCATAAAGGTGGTGCATACGTTTTGCAGCCAACAAATTTTGTAGAGCTTTGCAGGAATAAGGAATATGTCACGTATGACCTATTTGTGAAATTAAAACGTTAGCAGTGTCCTGGTATTCAAATTATGCAATGAAACTAGTTTACAGGCTAAACTTCACTGTCAGACACTATCAAATGATTGACTGACTTTTTAAAAATAAAATAACATACATAGAATGAGCTGTAAAGAGTACATGAGCATCTATCTACATCAATAACCCACTACTTGTAATGGCCAAAATTAAACTGATTGAATCTTTGTGCAGCAGAAAACGTACGACCATTCGGTACGAGGGTCTGAAAGTCAGAATATTTAATTAAACGAGCGCACTCGCTAAATTCGATTCGACAACTAACGGTCATTTTCAGGCCCTTTTGTTTTGAGGGAAGTTCTAAATCAGTATTATCTTTTAAACGCCGTTGGAATTTAATTTTGTCATTTAAGGGGGACTGCAAATGGGACATAGCACCCTTAAAGATACTATGTCCCTTTTGCAGCCAACATCAAATTCTGTAGAACTTTGCACTAATTGTGAACATGTCACGTATGTCCTATCCGTGAAATTTAAACATTAGCAGTGTCCTAGTATTCAAATTATGCAAGGAAATCCGTTTACCTTCTGGACTTTACTGTCAGACACTATTGAGTGACTGACTGACATTTTTTCTCTTTAGTACTAACATACATAAAATGAGCTGTAATAGGTACGAGCACGTGTCTACATCACTAACCCACTACTTGTTATAACCAAAATTAATCTGATTGAATCTTCGTGCAGCACAAAACGTACGAGCATTCGGTACAAGGGTCTGAAAGTCAGACTATTACTTAGGTGATTGCAATCACTTGAGTCAATTAAAAAACTAATGGTCGTTATTTTCCCACTAACAGCCGTTTTCAATCCCTTTCGTTTTGAGGGAAGTTCCAAACTTAGTATCGTCTTTCAAATGCCGTTGAACTGACTTTCTCATCGTAAACTGGTTAAGATATTATTCATAATTATTTTTATTCGATAGCGATTATTTTTCATAAATATTTATAACAATTAAGTCTTTCTCTATGCTTTTTTCCTCCTAGATGTACAACAATGAATACTGTGGGGATTCTTTTACAGTCTCCGGAGCAACATTAACAATACCTTTACCTCATCGCCTACCCACTGGGTGGAAATCTGCTCTGCTTCGTAAAGCCGGTAACCAGTAACCACGGCGTGTTGTTTAGCAGCATGAACAAAAGCTTCATACGTTTACATCAACATCATCATCATCATCATCATACCGTTATCACATGATATTAATGATTATAATTAATAATAATAATGCTAACAAAATAATAATCATACTAAAAATTAGATTAATTATATTTAGAAGAAGAATTGAAAGAAAAAGAAGAAGAAGAAGAAGAAGAAGAAGAGACAGTAGGAAGAAGAAGACAAAGAAGAAGAAGAAGAAGAAGAAGAGGAAGAAGAAGAAGGAAAAGAAGAAGAAGAAGAAAAAGAAGAAGAAAAAGAAGAAGAAGAAGAAGAAACGGTAGAAGAAGAAAGTATAATTGTTATCTATTAGCCTATGACAAGCAATAGATCTAATTCATATTTCTGTACTGGGGTCATTAACTCATATTGCCATGCACTTAGCAAGGATGATAACAAAAGAAAAAAGGTCTCTGGTGTGGGGCCAATAATTCTTTCACAATGTTCAATGACCCACGATGGGTTCATGCGGGGGAGTTTTCTATACAATTTTGTACAATTACATTATAAGAAAAAAAATGATGACTGATTTCCCAATCCAATTTTGCACGTCTGTCATTCATTTCCTCTGACATGTACGATAAAGGCTTGTAACTAAAACACAATACCCAGAGTTTTTCGGAACTAGAGATAGATGCCATGTGTTGCGTCTGGCCAGATGAAAGGGGCTACCTGTAGATTTATACATGTTGTGGTGCATCCCGAAGGGGGGGGGGGGTGGAAGCATGATGGGTATAGACATGTGCAAATCCTATTATGCATGGATATCCCAACAATAATGAAAATTCTAAATAACTTCGTAGGGCGCTTCGGGTTTTTTTTTACGTGTTGGAATTGTGCTTATTTGATGTGCGATAATGTGGTGAAGAAACATTTACAGTGCACTCTCGTTATAAAGAACACCGATATAACAAAATTTCATTATAAAGAAGTAAAATCTCTGGTCCCATATGTGGGATTCCCTTTGTATTCTATTGTTTTTGCAACGTTTTTGTAAGGTTTATATTTAGGAAAAGTCTGTTGACCTCCAAAGTATATACAGTATTTAAGATAATTACTATTTTTTTTTATCAATGATGGTCCAAACGTAAAGCATTGGTGGAGGAGTACATGTATGGGCCAGGAGGAAGTACACTCCCTTCACAATGGCGATTCACTCATTCACATATGATGTATGTCATCACTCTCAAGTGAAGCAAGTATTGGAACAAGGGAACAACCTCTCGAGAGGAGTATAGGGGGAAGTGTCGTGGCAGTATTGGAATGCCCTTACAGGTACACTCCCCTCAAGAAGTTGTTCCCTCTTTCACTTACAGTGCACTCTCGTTATAAAGAACACTGATATAACAAAATTTCATTTTAAAGAAGTAAAATCTCTGGTCCCATATCTTGGATTTCCTTTGTATTCTATTGTTTTGGCAGCCCTGATATAAAGAAATTTCGTTATAAAGAAACAATTTCATGGGTCCCAAGGACTTCTTTATAACGAGACGACCAAGATGTGACTTTTGCTTTGGACTACCATCGCCCTGTTCATGAGGAAAATGATGAACAACCGAAGATTTGGGGGTATGAGTTACAGGTTAATGCTAGTGTTGGACAATAATTAAAAGATTAAGGTGTTAGCAAAATCAACAGGTACAATTATTTTGGCTACATGCAGTGTTTGTTGAAGGCATGCTGAAGGGATTTTAATGTAGGCCTACTGGTACATGTCTTGAACTGTTTTGATGTTGCACATAATTTTGTGTAATGTTCCTGTGCTTGGAGGATGACTGTTGTTGATGAAGGATTCTGGTGGTGAGAGGATGCATTACCCATACGGGGAATACATCCTCTCACCTACTGATTTTGATGTTGGAAGTGAATGTTGGGATAGTGTCTGTACTCACATTGGCTGGAGTTGTTCATGGGTGAAATTGTCCGAAGTCCTCCCAAATTAGATTTGGGTAGCGTTGACGCATGCGGTTGAAGACGCATGCGGTTGAAGACTATCACATGAACATAACAAATGATCTTCCATGGAAAACATTTACCAAAAGTTTATATTTAATTGTAAAGTGTCAGTACAAGGTGGCAGATTTACAATGTATTTCACACACAAAAAAGACAATCGGCATGGTCCTTGTCACATACTCCGAGAAACTATAGCGACATATTGCTGAAAGTGGAAAGGATAGGGAAGATGACTATGAGTGTACCAGTGGTAGTCATGATGAGAGCAATTTATACTAAGAATCACTGATTGCTATGTGCACTCAAGTAGCCAGCAGTAACTTTTGAGATGTTGGTATTACACAATGTGTGTTATGGGTAGTTGGATTTTTTTTCTTTTAAAGTCTACAAAATTATGAGAACCTTAAATAATTTTTAATTGGTAAAATGACCTTTTAAAGGAAAATGCAAGATTTTGCAACCAATGACAACAAAGCATGCCAAGTGAGTGTGTTGTTGTAACATATGTTTTCATATGCTCTGGCCTACAACAAATTTGGCAGAGGTGCAGAGGTAAATTTATGGTGAAATACATAGTCTTACATGTATAATAGCCCCAAAGGTGAAAGTGATTTCACACGCCCTAATATTTGTTAATACACATCCATTTTTCACAAAATTATACCTATTAGGTGACAAAAAAAATAGCGGTCAAACCTTCCAGGGAGGGTCGGTCAGTCAGCATTTTTTATTGTGTTTTTGACATTAAATTTTTCGATTAAAAAACATGGAAATTATTTGTTCTCAGCTTCTCGCTCACTCACTGCACTCGCAACTTTTCATCCAAATTTTTTGTCAAAATGGCTGATTTTCCTTGTTTCCAACAAAATTTACAATGATAAAATATAGACCTACACACCTCAAAATAACAGTAAAATACAAAGACTGACAAATGGAGGAATGAGCCGGAGAGCCAGTAAGGCCCGAAAGTAGCCCACACCTTTACAAAAATATGTATACAATGCATGATATACACAGAAAAAAGAAACAATTAACAAAAGTTGAACGCGTAAAAAAAATCTGACAAAAACCATTACGACAAGACAAATGTGGACATGCTCTAAAGAAATTACTCATAATTACTAATCAGCTAACGTTTAAGTAGGTTTCGAAAGTGTTTTGTATTTTTTGATTCTTTGATTAGTTTAGGGAGTGAATTCGAAAGGATTAGGCCGGCTGCTTGTATACCATGATCAGAGAAAGCTTTCTTATTGAGTGTATGAGAAAGATCATTAATTTGTGTTGTTTAGTAATGGTAAGTATCAGAGCGCCTTTTGAAGTAGTCTTTGAAAGACACTGGTAAATTATTAATATAGAATGTATGCATAAATACGCCAAGTTCAAGAGTATACATGTCTATTACAGTATCGTGCATGCGCATTCAGTTTCAGCAGTTCCCTACGAAGAAGAAGTGTTCAAGCGATGCCCGTTATGGACAGAAATTGCTTGAAAACACTGACATCGTAAGTAAAAAATGGTTGTATATGTGATGTAAATGTTGATTAATATCGTGTAAAGATCTCGGTGAGCACAAACATGGAGAGCTCCTAGTCAGGAATCCGCCTGACAAGCAATAGTTCATATCCTGCCCGGTTGACGTGAATTCACGCGCATGAAAATATGCTGGTAATGATGTCTGTCCTTTGTATGAGGGGACTGACCTAACAACACCTCAAGGAAACTTTGGACGGTAATAGGTAGGGTGGGGACTTGAGTAACCGGACACTTAATTTTGTGCGTTTTTTCAGAATATGTTGCCAAAAAACATAATTGAGTAACCGGACACTTAATTTTGTGCGTTTTTTCAGTAGTGTAAAATCTAAACAGTTAAAAAGTTACTCGCTCAAAATCGCTCAAATTTTGTATCAATTTGAAGAAAAAAAAATCACATTTTCACTTACCCATCATTGATGCCATTTGCCTCATGATCATCTTGAACGTTCAACATTGGGAACAATTGCAGAATACCCTACCACGGTTTTACAGAATTAGAACTAGGCCTAACAGTCTGACGAATATTAGAAATATAGAACTAGAAGCCAAGAGTCCAACGACCAACAGTCTGACAAATATTAGAAATTGAAACCAACGACCATCGACCAAATACTATTGAATGGAAGAGTCCAACGACCATCGACCAACAGTCTGACAAATATTAGAAAAAGAGACCAATGACCATCGACCAAATAGTGAGGCATATTTTGTTTAAAAGAGCCAACGCATTATTTTTCTTTTGTATTTTTAGAACGAGACATTACTTGTTGATTGAAATATCTAATAGGGTCTTTGAAAGCAGACTAGCAGTGTAAAAGAGGGCACAAGGTACAAACAAATACGTGTGTGGGACTATGAGCGGGCTGGACATTTTGTGTTACTGAAATGGGCTTAGAATTCAAGTAATTCATCTATTAAATGACTATAACAGACAATAAACAAGACAAAGGTAAGGACAAGAATCAGTGCTTATCAATTTAACAGACATTTTGCATGAAATACCATCAAGAAAGCCATCTAGATTTGTCACAAATTAGCGACAAACACATCAAACTCAGCGCTGCAATGGCGCACAAAACGGCGTAGAATTCAACTTTTCATCCACCAAATGAATTCAAACACTTGCATTATACAATCTTCAATACCTGTATCACCGTTATCGCAAATAATAAAATCACAATCTATATCTACGGCTAATATATGAAGACTAACAATATGGTATGGTATTAGCCCAACTTTGTTTGGGTGACATTTCCGAGCATCCGAATGCTTCCGAAGACGTTGCTTCCAAGACCTCTGATGCCGAAGATGACGTTCTGTGTGACGTCACAGGTCTACTAAATAAAATAATAAAATTCACTTTTTGGCTCAGATATATACTGTTTCGTATGTTTTTTCAGCGTTTTAACCCTCTTGAAACCATTCTAAGGCGTTCCATGCGATACAATGTCAAAATGTTGGCTACAACATACATATCTGGGGCATTTTAGGTCATTACCTGGTTTTTTACTACGAAAGTAATTGAGAGTGTTCCGTTAAAGCCCTAGTCGTGTGGTGCGCCACCTACCGGTGGTTCCGGGAACATTGCGTCTAGTAACAGGAGTAAATCTAAGCTTTCATTTTACTCCCCCTTCTACACCTCCGCCTCCATCTTCTCATTCCTTTTGTTCGTTTTCTTCCTCGTCGTCTTTCCCTTCTTCTTCTTCTGTATACTTTCTCTGTTTCCATCTTTTCTACTTCTTACCATTACTTCTTGTTCATATGTATTAATTTTATTATTATTGTGATTGTTATTCAACACTGTCGAATTCATGAGACCAAAGTAACTAATGAGGTTTTACTGTAATGTTTCCAGTATACGTTTATTTAACAAGTGTTAAAGCCAGGGGCGTAAATCCGTACCGAGGAGTGGGGGGATGATCGGCGATAGCCATCACATACTAGCACGAGCACACGCCCACACTAATTTACGCAAGCGCGCGCGATCGCGCACGCACAAACACACAACACACACACACACACACAAACGCACACGCACACACGCACACACACAAACGAACAAACAACAAACAATATTAGAAGACGATTCGTTGTACCGTTCTCGACTCTTAATCCTCGTCTGAATTCAGTTCCCCTTTTCCCTCCCGCGCGAATCGCGGAAGCTTTTACGTTTCATTAAATCATTAGGGAAAGAAGACGATTCGTTGTAATGTTCTCGACTTTTAATCCTCATCTGAATTCAGTTTTTCCCTTCCCCCCTCCTGCGCGAAGCGCGGAAGATTTTACGTTTCATAAAATCATTGGAGAAAGAAGGCGATTCGTTGTACCGTTCTCGACTTTTAATCCTCGTCTGAATTCAGCCCCCCCCCCTCCCGCGCGAAGCGCGGAAGCTTTTACGTTTCATTAAATCATTAGAGAAAGAAGACGATTCGTTGTTCCGTTCTCGACTCTTAATCCTCGTCTGAATTCAGTTCCCGCCTCCCCTCCCGTGCGAAGCGCCTAAGCTTTTATGTTTCATTAAATAATTAGAGAAAGAAGACGATTCGTTGTACCGTTCTTGACTTTTAATCCTCATCTGAATTCAGTTTTTCCCTCCCCCCTCCCGCGTGGAGCGCGGAAGCTTTTACGTTTCATTAAATCATTAGAGAAGGAAGATGATTCGTTGTACCGCTCTCGACTTTTAATCCTCGTCTGAATTCAGTCCCCCCCCCCCCCCCTCCCGCGCGAAGCGCGGAAGCTTTTTACGTTTCATTAAATCATTAGAGAAAGAAGACGATTCGTTGTTCCGTTCTCGACTCTTAATCCTCGTCTGAATTCAGTTCCCCCTTCCCTCCCGCGCGAAGCACCTAAGCTTTTACGTTTCATTAAATAATTAGAGAAAGAAGACGATTCGTTGTACCGTTCTCGACTTTTAATCCTCGTCTGAATTCAGTCCCCCCCCCCCTCCCGCGCAAAGCGCGGAAGCTTTTACGTTTCATTAAATTATTAGAGAAAGAAAACAATTCGTTGTACCGTTCTCGACTTTTAATCCTCATCTGAATTTAGTTTTTTCCTTCCCCCCCCCCCTCCCTCGCGCGGAAGCTATTACGTTTCATTAAATCATTAGAGAAAGAAGACGATTCGTTGTACCGTTCTTGACTTTTAATCCTCATCTGAATTCAGTTTTTCCCTCCCCCCTCCCGCGCGAAGCGCGGAAGCTTTTACATTTCATTAAATCATTAGAGAAATAAGACGATTCGTTGTACCATTCTCGACTCTTAATTTCTTTAAAAAGGGGGTGAGTTTTTTTCTCTCTCTCTCTTTGGACTCCTAAGAAATGTAAAAAGGAGGTTATAAAATATCTTGAATATCTTAGAAAAATTGATCAAATCCCGGGATCAAATTCCTGAAATTTCTGCTAGCTTTGAAAGCTCATTCAGGATTATTTCATTTTGAAAAGTAAATGCATTGGCCCCCAGTCCCCCTCGATCGACTAGAGCTCACCTGAAATTGTGGGGGGGGGGGGGTTGTACATTTATCAGTGTTCCGGATTTGGGGAGGGGGGTCTCCAAGGTAGGAAAAGCCAACAAAAAGCCGGCGAAAGGGGGATTCAGAAATGTTGGCATTCCTGAGATAGGGTGGGGGGGGGGGGAGTGCTTTCAAAGGGCGGGAACGAGCGTACGCGTACCGTAAATAATACTAAGTGGGGGAGCCGGGCATCTACTGTATATGATTGCACTTTTTAAGCGCTCGCGCGCTGGCGCACTTTACGTCTGGGCTATAATAATACCTTGCAAAATAACGAAAAATTATTCTAAAGTTTATGAAGTGCTTGTTCGCGCACGTCGCGCAACTACTCTTAATGATCGTGACATACTATATCCATGTAGGCTATACAGTTATACTTACATTAAAAAAATAACTCATTTCTCATGTATTATGCTAAAATTGAAATAATAACATTTTTTTCTTCTTCTTCTTCTTCTTCTTCTTCTTCTTCCTTTTTTTCCCTCTTTTTTTTGTAATATCAGGGGGGATGATTGTACAGGCCACCCCCCCCCTACTTCAAGCCAGGGGGGATGCAGCCCCCCCCCCCCCCCATCCCCCCGGGATTTACGCCCCTGGTTAAAGCCCCTCTTAAGGTGTTGGGAGCCCCACATTCGCTAAAGAAATTAAATGGCAAAATGTAATTTAAAATGTATAATGAATTGAAACAGGATGTCATTTAACATTCAAATCTGCAAGGATTGTCAATAAAAATGTGCATGAAGACGAATCTTGATGAAAGCATACCAAACTTGGGTTTGTGTTGTACACAGAAACACCAAATTTGTGTATTCTTTCATCAATATTCCTCTTCAAACACGTTTATTATATAAATCATTGCAGTAGTCAGTTCAATGGCATACTTTCTATGATTCATTACACAATTGAAGTGAATTTTCGCCATCAAATTAGTTGGGCTCCCAACACTTAAGGCCCGGTCACACAGAGAGGACACATGGGGAACGCACGGCCAGCGCATGGGAAATTTGCAATTTTGCCAGTGCGTTGTCGTGCGCCCAACTTTTGTCGAAGCTACAGCGAGCTGACACCAAATGCATAGCGTGTTGTTAGCGCGCTGAGCGCATACAGGGCGCATACAGTGCGCATACAGACCGTACACAGAGCGCACATGATAACAACTTCCACGAATGCACAGCGTGTTGCTAGCGCGCTGGACGAATGGTCCACGCATGCACCGCGTTCTACGACGCACGGCCCGCGCATTGGAAATCGGTAAAGGCCGTGTGCCTAACTTTTGTCATAATTTTGGAAAAGCTAGCGAGCTGACAAAAAATGCACAGCGTGTAGCTAGCGCGCAATGCTATGCAGGGCGTGTGCTCCGCGTATGGCTGGCGCTGGTCTAGCTCGCTCAACGCATGTCTGGCGTGCCTTTGGCGTGTACATTCATGCGTCGAGCTCCGCGCACACTTTTGAGCATGCTCAAAAAACCCTGACGCACACAGCGAATGACGACGAATGCATAGCGCTGGTCCAGCGTTGGTCCAGCGCGCTCGACGAACGAGTAACGAATGATGACGCACGCCTAGTGAACGACAACGCACTGGCCCAAATTGCAAATTTCCAATGCGCTGGCCGTGCGTCCCCCATGCGTCCCCTCTGTGTGACCAGGCCTTTAAGAACACCTTGTCATGTCATGTCTCGTTTTGTCTTGTCCTGTCATGAATTGTTTTGTCATGTCCTTTTTTATCATATTAAGTCAATTTCCTTCGTTCTTTTATTTCGATTATTTAGACACTTTAACATGATTTATAAAAATAATGTTCATATTATATTTATTCTTGGGAATCAAACAAACAACAATCTATGCTTTCCAGTAGGTTCCCGTTTCATTTCATAATTTTTAACTTACTTTGTTAACTATGTTCTTTTTTGTGTGGAAACAATTGATATGAAATGGAATAAATTCGAATCAATTAATCAATCAAAGGCTTCAAATATCGATACAAATGTAGCAAGAAAGTGTGAGAGAGATAGAGAGAGCTAGAGATAGAGAGAAATATTGAGAGAGAGAAAAGGGGAGAGAGAGTGAGGGAGGGAGAGAGAAACAGAGAGAAAACGGGGGAGAGAGAGAGCTAGAGAGAAAGGAAGAGCTAGAGGGAGAAGGTAGAGAGGGAGAGAGAGAGGGAGAGAGAGAATAGGGAGAGAGTTTATATATATATATATATATATACCGTGTGAGTCAAACAAAAGTTTACACCTAGAAAATTGCTTATTATTTTTAAAATCTGTTATGAACAGTAAATTATTATACATGTTATGAAAGAGTGTTTTATTATTTTTTAAATAATTAACAATTGTCTAGGTGTAATTTTTTTTTGACTCGCACTGTATAGACGGGTCTGGCGGAATTCAATCATTTTTTCGTACAGAGAAAAAAAAAATTGGGCACCTTGCTAACCGTATGAGATGATGGTTATTCTAGGTCACATAGCCAATTCCAGGGGGTCGTTTCACAAAGACTAAGATCGACGTGAAGTTGGACTTAAGTATGGCAGGCCATTCATGCCACTGTTTACTCTCACCATTATGATCTTTAGATAATATTTTTTCCCTCAATAATGAATAGATTTGTTACCATGACTTGTACGTCCCTTGAGATACTAACATGAGTGAAAATGGTGAGAGCAAACGGTGGCATAAACGGCTTGCCATAGTTAAGTCCAACTTAAAGTCGATCTTAGTCTTTGTGAAACACCCCCAGCTTGCCACCTGTTATTGCTGAATACACACGCTCTGTTATTAAATACAAATTAAATAAAAATCGTTTTCTTTTTGTATCATTATGATATAAGCATACATTCGCATTGTTCGTCTTGTAAGCAGTATTTTTCCTCGGTATGATCTTCTCATTTTGTTATTCCTAGTAGCAGATAGGAAATGTTCAGTGTAGGAAATAATAATAAAAAAACTACACAGTTCGAATGAAAAGGGGAATCATAGCAATGTATTTGAGTCCCCCCCCCCCCCCCCCAACTGAGCGAATTTTTGGCCGGCGCGATTTTCAAATTTTCGGGAGCAAAAAAAAAGTTGGGCCCCCTCCCCTAAGAAATCCTAGATCCGCGCCTGGTTTTAAGGCAATCTAATTTGGACATTGTGGCTGTGCAGCTTGAAGAAATAATGTGAGTTGATTTGATGATGTATGGTGTTGTAGTCACCTTTAAACTCTTGCAGCTCACAATATTTATTTTTCCCTTTTTCAAAATAGCTTTGAATTCCACTTCCCTATTCGTTATTATTATCATTACATTCATTTTAATATTAGCAGTTGTATTTACTTGTTTTCTTGTAATCGGATATCTTTATCATCATCATCATAATTGTTTTTTTAGGGAGAGGGGGTGAGATCTATTGGACCACTTGATTGGTTCACAAAACTAAATTTCACATCTTTGCTTCTGTCTGTCTAACTCTGTCTCTTTCTCATTTCCTCATATCTTTCTCAATTGTCCACTCACATTTTATTACAATTATCTATACATGTATGTCATATGTATGGTTTGTTCTATAAAAGAACATGAAAACGATATGCACTAATAATAATAATTGTTCACACATGGCACGATTAATCTCCTCAAATGTAAATTAAAAAACGATGATCAAACTGCCTCGGTAAGACTAAATGACAAAAGCATAATTTGCTTCATACATGTCTGTATCCACCTTAAAACACACAGATACAGTTCCATTAAAAAGACGAGATATCTCTATTTTCACTTTGCACTTAATACCAATCAGTTGCATTCACTGACACATAAAATATACAGTTTTATTTTGGAATATGTTCTGGTTTCCTCTTTTCTTGTCTTTCGTTTTATAGTTCTGTTAATATACAGTGTTCTCATGTTATGTCATGTGTGACATTTCAGGGATTCTTGTCTCGTCTCCAGATTCACAATATTCTTTCTTCTTATATCTATTTTTTTACCAGCTTATCAGAACATAGAAACACAAAAAAGCTTCAAAGGCAAACAAATTAGCACGTTTTTTGTTTTTTTAATATATATACGCAGTCACCTTTACATGCATTTCTTGGTTATTTCAAGTAAGGAAAAATGATATATCAAGAATTAAAGTGATAAACAAGGTATAGTGTGGGACATGTATATCAAACCATAGCAGTTCAGAGTTTCCTTTTTTTCGGTTTTAGTTTAATCCCTTTTCCCTTCTCAAGTGGGCAGCAACTAATGTTATTTTCCTGCATATTTTCAAAAAACAAAAATGTTCATTTCAATAACCAATGTGAAAAAAAAAAAAAAAAAATCTAATCTGAAATTGGCCAATTTGTACAGGAAAATAAATATTTTATGTTCGTATCTGCGTTGCAAATTTAAAGACTTCAGTGATTAGTTACAATTGAATCACTTTTATTTGAGAACGACACAATATACTGCATTGTAAATAAACTCAGAATTTCCTGTGTCTTTTGCTCTTTTTGCTCAAGTAAATTTGGAATTCCTAGCATTCTGGTCAATGAAAAAGGCACTTAAAGGAAACACTACTGCTATGAGTCAAGAGCTTGTATACATCTTCTTTTCTGCCCAAAGGCAGATATACCGGTACATGAAGATTACCTCAGCGATAAATCGTAAATTTGCAAAGTCCTATGTATCAGAGTAATGCAACAGCTAGCTAGGTATTGTAAACAAACGGTAACTGGTTTCGCACACTGCATTGATTTTTTTATAAAGCACTGAAAATATATACATTTGTTTAGGCAGAAAACTACTGAGTAACATATTATGTACCATGCATCCCAATATAAAACGATTCTGGCTTCTGGGTATACTGTTTGAAAATTATCAGGTCATGCTCGTTTCCCATAAACACTAAACTCATAATTTTCTTTTTTTAGTGGTAATAAGTGCTATCACTTAATTTCTACAAAATTAAGATAGGTATACAAAAATTGATATAAAATTACTGTACTCACAATTTTGAAATAATAACAGTTCTTCAAAATAAATCAAATGACTAATATGAATAACATTGTACATTGTATAACAAAATAAAACCAATTCAAACAGAGAGCATTAATATTCGAACGTTATTTACTCTGATTACGTTAATTACATGCAGGTTTTGAATAAAGAGGAACTCGTCATTTTTGCATTGATACTTTTCTTGCATCACTGATGTTATCAAGTTTTAAGTTTCAAGTTTCAAGTTTTATCTTCTTACCAAAACTTGCAACAGATAACGTAATAGCTATCATCTTCAGCAAGTATGAAGCATATACTCGGCCATGCACGGCATTAGTGATACAAGATACGTGTTGATGTGAAAGTGAGATGTTCCTCTTTATCCAAAACGTTGGAATAGTAGCCCACTGACTTTAAAAGCCCTTATTTATATACAATTCTTGAATACATATATATAAAGTAGTGCATTTTGATCTGAATATAGAGAAAAACAAATAACAAATGTTATATTCTAGAATACATAATGCCTACAGTAGTGCAATTTGATCTGAATATAGAGAAAAACAAATACAAATTTTCAATATTTCAGTGAGATGTTCCTCTTTATCCAAAATGTTGGTATAGTAGCCCTCTGACTTGAAAAGCCCTTATCTATATAAAATTCTAGAATACATATTTATAAAGTAGCGCAATTTGATCTGAATATAGAGTAAAACAAATTTTCAATTCTAGAATACATGTATAAGGTAGTACAATTTGAACTGAATATAGAGAAAAACAAATAACATTTTTCAATATTTCAGTGAGATGTTCCTCTTTATCCAAAATTTTGAAATAGTAGCCCTCTTGACTTTAAAAAGCCATTATTTATATAAAAGTCTAGAATACATATATAAAGTAGTGCAATTTGATCTGAGTATAAAGAAAAACAAATACAAATTTTCAATATTTCAACGAGAGGTTCCTCTTTATCCAAAATGTTGGAATAGTAGTCCTCTGACTTTAAAAAAGCCATTATTTATATAAAATTCTAGAATACATAGTTATAAAGTAGTGCAATTTCATCTGAATATAGGAAAAAGCAAATAACAAATTTTAAATTCTAGAATACATATATATAAAGTAGTGCAATTTGATCTCAATATAGAGAAAAACAAATACAAATTTTCAATATTCAAGATAATTCTTATACAGTGAGTATTAAACAAAGTTTACCCAACTTTGGTAGCTAATTATTGAAAGTCAATATCAATACGACCTTGAAATCTGTTTTATTGTAAAGAATTACTTGTTTTCTGTCTAACGATCCACTATGATACATTTTCTGCCACAGTTGACTGAGCACCAGAGTGTTTAAAAATTTCCATCAAAATCTCCTTGTACCAACTGGTATGTGCTGATGTATTTTATGTCAGTGGGCCTTATGCATGGGTAAATTTGGTTTTTAAATCATTTTAAAGTGTTAAAACCTGTTTCAGGCTTCAGTAGTGGTCCATTGTTTAAGATGTATCTAACCTTGAATAGGACTTGTCTGAAGTTGTCTCAATCCACGGGATAACCTTACATTATTTGGAACAACCTACTAACTTCTTGTCTCATGATATCTAAGATGTCTCTGATCACTTGTCCACTGCACCATTTCACATCTATAAGGTGTGTGAGGTGCATAAAGAGTCATTTGTTTGAAACAGCACATGAAATCTCAGAGATGGTACTAACCTTAAAGATTTAATAAATGCAAGAAAAAACTCATGTCGATAACTACCAAAGATATTTACAATAAACTTTTATATAATTTTGTATGACATGTATGACTCGATGTCAAGGCTTACCTTAAACAAGGCATGCGAGAGAGCCAAGATTGTTTCATAACAGAGAATATCATAAAGTTTGGTTCTAAAAGGGCCTTTTGTTTACCGGTAGTCCGAGTTGACGATGCAATCTTTTGCATTCAGACAATGTATTTTCCGATTGAAATAGCAGTTCTTAAGGGCTCCTGACCCACATACATTGCTTCAGACAAACTTGGTACAAGAGGATTGTGATAATACATTTTGGAAAGGCTGTTACTCAGTCATCCATTTCAGATGAGTTATGAATAAGGTATCATTATATAGATTATTAGTTGCTTATTTGAAGGCCACACAGGTTATTACTTTCAAATGGGAATCAACGATAGTTGGGTATACATTTATTTTATAGACTGTAATATAGCAATTTAAAAAAAATTGTCTTCATCTTTTTAAAATGAACACTAGTTGCACTAGTGAAATTAATGAGTTAAGCATATAAATCATTGATCCTAGATGCGTTTACAAAGAAATACTAGTAACATTCAAGTTTCTGCCATCATAACTAAGTTTACTCTCCTTAAAACATCAAACTTGAAGATATTTCTTATAACTTTGTTGCGTTCAATTACTAAGTCTCACAAAAAATTGACATGCCATCACCAAAGAAAGACTGCCTTATTGTCAGTTAGTAAGCACTACGTTTTTAATTTTGTTGATGTTGTTTTTCTTTTTTGTTATTTAGTCCTTGTCTGTCATTGTGACAACCGATGTCCAGTGAAAATCCATCGGTGTAAGAATATGTCAAATTTAACTGTAAGTACTAGTAGTATGATACAGAAATTGTTCATGTCATCTGTTGAAATAGCAGTTTGAAGTTGATGATGTGATATTAAATATACCCTATATGTTACCATGGTCACCTGCATCTTCTTGCAAAGATTAGGGAATATGACTAAGAACCATGACTTTGAACAGATCTATTTACAAACAACCTTAAATGTAATCATAACGCTTTCACTGGAAATATCTTCTCTACAACGTTCAACGATAATAGTTTTCTTGTGTGTAGGCCTATACCTTCGTTTTGAGAAGCCCTTCAAATTGTAGTTACTACCTACATTGACCTTTCATCAGGCAACTCAAGAGAGAATCTTTTCAGACAACAAAGTTTTTACATGTTATTCATATGCATTATTATCATGATGACTTCCGGCATGATCAATGGCTGACTGTTTCGAAGCATCTCCCATCTCCTTCATCTGATGCTGTGAAGCCGGATGGAACATAATATTCTTCTTTGCACGACTAAATAAATACAATAGTACAAATACACTGAAGATTAGAATCTTTTAAAAAAATTATGGAAAGTTATTCATGTACAAACTGGTTTTGATAAAGACCCAAATTTGATGCACCTGAAGAAAAAAATATATCTTATCCTGTTTTTTCGTACTACTCATCTTTGGGCTTTAGGTGACAATTCTTGTTTGGGTATATATAGAAATAAGGCCCTTGATGTTTCCCAGGGGGCAATTGACCATGACAAATAATAGATTTCTTCTATTTGCAAAATGCCACAAACTGGGGGGGGGGGGGTGAAGGAAGGGGATATTGATCTATGCTGGCCTCCTATTCAGTCAGCAGGTAAGCATGACAAGCCTAATCTGAAATGTGATAGGGGTTTAATAGTATATATATGTATATTTGACATTTTCTGTCGTAGCATATCAAGTTGGTTTATTTACCTACTTTTTCTACTTTTACTACTTCAAATGATATTAACATAATTTTTGTAAAGGCAATTATCAAGTGAAACAAGTACAGTAAAAGATCATAAGAAGGGATCGTTACAAATGTGTTACTGTCCTTACATTTTTGTATTTTTTTTATTTGTTATATACGAAAGGTGTAAGCTATTATGGTCTGGGATATGGACAGTGCATTTACCCATGAGTTCACTTAACATACTTGGATACGTTGCCGGACTGTGGAACACATGGCTTGTGCTTCCTTTGGTAAGACATTAATCTACATTTGCAACTCTTCACCTAGGTGTTACTAGTAAGTGGATATCCGGTAGGATGCAACCTTAAAGTGGTTAGATTGGCATGTTTGTGCTTGTAACATGGCGCCTGGTGAAATACTCCTCGGAGAGCGGAGCGTGTGCACTCTCCAATGTCCAATGACCGGGGTAATAATAATTACAATGTAATTAACACTATGAACATGACTGACAAAGAAAGCGGACAAAATATACAGTTCCTCAGGTAGACAAAGGAACATCCCTTCACTGCTATTGTGTAAAAATGTGTAGAACAGGTGTCACACGCATATTCACCTCTTTACATAATAGCAGTGAAGGGATGTTCCTTTGTCTACCTGAGGAACGGTATATTTTGTCCGCTTTCTTTGTACGTCATATTCATTGTGTAAGGCGCTTCGAAGCGTGGAATAAAGCACCATTCAAATGTAATTATTATCATATTAAACATAAGAAAGAGACATAGAAGGGGGGAGTGAGGAAAAATACGAGAGAGGGAGAAAGAACACAGCTAAATCTTTTACCAATCGCACACTCAGACTCTAAGCTTCTACTTTTGTATGCCAGACTACGAATCTATCTAAATTTTGTAAGGGATAGGGAATGGAAACAATACAAATAGAGTGCCTACCTGCGCTGTTTCCTTTTGCAGCAAAAGCCCACTACCACTATAATGATCAGTACTACAGCTCCAGAAACGATGCCAAGTATTTGACCCAAAGTGATTCCTGGTGCGATGGGGCGTTTGTCAGTATCCGGCTCTGGTGGTTATTGAAAAAACAGAGAATAATAAAATGATTAAATAGTGATAAAAACGAACAAATATGATAACAATGTACTGTTGTATCAATCAGTATAGATACAATAAACTACAAATGCGAATCGATAAATTTAGTTACTTCTTGAAAAAGAGACTATCAGAATTACATTTTCCATGTTTCAATGAAACTAAGAGTGCATTATTTTCACATTACAATACAATTGCAGTACAGGTAATACCACAGTAAAACCATAACTTAAATATAATTTTCTATAGACTTTATTAGTGTGCACTGGAAAATATTTCTTGATCGCCTGAATGAAACCTTGGACAAAAAAAATCAGATAAGTAATCAGAAATTTGCAATACTCTGATGTAAAGTTTAATAGCATTAACAATTCCTGTGGCAACTATTTATTCTCATAAAGTATCTATAGCTAGGCTATCACGCATTCTCATATGAGGCCACTGCTGTATTTTCAATAGGAATGGAACGTTGGGTCTGACTCTCTTTATACCTGTACAGTCTGCAAGATTATCTGAACTTTCATCGAAAGTAATCAGGTTGCCAGGACATAGGATGCAGGATTCCTCACGATAATTGGTCTGGTCTTGATAGGTGTTTAGAGGACATGGAGTACATGATGAACTTTCCAGATAGCTCCCTGGCTGGCACACAACTACATAACCGAAACATTGGGAAATTCATGTAAACTGTAGAAACATAAGCATCATAAACATGTAGTTGTTGTGGTAGTTGTAGTAGCAGCAGCAGTAGTAGAGTAATAGTAGTATACTAATAGTAGCAGTAGTAGTAGTAGTAGTAGAAATAGTAGAAATAGTAGAAGAAGTAAAATATACTGGCACAAGGCTTATCTGCCACAATGTCTGTGTTCTGTTATAGATTCAAGTTATGAAAGTGTTAGTTAACTCAGTTAAAATATAGTTTTACATACAATTTAAATTAAGTTTTGCTGAGCATCACTCATAGTTTAGTTGAACCTTTACATGGGTTGATTGGTCTGAAATCTTCTTCTTTTTTTCCCCTCCCTCTTCGGACTGATTTTTTTTCAGTTTTGAATGCTTTAATACATATTTTTTTTTATTCATTAAACATATTTTCCTGAAAAAAAGTAAAAAAAGAAAAAAAAAAGTAAAATGTAAAAGCCGATCATAGATTTCAAGATTTTGGGGTCAGTCGCAAAATGCAATACAACATCTTTTTTTTTGTTAGGCCTTTGTATTAGGATCGTATTTATAAATGAGGATTTTCATGAATAGATTCTCTTTCTTGTCCCCTTACCAAGGCAGTCATTACTTTGTGAAGATCCATTCTGGATGGTAATCATTCCTGGAGCACATGGAATACATTCTTGTTCTTGATGCACATCAAGATCTAAGAATGTGTCGAGTGGACACGGTATGCATTGTGGATTGGTCTCATTTGATTGGTCCACGTAACGCCCTGCATTACACAGGGCTAAAAATACACAAATACGATATAAATTACATAAATCTACCTGTCTGAGCATTTGATGACAACACATTTTTCATCCCTTTTTCATTGTATAGCCATATGTATAAGTATAAACATAAAACAGACATTTACACTTGATTATCAATCATTTGCCTGTTTATCAAAGTGTCATTCATTTATCAGAATTACTATCACATCATATCTGATCAGTCACATTTTGCACATTAAGAATAATAAGTTCATAGATAAATACTTATGTTTGACAATATATGTGATGATAGATTTTGCATGCTCTGTACAAATTTTGAACCTTGCAGTGGTAATAATGCTTTGAGTAGATCAACAAGTTATTAGCATAAAGCATAAATTCATTAAGATTCAAAGTTCTTGGAAAGTTTTGTGATTTTTCTTTATGATTACTTCTGGAAAATAACAAATAACACTTTGTTACACTTTGCCTTGGTGAATGGATAACTTAAGAAACAATAATTTTACAGGTATGTAATAAGAAATGTATATAATTCGTTTTGGTTTGGCTGTGAAATATAATAATAAAAAAATTACCCAGACACAACAACCTCACAAGATCTTTATATTGGTAATTATATGAAGTGATAAAAAAGTATGTATACGTCTGAGAACAGGGAGAGACGTTAATGATGACACTTTCAAGAGCAAAAACCGAAGCAAATGGAATGGGAAGTGGAAGAGAGAGAGGAGGAGAGAAACAGTGAGACTTACCAACACAATCAGAGGCACTTGCTGCTCCTGGTTCCAGAGTTACATATCCAGCGGGACAAGGGAAACAGCTTTCTTTTCCAATTTCGTTTTGGTAGGTATTAAGAGGGCACTGAATACATGTAGTGTTACTAGGATCTGACCACACGTCTTGGTAATGGCCAAGTGGACATGGTTCTGTATCAAATGAGAATTATAACAAGTAATTAACAACATAAATTAGAAAGATTTGTGTTGTGTTTATATTAATGGTTCATTCACTTGACTCTCAACCCAAGGACCTCTACTACCACTGTGGCATTTCCTTTGTCTGCTGTGAGAATGTGGATAGTATTATCTCTGTGCAGGTTTGTAATGGCTTGATGTTCGGCGTAGCTGATGTTAGGCCTATAGGTAGCTAATTGGCCAAAACTAGACCCTGGGAGATCTGGAGGCAGATGAAGCAAGCCCTATCCTGGTTCAGGTGTTTAAACCCTGGCTCAATGCATTGAATGATGTCTTTCTTATCAAATTGTCTCGGGTTTGTTTGGTAAGGCTCCGTTGATGTCTGCTGGATCGAAGACGATATGTTTAACCAGGTGCGACACCCCTCCCCCCCCCCCCATTTTGTCGGTAAAATTGCGCTGCCGTCAGCAAAAAAGGGGGAGGGAAAAAATGAGAGGGAAAGAAAAAGAAGGGAAAAAAATGAGAGGGAAAGAAAAAGAAAAGAAAAAAAGGAAGGGAAAAGAAAGGAAAGAGAATAGAAGAAAAAAGAAAAAATAGAGGGAAAAAAGAAAAAAAAAAAAGCAAAGGAAAGAAAGGAAAAGAAAGGAAAAGAAAGGAAAAAAAAGAGAAGAGAGAAAGGAGAAAAGGAAACATAAGAGGAAATGAAACAAAAGAAATTGGAGGGCTGAAAGAGTTTGAGATAAGGGGGTACTAAGAGAGAGGGGGAAGGGTTGTTGGCTGGAGTCGTCTAGTTGGGGAAGCAAGAAAGATACGCATAGATATGTTGCTGTGTCGGGTAAGTTATGTCAGTATTCTCGCTCAATCCTTGTTTACTATATCAATGCAGAAGTTTAAACTCAGTGAAATATACAATGTCGGTCGGCAGGCGAGTTTTTTTCCTGTGACTTTTTATCGGCTGTCGAGAGAGACTACAACTAAAATACTTAAACTTTCCCGAAGTTTCACCAGCAATCATTAAAAATTGTCATTGTGAACCTTACTGTAATATCAACAAAAGAAAACAGGGGTTTAAAGATTGCCCCAGCGAGTATCGAACCCGAGATATCTCTGTTCAAGTGCAACACTCCATCCAATCACGCCACATCAAGTACTTGCTCACCAATGTCGCACATTTTGTTTATATAGCTATGATGCTGACTAGTCTTGACGAAAGGGTAGGTATAGATAGTTCGTAGGAAAATAAGCCCCCGGCCCCGGGTTTAGAGGGTTAAATTTGTAGACATTGGCACATTGGCATTAATATATTTGTTGGTAATTGGTGGCCTTTACTCTACATCCCCCCCCCCCCTCCCCACCTGAAAAAGGTCTAGCGACGCCCCTGGGTATAACCTATATCAAAACGTCTAGAGAATGAGTGGACCCATTTCAGGGCCAACTTACCCTGTCAAAAGAATATGTGGTGTAACTATCCAGGAAACTTGCCAGTTGCGTTAAAAAGGAAATAAGAAAAGCAAAGCACGACTATTGTAATGATCGAGTGAAGAAACATTAAGGCGGCGAATCCTGCAGAATGGTATGAACAGATCAAAATCATGACCAACATAAAAAATGCCAACTCCTATATAACTGTTCCTGGAGTTGACAGAGATGATACCGCCGTAATAGCAAACAGGATCAATGACTTCTTCAAGTCTGTTGCTAAGGATGTAACTGCCATGGATGCTGAGAACTCACCTGACCCTTCTTCACCTCCCCGCATTCAACCTTGGGATGTTTACCAACAGCTTAAGAAGGTGAAGGTTAGGAAAGTTGTCGGTCCCGATATAATACCTAGCCGAATCATCAAAGAATTTGCGTGAGAACTATTAGTATCCCATTGGCCTATATCTTCAGTACCTCACTTGCTGAAGGTGTCGTTCCAAAGATGTGGAAGAGAGCTGAAGTTGTTCCTGTCCCTAAAACCACCCCTGCAAGTATCGACAAGCTCTGTCCAATCTCCTTGACCGATAGTTTTGCAAAAGTATTTGAGGGTTTTGTGTCGCAGCTCGACAATAAACAATTTGGTAGTATAAAGGGATTATCAACGACGCACTGCCTAGTTGACCTATTAAACTGCCTTTATCAACACGCGGAGAAAAGCAAGGCAGTATCGACTCTTGTGATGACAGATTTCCGCAAGGCGTTTGACCACATGATTGCCATCCAAAAGATGGTCTCATTTGGTGTCAAACCTACATTGATCCGCTGGATAGTTGATTTTCTTACAGAAAGGACTCAGTGCGTACGCTACAGAGGTGTCACATCAAAGTGGGCGACTCTGAAAGCAGGGGTACCTCAGGGAACCAAACTTGGACCGATTGTGTTCCTAATCGTCATCAACAATGCAATACGTGATAGTAATATAGCATATTGGAAGTATGTTGATGTCACTGTTGTTGATACGAGATTCGCTGGAGATCAGTCAATTCTGTTGGAAGCAACACTTCAATATTTTGCCGAATGGTCCACGTCAAATGGAATGTCCCTTAACTCTGCTAAATGTGAAATTATGCAGGTGTGTTTTATGAAAAAGCCCCTAACACCACTGTCACTGGAAATCGATCAACAACCTCTAAAGCAATCAAAATTGTTAGGAGTCCATATCCGCTGTGATTTAAAATGGAGTGATCATGTTGATTTCATGAAAAAACATGTAAATGGAAGAATAAACCTTATTACGATCCTGAAAGGTCACGGACTGCCAATTGAAGATCTCTGTCCCATCTACACCGGTTTCCTCGGACCCCTCATAGAGTATGCCTCGCCGGTGTGGAATGGAGGCCTAACTAAAGAACAAGTAGATCAACTAGAAAGGGTGCAGAAAAGAACTCCAAAAATAATCTTGGGACCTTATTATCAGTCATATGAGACAGCACTGAATCTAATGAATCTGTCTTCTTTGGCTAACAGAAGGAAGGAACTTTGAGTTTTGCAGAGAAACTGATTTCAAAAGAGAAGGTACCTTACCTCATACCTCCTTGTAAGAACATTAGAAGCTTACGCAAATCAAATTCCAGAGAACAGTTAAAATGTGAAAGCAAACAATTTTGTAACAGTCCAGTTCCCTACCTTATTGACTTGCTAAATTTACAGTAGTGATTATGCACTTTGTACACAAGGTTGATGTTGTCCTCAATGACGCTATGAGACTAATCAGCGGAACACTCACTGCAACACCAGTCAGCAACCTGCCAATATTATCTGGCATACCACCAGCTCAGCTCAGACGAGATGCGCAGTATGCTAAGCTTGCCCAAAAGCATGACAGAGATAAATGCCTTGTTCCTGCCCCCTCTGCCTTTGAAGGACAGCGTCTCCCTAGAAGACACTTTGCAACACAGGCTGCTGAGCTGCGGCCTGAGAACCCCCCCTCCACCTTAGCCACTTGGATAACAAAACGCTGGTCAGACCAGTGGAATTCGTCCACTACCAACCTGAAGGAGTTCATCCCAAAGCCCTGTGCAAAACCAAGTGGCAGCGACCTCCCAAGAAAAGCCTGGGTCAACCTAAACCGTGTCAGAACTGGAGTTGGCCGCACACAATATTTCCTACATAAAATTGGAGCTGAATCATCACCAAACTGCGCCTGTGGAGAGATCCAAACTATGGATCATGTCATTGATGATTGTCCGATCTACAAATCCCCCCACGGCGCTTCCGGACTTCGTGAGCTCGATGATGAGACGATCTGTTGGCTCAATAAGGATCTTCCTATCTAGATGATGTACTCCCTGATATTCTTTGCACGAACGAACGAACGAACGAACTTTGTATACATTCGTATAACATGTAAACTTATCCCCATAGTGATGAGGTAGAGGTGCTGTAGAATTATTTTATTTTATGTGAAATAGTATATAAGTTTTTGTTACCAAGATGGTTTTACAACCTTGATAATTGATAAATGAAAATGATAATATAATAAAGTAAATCAAGATTACCATGGTTAAATTTTGTAATGATTGAAACGTACTTACCATATAATTATTACCAAAAAATCTTCAAAATTACTATATTTCATGTCTTTCATCTGATTGCATACCTACCTATCAATTTGCAATATATGTTATCATAACTTAACAATTAAAATGTAAAATGTAATTTATGGATCTACAACCAGTATTCTCTCTGTCGATATTGTACTTTTTACCTTATTTTTTGATATGTCTGTTATACACTCTCATCCTCAGCATTATATTTTATATATATCTCTCTATCTCTCACTTTATCTCTCTTTCTCTCTCCCTTTCTATCCCTCTGTCTTTCCCTATCTCACTTTTCCTGGATCTCCTGTGCTGTCTGCACTATTATCCTCCCTACCTCTCTTCTATATTTCTTTCCAGCCCTATGATGATTGTGGAATAGATTTAAGCAACTGTTAGCTGTTAAGCAAATTTTATTTATTTGTATATATATGTAAACACTGAATTATTTAGAAAATTCATTCACTGCATGATATTGCATAATACAATTTATGTTTGTATAAATATATATGTTTTTACACAATGTACAAAATTCTGCAATTCAGCCATCAGGCTGCATATATTTCAATAAAACCATTACCATCATCATTACAACCACAAACCTCGTTTAAATATTACTATTATTATTAATATCTCTGAATACAAGTCTGTTGAAAAGGACACATTCTGCAATTCAGCTTAATTATTATGATGGATTCAAAAGAAGTTTGTATCATGTTTAATGAACCTACCTATACAATAGTTGATATCATCAGCTCCGGGATCGGTCGTTATTAATCCAGGGGGACATGGGAGACACTCAACTTGTCTCTTTTGATCTTGGTAGGTGTGTAGCATGCAGGGTGCACAAACAGCTGTGCTGGTGTTTGGTAAGAAGGACTGGAAATTACCAACGGGACATACGACTATTGGGGAAAAGAAAAAGAAAAAGTAAATCAAGATATGATATCGTTAGGAAAGAAATTCTACCGAAAAATTCTGCTACATGCCTTTAAAGGTACTATGTACCATTTGCAGGCCAAAAAAATGAAAAGGTTAAATTCCAATGGCATTTGAAAGATATTACAAATTTAGAACTTCCCTAAAAAAAGGGGGCTTGAAAGTGTCTTTAACCACTTGGCTGCATGCCACGTACATGTACGTGGTCTCACTCTCACTTGCCTGTGCGCACCACGTACATGTACGTGTTTAGAGCTTTGCACTGTCAAGACTGTAAAACTGCATAATACCTAGCCATACTGAGTAATTAGCACTGCAATTATGTTATACAGGTCTTGAACAGTAGATGGCGCTCTTCCAAAAAAATATCATTTTTTTGTGTAGTGTACAGTTTTTGTCAGGTTTTTGTACAGTACAAAAATGCTGTAGCACAGGGGGTATGAACGTGTTTTAAGCCAATAGCAGTCAAGTGGTTAAGTGGGAAAATAACGACTATTAGTTGTCAAATCGACTTAAGAGCTATAGAGCCAGTAAGTAATAGTCTGATTTTCAGACCATTGTACCGAATGGTCATACCTTTTAAGCTGCACAAAGATTCAATCATTTTAATTATGGCCATTACAAGAACTGGGTTACTGATGTAGACAAATGCTCATGTACCCTTTACAGCTCAGTTTATGTATAATATTACCAAAGAAGAAAAGGGCCAGTCAGTCACTCAACAGTCTGACAGTGAAGTATAGCAAGTAAACAGATTCCCTTCTATAATTTGAATATTAGGACACTGCTAACGTTTAAATTTCACAGATAGGACATACATGACATTTATAATTCCTGCAAAGTTATACAGAATTTGAGGTTGGCTGCTAAAGGGACATAGTATCTTTAAGCTCTATTGCATATCACATCTTTGACCAATCTCTGTATGAGATAAAGGTACATGGTTAGGATAGCTTGCTTTTCTGGTGGAAAATTTAATAATGTCATCTCGAAATGAATGCAAAAGAAATGCTCTTTAAATCAAGCATTGCAATTTGCTCCATCTGGCAAACCATTGATTAATGTAAAATATAATTCTAAAAAATGTTTAAGCAGATGTTCAATTTGCTTGACCTACCACAGGTTCCCTGTACTGTAAAACCAGATCCTCTTGGACACGTAATCTTGACCTCACCGTTACTTTGATTAAGGTCAACTGCAATAACCTCACCATCGACTTCCAAGGAGAAGGATCCGTTTTCCAAACGCTGCTCGAAACTGTTGCCAAATTCGCTGAATGATTCCTCCAAAGTTACTAAGGGAAAAAGTTGGTACAGTTACAAACATGACTGTGGTTTGACTTGGGTGATGGTGTTGGAGTGCAAGGAGCATCATGTTCTGACATGTGTGCTAAGCATCAATGTATTCTTACCAAAAAAAACACCTTAATACAAAACGTGTTTTGTTTTTTAAAATATTGTATTACAACTTGATCAATATATATGATAAGGTGAATACATTTGTTTGTACCCATATTTCTTAATCAGTATTTTGTCCCTTTTTGCACTGTTAAAAGGTACCTAAAGCCAGACATAATAACATGTCCCCATTTTTAAATGATCTCAATATCCCAACATATAGACTGTTTCAGTCCTCTTTGAAGGTTTGAAGAAAAAACTTTATAACATTAAATTCAATCGGCGTGTATAATACACACAAATACAAAATGATCAGAGGTCTTGAAAATAAGAGAATAAAATGAATCAATACTACAAATCCATTACAGAGGATGAGTTAAGTAGGATGAGGAGGATGAGAAAAGACAAGGAGAACTCAGATCAAATACTGATAAGAACTGATCAACACAAATCCTAAGTGATCGAAAGCATCAATCCCTGTTCATATTATTGTCCAATCTCCTAATCATTTTCATTGTTAATGAAAATTAAATTACTTTTAGGTCACATTTCACCTTGTCAGGGAGGAGGAACTTTCAGAATATTACTAAAACATTTTGTTGGATTTAATTTTCTTTTTTATTGATATGGAGAGATAATATGGCATAAAAAGAGATGAATGACCTTGTATTCCTATGGATGGTAAGCATATCTCAACCCTTAGAGAGCTGAAGAACACATTAATTTATTAGTATTGTTGTGGCTCACCATTGATTAAATCCATGTCGAATGAGATAGTGATAGGAGATTCTTCAACTGACCTCTTCTTTGACAGATCACAATTGTTGACCTTAATTAATTGAAGAAATAATATAAGTACCTTAGAAAAGCATAAAGAATGAAATAAATTGTACAGAATGAGAAGCATATTATGTGTGTATGTATATATATATATATATACAAGAATAAATTCTTCTAGTATGGAGGATCATTAGCTTATGCTTTTGTGTATTTTCTCGAACTCCGAGCAGAACTCAAAAACTTTTTTATATACATATATATATATATACAGTGTGTCCCAGAAAAAACGAAACCAAGAAATATTGATGTTTTATCATAACTTAACCAAATTATAATCAATAAATGACACATATTTGTGAAGCTTAGATCATCCTCTTTCATTTGATACAAATCATATGATACATATTTCACGCATGAGTGATTAAAACCAATTTGAAGAGAGGGAACCAAAAAGTCATTTGGCGGATGGTATCTGAATTTCAAAGATAAAATTACATTTCAAGATAGTTCAGTTTGTACCCTTTCATATGACACCTCAATCAGGAAAAATGAGCTAGGAATAACAATTTCTGTTTGTTCAAAGTAGTGCTTGCATTTCCATAATTTTATCAAACAAATTCGTTTTCACTGGCTAACTGCCATAGCAACAAACAGAACTGACAAAAGACTTAACTCTGTTTCTTTGACGATCAGCCATAGACGAAAGACTTCATGCATACGATATACTTGGACGAATAGTCTGCAAGTTAGTGACTGCCATTTGACAAGCAGTTTGTCATTTACTTTTTTGAGCGGGCAATATCACTTTTTATTCGGTTTCAATAATCTTCTGTTTGTGATTTTGGGCGATAACATTTTAAAACTGCCCTGCCGAGATGTATGATATGGTTAATAATTCAAATACCGCATCACCCTTGCCAATTCTAGAAAACAGACATTTTAACAAATGTAATTATTTGTAGGAAAACTAGCAGGTCTGTGTCACTGTGCTTATCTATTGTGAACTTCATGTGCAATCTTTCCGGTCTTGCATTGTACGTGCTAGTAGAATTATACCTGGTCAATATTTTTTTGCAATATTGGCAAGTAGTAGCGAATGTTATGCCTGTAGTTCTAACAAATCAGAAGCCCAGAATCTTCATAAGGGGTATCTAATACGATTTATACAAACTATGACTGATGAACCAACCTGTACATTTGAGGGAGCACAATCAATGCAGCCACTGGCATAAGCATTGTTCATAATGGTAGAGCTGGCTAGTTTTGTAATGCTTTCTTCATCTGCTTCCGAAGCACATGTTGCACCTGAGTAAGTTAAAGTGACTTGCGCCTCTAACAAATCTGGAGACATCGTTTCTAGGAATTTACATAGAAAGATAATAGTATGATATAAACTAAGCATTGGCCCATGGAAATTTGAAAGTTTTGTTACTGCTTTTTTTCTTGATAAAGTGTTTTTCTAAGAAAGATTGTGCAAAAAGCTGACATTTAGCACTACAGGTAAATAGACTTGGTACAATTCCATCATCGCTGTAATTTGTCACTATTCTGTCAGGTTTTTAGTTTAGATATCATATGTACTTCATGTTTCCTTTTGTATCGCATGATATGGTGGATATTTTACTGGAGTCTTAATCCTAGGGTTGAGGGTTCGATTGCCAGCCTAACAATAACTCTTTTGGCAAGACATTAATCAACATTTGCCACTCTACACCCGGGTATACATTATTAATATTACTAGTATTATTATCAATATCATTATCAGTATTATTATTGAGATATAATTTCAACAAAAAAAGGACATGATGTACTGCTGCTGGAATCAAGCCCGAACCATGTGATCCACAGTTTAGTGATGTATCCACTAGACGATACCTCCAGCTTGTTAAGTTACCTGCGCAAGGAGGCAAACTTGCTCTGCGGTTGTCATCATTTTCATGATCCCATTTGTAAACCGACTCGGGGCCACAGGAATACTCTGCCAGTGTAGGTTGAACAAAGCCAAGATCAGGTGAGTTACAACTAACTGTGCACTTCTTGGTTTCACCTTCACTCCAACAGTTAAGTGTGGCATTCTCAGGACTCTGCAGATGAAGACAACCTTTGAAATAAAGAGGAAAAACATTTGTAATACCTATCAATCACAGGTCTATTTATGACAATATAGTGGTGAGTTTATTTACTTTTACATTACGCAAAAAAGTAAAATAACGATCACTGCAATACATCATCATCATCATCATCATTGTTTAGCGCCACTTTTTCTCATGGTGTCGGGTGTGACCCTTATCCCAGCTTCCGGTCTCCAGCATCTGTCTTTATTTGGCAGACCAGATGCTTGTTGCAATTGCAATAGAAGTACATGTAAATAAGAAAAATGTAAACACTTTATATCTGAATTTGAGATTAAAGTCAATCTAGAAATTAGGAAAGACAAAGACAGGGAGACGGGCGAAAGTTACAATTTGAGGTAGTAAGTACCTGGACAATCCTGAGAATTACACGGTTCTTGTTTTGTATTTTCTCCATGACAAGGTTGTCCATATTCATTAGGTGGTGGGTTGGTACATTCCCTTGAAGTGTTTCGAGTTCCACCTTCACACGATGCACTGCATGGACTCCACGGCAACCAATCACTCCAACTACCATTAACTGAAGAAAAAGAAATTTCAACAATAAATCATTAGAATTGTCAAAGTAATCAAAATACAGTTTAGAGTTGTGGAGATTTCTGTTTCAATTAAATTTGGTGTATACTGTAGTTTAAAAAAGCTGAATATCTGTATTTGCATCAATATTTTGATAGTGTAATAATCTCATAAATAATTGTTAATAATTTAAGTATATTTCTCATTGATGAATGGACATTCTGGACAACTCCATCTTTTTACATAGCATTTATGACATAATGAATTTTTTTTTTCTAATCTCCCTGTGCTAATGTAAGTGCATGTATTAATTTAGTTGTGTGGAGAAATGAAACTCAATTCATACATCAAATTGCAGATGAAAGTTATCAAAATATGGCATATAATGTTAATGATTGCTGCATATTATATTTTTTTTAAATAAAATAAAAAGTAAGCTTCCAATGGTCCTGGCTGTACAGTAAAAATTAAAGTTATTCATACCCTTTGAAAATTTTATGTTTCTGTGTTTTTCGTAACAAAAGAATGAAAGGTGGACTGGTTGAATTAGGGCATTTGAATAATACTTGAAGATATCTGTTATTCTCAAGAAAAGTAAATCAGGGATATTCAATTTTACACAAGCTTAGAAAATTTCATACCTTTGTATGAGTATTAATAATTTAGCTGTTTGGTAAATAGGGAATAGCTGAATCAACTTACTAATTTCAAGCTCACAAAACTCTCCAAAGAATCTTTCAGGACATGAACAGTGAATTGTTCTATTCATGGTAGTACAGGATCCTCCATTCTCACAGCTCACGTTGTTGCACAGGTCTGTGAACTTTTCACAGTTTATTCCTTCATAATCTTCAAGACACAAGCAAGTGTAGGAACGGAGTTTGTCCACGCAAGTTCCTCCATTTTGGCAGGGGGTCAGGCTCTGACATTCATCAGTATCTACAACAAATCAGGGGAAAAGTCAATAATTTAATAAAGTTCATGGGTGGTATTCTCGAAGGTAGACTGAATTTAGTCCGACCATGGTTTAATTCTCTAAGTATGAAATGCTAAGTGTCTATATGAATATAATTTTCTATCATTTAATCTGTCACTAAATTAAAAAAAAAATGTTTTCATTAATGAAATATTTTGTAATTACAACAACTATGAAATAATTATGCTGTCATGGTAATTTAGTGACATATCAAATTATTCAAAAATATATTCATATGGACACTTGGCATTCCATACTTAGAGGATTACACCATGGAGTAAATTTAGTCCGCTTCAGTATGAAAATACCCACCCTAAATCTCTCATCTTTACTCTCCATGTTTCTTATCACCATATATTAGCAAGTCAATAAGGAAGTTTCTTTACTTTCTAAATAATTCATTACATAAAGAGTAGATTTGTCTGTACAATGTTCTGCCTGCGGTGTGTGTTGGTGTGTCTGTGTGCATGTGAATGAATGAGGGGGGATGTATGTCTGTTTTGATAAGTTTTACAAATTTGTTATAATAATTTGCTTGTATGTTTATTTTTGTACAGGGCCCCATTCTCACAAGCTTTGCTTTTTTGGGGGTCCTTCCGATTTTGCTGTTAATTTTTTATGTATTTTACTTTGAATTTTAATGGAAAATAAATGAAATGAAATGAAGGGAAAAAAAATTGAAAATTTCACCATATTCTCTTTCTGAAAAAAATATCTTGAACATCCTACTCGTGACAATTGCACTATGCGAATTTCAACTTAGCCTGTGTTCCTCATGCGAGCAAATTAAAAGGTGGTTGTTAAACTTGAGAGCTGATTATAGATAAAATATATCAAAAATTAACGATAACATACAAATAATTGGAGAATGTTTTCCTTTACAATCCTATTTAATCTAATACAAACTTTTAAACAATGTCAGAATATTATGTTCTTGGTTGGAAATCCTATCCTTACCATCACACATTGAGGGAGTCGAGGAGGTTGTAGGAAAAGCCTGGTGGGAGTCAAAGTCTGTCCATGAAATAATGTTCCCATATAGTTGTGGCAAACACTCCGATGTGACTCTAGACAACACGTCATCTGAAACATGTCCACTCCAAACGTTGATGCCAGTCATGTAAATAGAATCTACAATTGAAAAAAAATATGTCCTTGTTCTTTGTAATCAAAGTAAAAAAATAAGATTTCATTTTTCAGCAAAAAAAGGGCAACCGAGCAGAAAGCAATGGACGGGTTAATTACAGAGCTTCTGTACTTCATATTGTGCCTTGCAACACTATATGTTCTATACATAGCACACAAAATGAAATATAACACAGTCGAATTTTTTGATTTCCCCCCCCCCCCCCTTTATTTCCATGTTTTTTTCAGAATGGATAAGAAGATTAAAAGATTACTATTACAATTTTTGAAGACTGATAATCAAGTGCAGAATAACCCTCGGCAGTGCTAATCTACAAGTTTGGTAAAACATATATTTTGTCACAATACCTTTAAGATTATCCTTTTTTTTCTTTACTGTAATGTGGTCTCAACATCACTAACGGATAACGCCAATAACCATTATTTATATCAGGGTATTTTTGTTCTCACTTTTGGGGGAAGTATATACAGCACACGATGATCTTCCGTATAACATGTGTCTAGTTTCAATTCAATTCAACAGAAATGATGACCTAATCTACACAACCATCTACTGAACTTGAGGCTGTCACCGTGATTGCCCGAGACAAATCTCTGTAAAATATTTGTGTTACTAGGAAGATTCAATTATTTTCTTTACTTCCATTAGTATGAAGTTCAATTGGCCTACATGATTTTAATTCATGGTAATAACAGCATTTGCTATATACATCTTTTCTTTTTAAAAGAGCGATATCATCATTTTCTTAGTTGGTTGACTTATCATACCGTTTTGGTCAAATTTATCAGCTCCAACTTCAAGTTGCAAGTTTCCTGAGAGATTGTATTGAGATGCATCACTATTGTCACTCATAATCTCAGAGCCATCCAGGAGAACAGACCATCTTCCAGTGTTAATGAATACGAGCAATACATGATGCCAGCGACCATCACAAACGGTAGCCCCAGTAGATGAATGAATCCGACTGGAAAAAAAAGAAAATTAAGGAATTCAATTATGATCAGAATGAAAGATCCAATGCCTATATTGTAATCACAATTTTTCTTAATTCCTGATTTACCTACCACCGAAATTGTTTTACATGTCTATGAATGCAACTGAATCGTAAACAGTTATATGTATTATTTAAAATGACTTTAACCACTTGACTGCGTACCACGTACATATCCTTTTTTACAACTATGTGTTCAGTTATGTAAGCTGTATAGCAGTGTGTACTGAGCGGGGAAAAAATCAAAATGGCGGCCCGCCGTTTACTGCGGAGTTCTAACATAATGGATGATACATTGGTTGACAAAAGTAATTTCAGAGATTGTTCGGATATTTCAGAAGGTGAAGAGGAAGACTTTATGGATCTACCGGGTAGGTAATTTCGATAATGAAAATGAAAGATCTGGTGATGAAAGTGATGATGTAATCCCATTAATGGATGTTGGTGGGAGTCCAAGCAGGCATTCATCCTCGCCCGTCCCTCCCGGAAAATGGAGGTCTCCTCGATATCTTCCTACTACCGGAGATAGTGGGGATGGAAACAACCTATATATATATTTATAGCCCCATTCAATTATGACTTCCATAAAACAAAAATTATAATGAAAAAATAAGTAATAAATTAAGGTAAAAAACAAATATGTAAGCAATATATACATGAATATCATATTTCCCAAAAAAACCTGTAGCAGGGGGTATGTTGAGCCAATAGCAGTCAAGTGGTTTAATTAGGTAGTCTATGTAATCATTAGGTGTATGGTATAAATGTATTGCAAATATAGAATGAACATTGACTCAATTAGTTATATATGTATTAGCTATCAAAATTTAGGAAGGCAAAACTCATGTTCAGCTAAGGGAAATTTCATTATTCATAATCAATTGAAATAGTCTGCATATATAAGGGTCAAATTCTTATGCTAATGCTCTTCATACGCAAGTCCATGCATGATATAACAACATAATTAGAATTATTAGAAGGTCCTTTGAGTGAAAGTGAGGTTTGTTTAATGCTAAAAAGTATGAAAAATAATAAATCCCCTGGGCAACATGGCTTCAGCGTTGAATTTTTTCGTTTCTTTTGGCAATATCTTAAAACGTTCATGATCAGATCTTTGAACTTTGCTTATTTTACAGAATTGTCGCCGGTGCTCAAAATACACGGGGGCGATGGGCGATTTGCCCCTGTGAGCTCCGTAATCGCCCCCGTCAGGTTGCTCACGGGGGCGACTGCAAAATTAAAAATCCCCCAGTGGAATTATAAAATAAAGATTATGTTTGTTGATATTATTTTAACACAATATTGAGTATCAATTTTCAAAATTTAAACCAATGAAATGGAACTTAGATGGCGCTATCTCTATCTATATGAGTATTACCGATACAAACAACGTACGGAAGCTCGCAGTGCAGCTAGTGCGGGCGTCAGCAGTGTGCACACTGACGCCCAATATCTGGTGGAGCTGGGTCGCGCAAGGCCTGAAACGGGAGAAGTTTTTCGTTGTGAAAAGTGTGAATCCTCTGAAATCTGGGAATTCCAAAAGACCAGCAAATAATGTAATTCGACCAGTAAATCAATATTGAGAAGAAGAAGACCAAAGATGTTACAGGGGCGGTTTAGTGGGTTTAACCCCTCCCCCTCCCTCCTTGGCTTCCAAGTGAAAATGTGATGGGCATAGAAAAATGTTATCATGTGTCCAGACCTACACTGTATTAGTAGATGTCAGTAGATGCCAGGAAACACCACTTAGGCGAGGCGTCAAAAATATCGATACCAGCAGGCTGCCGCCTCACGTATTGGCGCATCGAGGCTGCAATTACGGCCGAAGCCTGGCTGGGGCAATTATTTTTCACTTATTAGCCCAGCCGGCTTGCGCCAGGCTGGGATCTGAGGCTCGGTTTCCATTATAAAGGCGGCAGCCGGCGCATGCTTTTGAATGCCATTTCCTACCGCCAGCGGTAGCCGGCTGAGCTAATTTAAAAAATGCAGCCAGGACGCACAAGTGCAGTGAGCTGCCGCTGGCTGGTATATATGGGGGGGGGGTGGGGTTCAAAATAGCAACAACAAAAATCGCCTCGCCGCTTTGTGGCTCGTGGACGATGCTCCACATCGTATTTGGGTTACCCCCTACCCTTAGCAAAAAGCTTGATCCGCCCTTGTGTTTTGTAAGGATATGGTAAAGACTAAAAGTAAAAAATAATGTAAATAAGGTTGCTTCGAATAATGAGGAGGAATTATATGTGCAGAAAGGGAAGACATAGAGAGAATGTCATCACGGGGATAAAATTCAATAACAGCTATGTAACATGTAAATTTCTAAGAGGGAAAATGCCGACTTAAATAAATGATAATGATAAAATACCAAGGAATCTTGGAGTTTCATGGAACCAATTCAATGGAAATTTGTATTTAAATAAGCTGTGGACAAAAAATTAATTTGAGCCCTTATTGTCGCAGTTACAAACATTTGGAATAATCACTTTAATTCCTAAAGCAAACAAGCCTCGACATTTATTAAAGAATTGGCGTCCTATTTCACTTTTAAATGTTATATACAAAATAGCATCTGGGTGCATAGCTGATCGATTAAAGCAAATATTGCCCCACTTGATACATGATAATCAAAAAGGATTTTTGAAAGGCCATTTTATCAGAGAAAATATTTTGACTATATGATATATTATTATATACCGAACTTAATGACATTCCAGGCATGTTGTTGATGATTGATTTTGAAAAGGCCTTCGATTGTATATCTCACAAGTTTCTAATAAATGTCCTTGACTTTTTTCATTTTGGGCCATCGCTGAAAAAATGGATTCATCTATTTTATCAAAATGCTTCTTCTTGTGTCACAGTAAATGGATTTTGCACAGAAAGATTTACTATAGGACAAGGGTGTCGTCAAGG
Source organism: Strongylocentrotus purpuratus (assembly GCF_000002235.5). Classification (NCBI taxonomy): domain Eukaryota; kingdom Metazoa; phylum Echinodermata; class Echinoidea; order Camarodonta; family Strongylocentrotidae; genus Strongylocentrotus; species Strongylocentrotus purpuratus. Next base: position 27,910,588 of record NW_022145604.1, on the reverse strand, counting down.
AGACCCATTATCTCCATACCTGTTTTTACTTGTTAGCGAAATATTAGGAATTTTGATTAGACATTCCAATGATTTAATTGGCTTGCATCTACAGGGAAAAAATAGTAAACTACTACAATACGCAGATGACACCATTTTGACACTTAACGGTACAGAAGAAGATTTACAGAGCTCACTGGAAATATTGGGTGATTTTGAAGAAATGTCAAACCTAAAGATCAACATTACAAAAACTCATGTGATATTGATTGGGAAAAATAGATCCTGCAGAAAACAGCTAATTCCATAGCACAAACTAAATTGTGTATCAGAAGGTTATTCCAGATACTTAGGAATAGATTTTTCGGTTAACTTAGTAGAGATGGTAAATCATAATTACTGGTATACTGAAAAAATTAAAGATATAAAATGCCAAATTATTTCATGGTCTAAACAAACCGTAATTGTCCTCGGAAGAATAACTGTAGTCAAATCTTTGTTGGTGCCAAAATTGAACTATTTATTGCTTTCACTTCCAGAACCGAATTCGTAAATTATGAAAGATATAAATCGTTCTTTTGATGCATTTATATGGGGTAACCTGAAAAAATCAATAGAGAACAAATGGGTCAAATGTATAATAAAGGTGGGGTTAAGATGATTGATATTTACATTCATGCTAAATCCCTGAAAATATCATGGATTACAAGATTTGTAACTGATTCTCAGATAGAAAGTTTCACTTTTCACATGTTCAATTCATTCTTGCCCCAAACCTATTTTTTTCACCTGTATATGGGCTCACATCATTTTAGAAAATTAGCAGACTTGACTCCAAATCCATTTTGAAAAAAGGTCCTTTACGCTTGGTCAGACTTCGTCGAAGTACTTATTGACGACATTGCAAGTCAACTTCTCTGGAATAACCCCCCCATTGAAATAAATGACAAAGTGGTATGCTTTGAGGCTTGGAATTTACGAGGAATACGTTTTGTGAACGACATCCTACAAAAAGATGGTTCTTTTTTTTTCATATTTTGAGTTTCAGCGGAGATTTGGCATACAAACAAATTTCCTCCAGTACTATGGTCTTTGTAATGCAATTCGGTCAGGTTTTAAAATGACTACACATGTAGCTCCTAGTAAGGCCTTAGAACCTATCATTCCCGAAGCCGTGCACCTTGTGGTGAAAACAAATGTTGGTTGTTCACATTTTTATCAGTCTTTTCTAAAAAACAAAGTAAAAGAATGTAAAGCCCTTACAAAGTGGAAAAGTTTTTTAGATTTTCAAGATGTACTTTGGGGTTCGTACTGTCAAATTCCATTTTAGTCAACAATAGATATCAACACGAGGTGGTTTCAAATCAAGATTTTAAATAGAATATTATATATAAAGGACAGTTTGTTAAGATTTGGTGTAGTGGCTGACAAGAAGTGTACTTTTTGTAGTAACAATGATGAAACTATCATACATGTTTTTTGCTTTTGTAACTATTCTAATGAAGTATGGTCGAAGTTAGAGTTCTGGATATTTCGTAATACGGGGGAAAGCATCAAACTTACAAATCAAAATAAATTGTTTGGATTTTGCGGTAGCAATAATAATGCACTCAACTGTTCTGATGGTTGTAAGACAAGAAATATTTTCAGCTAAATTACGAAATCAACTACCATCATTTGATATATTTTTAAAAGGCTGTAAAATGTTATTATGAAATGGAAAAATATATATACCAAACAAATCTCAGAGAGAATAAATTGAAGAAGAAATGGTTTCACTTTAGACAATATTTTGAGAGTGTTGGAAATGTGCTAACATAAACATGATCATGTATTTTATTATTACATATTGAAAGTACTAATTTTGTCATAAATGTTTGTTTTTATCTGCCACAAAATGTTTCGGTCGTGATGATTATTATCTGTGTCAAGCCATTATGTATAAAAATTATTTCTTTAATTATTTGTATATGATATATGGATATACTGCATATGATGGAATATGTTTTGAAAATCATAAAGAACCCTGTGGAAGGTAGCCTATCCGATGGGCGTCGGGCTTTATGGCAAATATACTGATCGCGTTATGGAGACTGACATCGGCGCGGACGTCAGCCCGAGCGCCTATCATCACTGGTGAACTCATCATTATTCATATTATTGTGTATCGTATGTGTGACAAGCGTATTCTCATGCATGATTCATAAGACTAGCATTATTTGGTGATCGATCACTTTGATTCAACTAATCAAATGTTATCTCCAGTTTCCTCATCGCTCATTGGCCTATTTTGGTCCATGCGACATGAATATTCATGTGAGAGCTTTGCAAGGGGTAGATTTTCTATGAACGAAACAATGAACATGAAAAAAAAATGAAAATTTTCGCATGCACCAGTGACGATAGGCGCTCGGGCTGACGGCCGTGCCAATGTCAGTCTCCATAATGCGATTAGCATACTTGTAAAGCATGACGATTATCGGATAGGCTATGTGGAAGGGGGAGGGGAATAAAAATAAATAAGTGCTCTATGATCAATGAAAATTCTTACTTCATAATTCTCAACCATATTCTGGGTAATGTTGAATCAAAACTAAACAGATTCACTCACCCAGCTTCTTTGAAAAAAAGACTGCAAGGATTGTAAATGCCAAACTGAAGATTACCCATCCCAAATTGAATGAGCTGCTTGTCAGATGATGTCATATCTGCCTTCACCCAGAGAGAAACAGATACATTCTGCAATTCGGTGCTCACATCAGCAGAAAACACAATGGAAGATATCTCAGGAACCAGTTTGAGATCGTAATTATCAGGAATAACTGGGGAATAAAGGTAGCACAAAGTATATGTGTCACAATTACAGGGAAAGGGCTTTCATTGTCTTTATACAATAGTGTGCAGGTTAAGTAAAACGTTTATTCATTGTTCACGGTCTTTAATAATTTACTGTCATAAACAAAAAAACTAGTTGTTTAAGAATGTCACTGCATTAAGTTTGAGTCAGAACTGATATATATATATATATGTATATATACTGAAAAATGTTTACTAATTTGATACCCATGAACATGAACATACAGTAGTCCTGTAGATCAGACGAATGGAAAAAAATACAGTAAGATACTAGAAACCTAATACCTGTTTCACATTCGTCCCCCGTATAGCTAGGATGACAAGTACAGATATACTGCATGAAGCTGTCTGTGCAGGTGCCATCATTCTTGCATGGGCTGGAAACACACGAACTTACAAGCTCTTCACAGTTTGTACCACTGAAATATATAATAAACAAACATGATAACAACAAATGGAAGAACTGACAAAACACACAGTATGCAATGCTAAATATCAGTTACCTGTAGTTGTATCGTCTTCAACTGCCTTCCCCTCAAATCTTCATCTTTATTTTGAAAACTGTTACAATACTTTTGCTTAAAATCAAGTTGTATATTGTTGTACTTTCTTTTTTTATATGTTATGTATAACATTGCGTTTGACAGACCTAAGCACTTCATGAGAAGCGATAATTATTACCATTATTCATTATTTCTTTAGAATTTAATAAACATCTCTTCTCCCCTAATTCAGCTGTATATTGTCACATCGCTATTTACGTGTAGTATTTCCCTACATTACGGGCATTCCAGCATTTATTCAAAACCAGAATAATCTTATACAGTACTCTTATTGATATATCTACAGTTCTTACCGATAACCTTCTGCGCATTGGCAATCAAACCTATCAGTTCCTTCTATGCATGTACCAAAGTTGACACAAGGGTTAGAGAAGCATTCAAGGATGTCAACTTCACAGACGTATCCTGTGAATCCTTCAAAGAATTAAACACAAAACATTGACTCTTTCAAATGAAATCGTAAAATATGAACAGTATGTATTCGTCAATTTGTGTGTCACCACAAATAGATTTTTGATATGCTTCACTGCCTGTTTAAAAATTACAATTTATATATATTTAGGTACAAAAAGACGCCTCCTGGTCGAAAGAAATGTGAATGTGGAGGCAATATTTGTTAATCATTTTATCAAATGGTGTTCAATTCTAATAACAAAATTGTCATAAGAATTCATGTGCCTTCAGTCATTTGTATCATAAAAAACTCTGTGAAAACAAACTGATGTATTAGTGCGAAAAAACATGAAAGCTTTGATCAAACTAGTGGCATATTGGTAGAGGGTGGGCACAGAGATCTGAACTGCGATTTCTTACTAACCACTTGAGCAGGCACATGTATATCTTGATCTTCCATCTATACAAGTCGCTCCATGCTGGCAAGGACCAGAAAGACAGTCATCAATTTCCTGATCACAGAAGTCTCCAGTAACACCCAGTGGACATATACAGCGGTAGCTGTCCCACTATATTATTAAAAGTTGAAAGAAATTTACACAATATGAAACCTATGAAACCTTCATGTCAAACAACTCATTTGTATGTGTTTGATGCAATTATATTATATTACAAAAATATACTTTAAAAATTGAACATAATTTGTGATATCTTTTTATTTTTATTCTATGAATTATTCGCTTCCAACAGTCTGATCAGTAGGCCTATACTATGAGAGCATGCAAAATACTGTACAGTGATTATTTGCTTTATATTCCACATCGGTAACATTTCATTTCTTCCGTCATTTTAGACCAACAAGTCATCAATTTACAGCTAGCAAACCTTGACGATACCAACAATAATACATGCAGTATGGTGGTGTGACCACAGTTCGACCACTAAAAGTGCTTAAAGAGGAGAGTAATACGCAACATATTACAAGAAAGTGTGTTGCACTGTGTAGATAGTACTTCTACCTTCAGTGAAAGTGCGTTGCACTGTTTAGATAGTAGTACTATCTACACTTTTCTTTTCCGATCAATGATGGGCGAACTATCTTTCATCCCATGATTTACTTTTGACCAACCGTAGAGCAAGATTCTTAGTATGTGGAATATACTAAAGTTAATACCTGGTCTTCACAGGTCGAGCCGCTAGCACAGCGATGATTGACACAGTCATCAATGTCAACTTCACAGGAAGGTCCTGCAAAGCCAGGCAGACATTCACAGGAGAAACCATCTCGATTAACAGTGCACACACCACCATTGTAGCAGGGGTTGTTATCACATGGTGTTAACTTCAGCTGGCACCGTGACCCGTATCTTCCTTCATTACAAAGACAGCTGTAGCTATTGATGCCGTCTATACAGGATGCCCCGTTTTCACAGGCATGGTTCACGCAGTCAGCAATGTTTATCTTTTAAACAGTGAGATATTGATACACATATTAATTTTTTAGGGATCTATGTATAATAAACATTATATTACAACACAAGTACATGTACACCGTATATTTGCATGCTAAGGAGAATAATCATTTATTGCGATTTTATTCTTTTCAGATGGCTTAAAGTGTGACCTCCTATTAACCACTAGACTGCGTACCACATACATGTACGTGTTCTCGCTCTCGCATGCCTGTGCATAGCACGTACATGTACGTCCTTAGTGCACTGCACTTTCAAGGATGTATTACTGTATAATGCCTAGCCCTACTGTGTAATTAGCACTGCAATGATGTTATACAGGTCTTGAAAAGTAGATGGCGCTCTTCCAATTTTTTTTTTTTTTTGTACGGTGTACATTTTCTGTACAGTACAACAATGCTGTAGCACAGTGGGTAAAGGCACCCATTTCAAGCCAATAGCAGTCAAGTGGTTAAAGGGATTGGGTAACTGTCTCAGATTCTGAAACAAAATCCTGGATTTAGCTCATGCTGCAATGATAATTATAATCCTTTAGTTCAGTCAGGAATCCCATGGCTTTTACAACCCCATCGTCTGTCTGATTATCAATATATTTATGATTGGAAATTGAAATCCAAAAATTTGTTTTCCAAACGGTTTTTATAACACTATAGTCTATTGGGGAAAATAAGTATGGTAAAACTAGTCACTCAAGGATTTTTACTTTTGTGAGGCACTTCATGTTTGTTTTGAAGTGCAATGTATTTAGGGCTTCAAAATTACACCATATCACTTACACTGATAACACATAGGGTCATGCATCTCAGATTTAACAATGTTAAACGATGCCTTTAAAGCAATCATAATCTTGATTTATATAGAATCAATACTAATTGAATACTTACTTCACACAGATTACCAGTGAAGCCTAGTTGACACTGGCAGATGAATGTTCCCCATTGGTTGATACACCTTCCATCATTCTGACAAGGGGATGGTGACATCTCACATTCGTTGATCTCAGACTCACATATTAATCCAGTGAAACCATCCTTGCACATACATGTGTAATCATCGATTAAATTCTCACAGCCTACAGTATTTTCATCTATGCATAGCTTTTGACGACAGTAGTCTATTTGCCTGCTGCATGTTTTCCCCTGAAATCCTGGAGCACACCGGCAACTACAATATAGAAAGGAATAAACGATTTATAAAACTATCAAGTTAGATTAAAGATGCTCATTAGAACAAAGACATTAGCAGCTTGAGGTTTATAGAAAAGGGGGCCACTCCAAACAAATAATAGGGAAGAGAGTACATTGACAGAACATGTTCTAAACTCAGTTATGCTATGCTAATGACCCTTGTAATATGTTTAGATTACCTGAATTTTGTGTTTAGGTTTTCACAAGATCCCCCATTCTGACATGGGTTGGCGTCACAAAACTTGTCTTCACTGCATGATTGGCCAGTGTATCCAGCTTCACAGTCACAGGAGAAAGCGTTGATTCCATCAATACATGCTCCATGCTCACATGGCCTATTTAAGAAGAGAAAGAATATGCATGAGAATCTGACAAATGTAACACAGTGCATGTTTCTAAACCAACATGAAGAAGAGGACTGATCAAGGCTTTTTTTTCTATGTGTAACAAAAAGGTTATACAAAAAGCAACCTTATTGATTGACAGGAAAGATGGGGATTATTTTATTTGTATGAAAGTGCAGATATCTATGTCATAGTTTTATAATGTTTTTATTGCCTATTGACTGTTTTTTACACATTGTTTTTAATTGATGTTGGAATTTGGAAATAAATGATTTGATTTGATTTAAAATCGGTCGCCAATTTTTTTTGTTTAATCTGATTATGCTAATATTCATTTTATATATATATTTATCAGATTTTGCACAAAACAGTAGGCACCCACTGAGGGAAGGATTGTTTTTTGATACACTTTTTGATACACAAAGATAAAAAAAACAACTATTTTTTCAAAGGGCCCAAATCTGGAACACTTTAAATCTAGTCCATCAATACATATTGTTAAAAGGAGATATAAGACCTTATTACTCAGTAGATATATTAGCAATGTTTGATCAGGTTTTTGTCTTTGTCTTTGTTAACGTAAGTTAAATAATGTTCTTGTTTTTTTGCTAGTACCTATGCTTATACTAGTGCTAGGGCTTCTAAGGCCCCCCCCCCCCCTATGATCTCGGCCGTGAAACGCCCGATCGCCGCGAAAATTTGCATACATGTCAAGTGAAGTGTATAGAATACTATGGTAATTTCAATTTTTTTGAAAAATTCACTCATTTGCATATTTATGGTAATTTATGCAAATAAGGTCATTAAATTCACATTTTTGCCCATAAATCAGACATTATTCATATTTAAGCATTCTTTCTCACTACATATATTTGTTAGACCATTTGGAATAATAATACAACACAAAAATTTGAAAAACCAGGGTTATTCCTTATGTTATCTATTGTTTTGATAATTTCTTACGTATTTCTTTTTTTTTTAACTTATGTATTTTATTGTTTTTGTTGTTTTATTTTATTTCCAACTATAATTCAACTATTTTGACCCCAAAATAAAGACCTAAAATCTAAACAAGACCAAATAACCAATGTTTTACCTCTTTATTTGAAAAATGATATTTCCATATGTTTTGTACACAAATCACAAAAATGAGCGATTTTCGGGCTGACATGCGAAGACAAAAGGACACGTGCCTTTGTAATGGTAGGTCCAATTTTCGAAAAATTTCTTTCAAAAGTTGCGCAAGACTCGAAAGAAAAAAGTCACAAAATTTCAGTGCAAGATTTTCTTGCGTTAAAAAATTATCGCGAAAAATGTCGAGGGGGGGGCTTCTCAAGCCCCCCCCCCCCCCCCCCCCCGGGCTTAATAGGGTTAACAAGAACACATTTGTGGCCTTATAAAGATACAGGTTATGTGAACCACAAACAATAAATGTGAAGGCTGAAGCACACATAGGATTATGTGTGAGTGTTCTGTTAGTGTATAATTGTCTGGAAAACTTGGATTAGCTTACTCGCTTGCACATTCATCCCGATCGACTTCACAGCGTATTCCTTCAAACCCTGCAGTACAGTCACACCGATAAAACTGTAGATCTTTCACACAGGAACCTCCATTTAGACAGGGTGAAGAAGCACAGGGGTTGATCTCATGCTCGCATAACAACCCTGTTTCGTAGAGAGCGGGAACAAGAGGTTACATAAATATCAAAATCCTTGAATATGGTACGTCTGCTTGGCGGCCAGTCAGCAGGTTTTTAGCCAATTTCGCCCGGAGACCGAGGGGCGGCTGCCCAGGCACCGCTTGTTTTTAGGGCATCGCTCGATCGCCGCTGAAGTTTTTGCATGGAGTTAAAATTTGGCGGCGCCTGCTCACTGTTCACTCTCCGCCCAAAATACGCTCGGTGCCCTGGTGGCCGCCACTCGGTGAGCGTTCGCCGTCGAGCGATTTAGGTCATAAATCGAAGCCGCTGGGTCAAAGCCTGCAGAACGGTCGCTGCTGGAAGATCAGTTGGTCACTGGGCGGGGAGTTCAAAATCGGTCGACAGCCTTTAACCTAGCGGCTTCGATTTTTGACGTACATCGCTCGACGGCGAACGCTCGATTAGGTCGGTCATCGGTCGGTCACTGCCGGGACGCCACCCGGAGAAGCTCCCCAATTTCGCCTAGTTTTAACCTAAAATCGATCGGCGACCGACTGGAAATCGACAGGGCACCGCCCAGGCATCGCTGGGGCTCTACAGGCTGCTCGACTTCTACAAAAAAGCGTTGGGTGATGCCTAAATTTCAGTGGCGACGGAGAAGGCTACTAATCGGTCGGTCGCAGCTTTGAGTTGTGACCATAGCTTAAAGCAAGAGACATGGCCGTGCCACGACCGATCGCCGCAAAATTTTGCATAGACCTTGAAAATGGGGTGAAGAACACAATTACATCATCATTATTATGTAAATCTTTTTCCATCTAATACCATAATTTATGCCAAATATATGCATAAATTTACATGCAGATTGATAATCAAGTAAAGGAAGATCTTGGAGATAAAAATATTTATGCAAGTTTTATAAGTAGCTTAAAAACATTATTTCAAAAGAAGAAATATATTATTTTACAGAATTCTTATTATTTCTAAGTTTTTTCAACCTCAACCTTTTTTTTTTTTTTATGTTTCAAGTTTCAAGTTTATTTATTTCACTTTATCAAAGATAACATAATTGAACATAATGAACAATGGTAATTATTATAACTAAACATACAATGTAGAAAACATAATGTACATGATAATAGTTATAACAGAGAATACAAACATATTAATCAATCAATAAAGTGGGGTATCTACTAAAAAGCAAAGCTTGTATTATGTAGGTCCCAGTTCATAGGTTTATATATAAATTAGGGTATCTGAATTAACATGTTTACAAAAGCATATGATTACACGAGGGTTATCTTTAAGTGACACATTTTACTAAACATATCGTAAACAATTGAAAAAAAGGATGTTGTATCAGAGTTTTATCTGCACCAATAATCAGTTAGATTAGATGATCATTACAGCTTAAATCTCCACAAGTTATCTTTGTCCATTATATGAACATTATTTTCTACCTCTTGGATAAACTCAATACCAATTATAATCACCTTGATATGCTGCTGGGCACTGGCATTGAAATGTAAGAGAGTCTCCGTTACATGTAGCTCCATTGAGACAAGGGTCTTGGGCATCACAGACAGTCAACACCTCTTCACATCTCTCTCCAAAGTAACCTACATCACACAGGCATCTGAAGGAAAGGGGTTCTTCTATGCAGGTTGATTCCGATCCACATGGATTGCTATCACACCATCTTATCTCCTCAGTACAGGTTTCCCCTAAAAAAAGGAAAGGAACCTCCTAACACAATATGTACTAGTATAGATCCAGATCTAAAATTTATATAACATGACATCTCAACGCTCTATTACCAGTGTGCCAAAGAATCTTGTTGGTCATGACAATGATGTTTTTTTCTTCTTCAGTTTGTACCTTTAACAAAGAAGTGTTGTGGATACTTGAAATACAAAGCATATCCACCCAGAGAGGGTGCTCAAGGTGCTTAAAAATAAACATATTGAATAGAAAATATTGAATGTATATTTATACATTAAACATAAAGACCAGTATTGGAAACGCCCCAATTTCAAAAAATGAAATGGAAGCTCTCATTACCAATTATGTGAAAGAATATGTTTTGACTAATACATGATGATAAAAAATTTGCCTGGAGACCGCCTACTAATTCATATATTTGGTATATTTGTTTCTCTCATGGTCTGTGAGAGATATAGGGTAGTCCCATATACATCTTTCTGTGTATAGTGCTTGTAACTTTACGAAGAATGGGCCAAATTTCTTATCATTTTCATGATTCCAAAACCTTGCAGATGCTAGATGCTAGATGATCAACCTTTTCTGATCGATTCCACAACGTTTCTTTCACAATGCAATCGCATGACCATAACTGGTCTTTACCTTTAAGGTTTATATATGTAGATATATATATATATATATCTACATTTCCATCCTGAAAGAAACAACAATAAAAAAAGACAACACAGTACCAACACAATACACTTAAGGTGCTTACAACAAAACATATTGAATAGAAAATATTGAATGTATATTTATACATTAAGGTTTTTATATATGTAGATATATATATATATATATATCTATATTTCCATCCTGAAAGAAACAACAATAAAAAAAGACAACACAATTCGAAAATTATACAAAATATAAAACAAACTGAACTTGCCACATATTTCAAGGAGATGTGCACCTACATCTACTACTTCTTAGATGGGGTGAAACTGCAAAAATGGAGAGTGTTTACAAAATTTGCTTCAGGTAGGACTGTTGGTGGCAATTGAAATCACATACCTTCATATCCGTCAGGGCAGTGGCAGATGTAAGTTGTAGGTTGATCCTCACAGATAGCTCCATTCCTACAAGGATTTGGCTGACAGAAGTTGACCTCTGTCTCACAGGTCTGTCCAATGTATCCCTCGGTACAGATGCAGTCAAAGGCCAAGGTGGTATCATCAACAGCTGTACAGGTGCCTCCATTTATGCAGGGAGAGTCACTGCATGCTGTCCTGACTTCATCACAAAACTGTCCGGCATAAGCCTCAGGACACGCACAGACTGCTCTATTTCCAAGATCTTTGCAAGTGCCACCATTTTGGCAGTTCCAATCAGCACACAAGTCAATGTCATTGTCGCATATAAAACCGTTGTATCCCGTTGTACATGAGCAGGTGAAACTGTTGATGCCATCAGTGCAATTACCATCGTTTAAGCAAGGACTGCTCTTACAATCATCAATGTTACTAGAACATTTCACTCCTATATATCCCTCTTCACACTGACAGGTGTATCCACCTAATGACAGTTCAGAGACTAAGCAGGTTGCACCATTCTCACATGCATTATCAAGACAATGATCTATGTCCTCTGAGCAAGTTTTTCCACCAAAGCCAAAGAGACAAGAGCACTCAAAATCGCCAATGCTATTCGTACAGGTTGCACTGTTCATGCATGGTGATAGATCACAATAGTCAATTTCTTCCTCACACAGGGAGCCTGTCAACATTGGAGAGAAAAAAAAAGAGTCTTAGCTGTGGTTGACATAGAGCACTGAACACAGGGAATGCACAAAAAGATTAATGTATAAATTATTATATTCCACATACTAAGAATCTTGCTCTATGATTGGTCAAAAGTAAATCATGTGATGAAAGATAGTTCGCCTATCATTGATGAGAGAACCAAAAGGTTCACTTTCACTGAAGATAGAAGTACTATCTACACAGTGCAACGCACTTTAATTCTGTATGCTGCGTATTGCTCTCCTCTTTAAGCGCTTTTAGTGTAAGTACACACACTTTAGTCACGCGCAAATTATGGTCACACCACCATACTGCATACACTGCACGTATTATACACCATTAGCTAGCTGTTAATTGATGACTTGTTGCTTTAAAATGACAGAAGTGAAATATTTCCAATGTGGAATATAAAGCAAATAATCACCTTATGGCGATGGCAAACTATCACTTCCTCAGCGATCTGAATATATACGCCATCTTTCCTCAGCTTTGCTTCAGAAAGATAGCTACATCCAGATCGCCTCGGAAGTTATAGTTTGTCCCATCACCTTCACCAACAGTAATTATTTGCTTAATATCTGAAGATAGAGAGAACAATTCATTTATAGGAAGAAATGAAAGAAATGTTCGAAGGATATTAAAGTGAACAGGTAAACAATAGATTTGATTAAAAAAGGGGATACAAGAATCTTAAAATGCAAAAGGTTATTAAATTTGTTGGAAGGTCAACATACAATAAAAGATGACTACGTAGGTGACGAAAAGACAATTCATTTGTCTTAAACTGAAATTTGTACAATTTTGACTTGTTGAAAATGATGAACATCATTAGTATACCTGTATATCCTGGAGCACACATGCATGTAAACTGATTGACTTCATCCACACAAGACGCTCCATTGAGGCAGGGATCGGAGTCACACGGTAGAATCTGATCACCACACGTAGACCCTGTATATCCTAATCCACAGATACATGTGAAGGAGTTAATTCCATCAAGGCAGCTTGCATCATTTTGGCACGGCTGGTTCTCACATTCATCAATATCTGTAAATATCAATGCAGAAAGTAATGGAAATGATACATTGTATAATATTAAAATGAAAACCTATGACCCTTTAGAGCGTCGATCACCTTAAAAAAAATTGTAATGCCAAAATATATGAAACTAGAAATATCGCAATCCGTATTGCCGTGCAATGTGAATGTATACCCCGACAGTGACAGCGATTTTGTGTCATTCTTATGTTCGAAGGAGGTACAAAGATCACCTCTCCCCTCCTTGAAACATAAGGATGGCGTAGAGAGGTTGCAACTAGTGGCTTGGACTATTGTCAAGACTAGGAGCAGCATCACAAAAACAATATGTGTGTAGATTAGAGTATAATGTATCTCTGTAGAAAATTTGAAAGAAATGAGGCAGTTAAAGCACATAAAAGACATATAACCTTTGACCATATAAGAGACGGAACAATGAGGGCAGCATTGACCAAAAATTAGATGTGTATATTGTACCAAGATACATCTCCATACAAAATTTGAAAGAAATCCGTCATGAAATATGTCCTGCAAAGCGCAGACTAGACACCCACCAAAATATGACCTTTGACCCTATAAAACATGGGACACTGGTGGCAGCATCATCAAAAAACTATAGTTGCATAGATTTTACCAAAATACACTTCCATACTCATTTTGAAAGAAATCTGTTAAGAAATGATGCAGTTAGACCGCACACTACACTGTGAGTCAAAAAAAAGTTTACACCTAGAAAATCACAAATTATTTTAAAAATCATCTATGAACAGTAAATTATCATACATCTTATGAAAAAGTGTTTTATCCCAAATTATTTAGTATTAACACGAATATAGAATAGTGTTTAAAGAAATTTGAATGGATCAAACATCGCAAGTCGATTTTTGCACTCTTGCAAACAATGCCTCCTGTTCACTCAAGCATTAACACATACCAAACCAAAATGATACTAAATGATCTGGGATGAAACACTTATATAATAATTTACTGTTCATTGATGATTTTTTAAATAATAAGCAATTTTCCAGGTGTAAACTTTTTTTTGACTCACACGGTAGAGTGCACACAAGACATCTATCAAGATATGACCTTTGACCCTATAAAAGACGGAACACTGGAGGCAGCATTACCGAAATCTAAAGGCTTGTAGATTATACCAAGATACACCTTCGTTTAAAATTTGAATAGAATCCCTTCAAAAATGTGGCCTATAGAGCGCACATAAACCATCCCAAAAAATGTGGCCTTTTACCCTATAGAAGACGGAACACTGGGGGCAGCATTACCACAAGTTATAGGTGTGCAGATTATACCAAGATACACCGGGGGATCCAATAAAACTAAGAAAAACCTCACTTCACATCAACCTGCCATTTACTCAGATTACGATGAATAGGCATGCATGGGCAATTACACACGAAGTAACTTTCCAAGCAAATACGCTAATTTTCAAGTTAAAAAAAAAAATTAAAAAATTAAAAAATGCACAAGCCAAATAGAGGGGTGTATCACTTTTATCATAATACCACAACATGTACCTGCACTGCAGGTGACTGAGGATCCATTAGATTAAGGTCACTCAAGTTGGTGTTTGGATAATCTTACGCCAAGGGTACCTTCCATTTTGTGAAAATGAAGTCCGTTTAACATTCAATGTGCATTTATTACTTAGAAGATGTTTTCAAGCAGTCCTTACCAGCACACATAGATGCATCAGTAGAACCTGTCTGCAGTGTTGTAGTCTCACCCGGACATTGATGACATGTACTTCGCTGAGTTCCACTCTGATAAGTACCAAGCGGACATGCCATGCAAGGGCCAAAGCCTGATGAAGAGTACTCTCCGGCTGCACAAAACTCTGCACAATGTATACAAAAAGGATCACACAAATATAATTTGGCTTGTATTTGGCAAGATTGGATTGTAACATTGATGCACAAATAAAGAGGATGTTTATTTAACCATTGATCTTCTTGAAATGAATTGTCGAGTCTGTACTTCAAATATCTAAGAGCCTTAAAGAGTACCAATCACCTATTAAAATGGATAACTTGTGTAAAGACAGAATATATTTAATCAACTGAAAATAAATTCACCTTACAATATTTAGGAAAAATGATAAGGAGTGTGAAGGACATAAGTCCACAAACGTTCTCTTCTAAGAGTTACGTAGGCTATGATTTGATCATGACTGGCAAATTTGCCAGAAAATAACTGCATGTGCAGCTATTTAGTGAAGTACTTGATAAGAATTACATTAGAAATGATAAATGAAGAACGATTGCAGAAAAACAGAAAGTTATTTTTGTTAGGGGGGGGGGGGGCAAGACACCTGTGCATAGGGTCATTTCATTTCAGGGGGCGGTAGTGTCCACCCTAACGGTGGGTGCAGGGAGGTTTTGACGTTTCAGCAAATTTTGATAGAAACTAAGACGTCTCATAGTACTACCGACTCTAATTCGATACGACGAAGGAACTGAATGATTGCGAGCAATAATTTAAAGCTATAATGAACATATAAAGTGGGGGAGGAGTCAGTGCAAAGAGAATAGATAGAGCTTCCTACTCCCTCGCGAAGCACGGAAGCTTTGCAGTTTCATCAAATTTTGAGAGAAATAAGACATCTCATGGTATACTTTCGACTCTAATTTAATGCCGGATTTTTATGATGTAGAAACTTGAAAAATTGTGTGAAATAATGGGGAGGAGGTGGGTGCATGCAGGGAGGAGGAAGTTTCCCCCCTCCCAGGAGAAGCGCAGAAACTGTGACGTTTATTCAGCAATATTTTGAGAGGAGGAAGACATATCGCAGTAATTTGGTCTTTAATTCGATGCCGGCTTCTCTATGATAAAGGTAATTGATTGCAAGAAAAAAAGTGAGCCATTATGATTAGTGAGCATGGGTGCAGGGAGGAATCGATAGAGCTTCCTTCTCCTGCGCAAAGCGCTGAAGCTTTGGCATTTCATTAAATTTTGAGAGAATGTCTTATAGTTCTTCTTCTGACATACAAAATTCTCCATGGCCAAGCCCCTAAATATCTTTCAAATTTGATTTCCTTACAGTCATCTAGTTCTTTAAGACCTCTTCGATCATCATCAACCTTGCAGTTAACCCTTGGACCCTGTTCTGTTTCAAAATATGGCGATCAAGCTTTTTCAGTAAATGCCCCTATCCTTTGGAATAAACTACCTGACTTGACCAGTTTAAGTCCTTGCTGAAAACGCACCTTTTTAATTCATGAATGCTATTCTGCAGTTGTGAGTCGGTCAAAGGAGGTGCACACCATCTTATCCTTTGTTTGTTTGATCTTTTGTTTGATCTTATGTTTGACCTTATGTTTGATCTCATTTTAATTGTTGTTATTATATATGCATGATTTATTGAATAAAGAACAAATTTATATTTTTTGTGTTTATTTAGTTGGAAATTTTAGGTCAGACAATGGTGCGCTTAGAAACACCCGTATTAAGCGCCTAATAAATGTTATGTATTATTATTATTATTACAGCTTCAACGACTCTTATTCGATGCAGGCTCCATGGTTTGATCCAGGATCTTGAGTTCGAGAAATAAAGCCATTAGGCCAATAGTAAGCACACAAAGCAGGGTAGTGGGTGGGTGTATGAAGGTGAGAGTTTCACCCCTCCCGTGCAAAGCAGAAAAATTTAAAGTTTTGTCAAAAATAAGAAAAAGAAGACAGCTTTTGATAGTAATTTGAATTTCATTGAGTCTAATAACAATTATGTTCACATTTGTTTGCCATAGTGAGCATGCAAAGCAGGGGTTTGGGGTGATGCAAGGAGGGATATTTAATGTTCCATCAAATTTTGAGAGAAAGAAGACGTCTCGTTGACGCATTTCTACTTAATAGGGGTATTTAGTTGCATGACCCAGCACTCTCTTTCCCCATACTCTTCTTTCTTCTTTTTTTCCCTCTTTTTTGTTGTTGATCACTTGAAAAATCTTAGGGGGGCAGTCGCCACCCCCCCCCCCCCCCCCCCCCCCCCGTAGGGCCACCCCTGCCTGTACATGTGTTGCTCCAGCTACACAGGCAATTAACAAAAACCAAATGAAACCCCTGGCTTAGAATTATCCATCGGTGGCAAATTAGAGCCTGAAACAATTGCTGGGTTGTCATGAGACTAAAAGCCAATACCAATACCAGTTCTTCCAAACACATGGTAAGGTAACAAAATATGTTTATTGCACAGATAATTAAAAGGAAAACAATTGATAAAATCACAAAATGCATATTTACATACAGACATAAGATAATCTAGAAATAAATTTCAGAAATTTTACAAATTCAAGGCGTTTAATTTATTTTTTAAAAGCAAATGGCTCTAAGTCAAAAATACATGTACTTACCAATACATTCAAGAGATGAAGTAGAGCCTTTGTTTAGTGTTGTCATGCCAACAGGGCAGCTGGTACATTCTGTAGCAAAGAATTCCTCTTGATAGCTTCCTATTGGGCAATGGTTGCATGGTGCTAGACCGGTGAACGAACTATAACCAGGCTGGCAGATGTCTTGATGAGAAAGGATGAATTGAGAAAATGTGTATTGCAATAAATGGGTTCTGGACAAAAATTAAGCACCAGACTTTCTTGATTGAACCAAGCAACTCCTCTACCTAAAAGTGTACACTTATCTAAAGAAAAACCAAAAAGATTTGCATGTATTTTCCGATTTTACAATGCTGATACATGTAGATTTAAAACAACCGTTTGGTGGAAAATCTTTTGGCTTATTTCCTTGAAGCTTCCTTGAAGCACATGTATAGTTTTGGCCAATGGATGCTGATCTTCCTTAAAATAGCAAGAGACTTTACTTATAATAATGTAGTGTTTTTTTTCCCTCCTCAAGTGGAACATTAAACAATATAGAATTACAAAATAATCCATATGTATCAATTTGAAAAGAAATATGTCAGTAAAAGACCCAAAGATTTCGCTGATCCCATTCAAATAATATAGGAAATCTCAGCTCCGTATTCCATGAATATTTTCCATTAAAATTGAGCATTTACAATTACAAATTCAGTGAATGTTCGTACCTATGCACTGGGTCACATTCTTGGATCCAACTCCAATAGTAGATTGTCCTTCCGTGCACTGGTGACATGTGAACTGTCCATGTGTGTCTTGATAGGTCCCTAATTCACACTGGATACATTCCTGAGTTTCATTGCCATAGTAGAAACCCCTTCCACATGGTACTACATAATTGAACAGAGAATAAATATGGATTTTAGGAGTAAGCATATTATAAAGAAAGATTACAGTATACTAAAAAAAGGTAGCAGTATAGTGATTAGTAGCCAGAAAACCCATTTATTTTCTAATCAAATGCACATGTATTTTGGTTAAATTAAAAACAATGGCACACCATGTTTTTTCCTACTCTGTTGATTTACAACTTCTGGATCAACAGGAGAGTTAAAAGAGTAAATAATAGAAACGTAAGTATATCACGTGTATGCTGCTTTAGAAACCCACCTTAATCCCATCATGATGCTAACTCTAATGGAACATATAGCGTATCCATCTCCAGAAGTGGATTTTTCCGGTACGCTTGTTTTTTCAGTTCTTAAAACGTTTCTGTACAATGTACCGTAGCGTTATTAAGCGTGCATGGTCAAGCCATGATATGGAAGGTGTGTATACTTAGTTGTTAACTGCAAATGTACATGTACTGTATTTGATAATGGGCATGTGATGATTGCCTATATATAGCCATGGTGAGAGACTTAAACCTAAGGGTATGAAATTATTACATGCATATATACATGATTTTACTGAACCAGGGGTTTACCCTAAGCATACTGGGGGATGGAAAGAAAATCCACCTCCCTCAACGTGTGCCATATTATAATTGAGGTTGTTATTTGCACTGCAAGCTTCCATGACTTTGTGCTACATGTAGCTTTAATTAACATATATTATACAACACCCAAGTAGATCCTTGTCATTTGATTGGAGGATTGTTGGTCGCATGATATTCAATAGATACGCTATTGCACGGGCATGCACTATTCGACGTAGTACTATTCAACAAGCATGCATTTTTGGTTATATGCAGACTGCGTACCTCTCTGCCCTGCACGTATCCCATTGTTATATTAGCTGCGCGCATCTGACATGAAGCTCGAAGGCAATTTGAAGGTAATCGAGAAGGCCTGACTCCAACTTTAATATAAGAAGCACAGCATAATTTGTTGAAAGATTAATGTTCTATTAGATCTACTTCGATGTTGTATAAAACAAATAATGAATGTTTTACATTTGTTCAATAGTGCCAATATTTTCATTCGTTGAAAGATTAACATTAATTCTATTCAACGAGGCGTTAGCCGAGCTGAATAGAACGTTAATCTTTCAACTCATGAAAATATTCACAATTTTGGACTCATATGCATTCATTATCTGTATGCTATCTATTGATATGCAAAATTTATGAAACTTTAGCCAACAAGTACTGCGCAAAATAAAAACCATGAAATGGGCAGCCAAAATAAAAATTCTCTATACCTGTATGTATTGTACACAATGCAAAAAGGTCAATATGTGTATAATAAATTTGTGATAATAATGCAAAGCCCCATCTACACATGCATGTATATGGCCACGATCCTAGGGAGAAGGGAAGCCCCATTCTTACTTCCACCTGAGGCCAAAATAAAAAAAAAAATATTCCTGCCTTTCTAGGATTAAAGAGTAATGTTAACTTGGTTAAGAAGTTGTATTTTCTTTTAAGTTTTGCACATACATTTGTTACATGACATCTTACCACAGCGATAGACGTCGTTGTTAGTTGTATAGGGAGGGACGCAAACCAATTCCACTAATTCATAGTTGAAAGAGCTCTCATTCAGTACAGCAGTGAAATCATCTACTCTAGAACTCAGGTCCAACTGACCACCCTCAATGAGAGTCTCGACAAGACCAATCATTTTTTCCTCTGCATCTAGTGCTGCATCAAAGTCCGTCTGACCTTCGCCCACGATCACATTAGATTCAACGTTAAATCCGATGACGATTCTGAAGGAAACAAATTTTGAATAAAAATGTATCAAATCCACACTGCACCTCAAAAGATCATAAAACTACTTAGAGTATGTGTTTGGTATGGTAATGTAAGAAAAGTCATAATCATTTTTAAGAACAGTCCACTGACAGTTTATGCTAATGCATAAGTGATGTTGTAAAGGGAGAGATCATAATATAGATTTTCACAATTTCTTCTTTGGGATAGAGCAACTGTAACTACTCCATACAGTTAACTCTCCACAAGTTGAATCTGTCGGGACTGCAAAAATAGTTGAACTTATGCAAAATTGGCCTTGGGAAGTGTATATAACACGTGTTTCACATAGCTTGGTTTAGAAGAAGAAAAAAATTGTGCAACTGCGAGTTATGCAGAGTTATCAGTGTTTCTGTAAACTCCGCAAATATCGCACAATTCTTTTAAACAATTTTATTGTGCTTTACACAAGGAAAAAAGAACACAACTTTATCCCTTACATACAAAATAGCATGCTATATAACCCTCCAAAAGATTGTTGTAAATTTTATCAAGAGAGACTATAAAAATACGCACTCAAAATCAAGAGCTGATCTCTTATGTATTTTAGAGTAAGAATGTCCAGAATGCAAATGCTCCTCCAATATGCCAAGGTCTACAGGTATGTCCATCTGCCTTCGTCTACTTCTACGTTTGCGCCTCCGACGGCTCGAAGCAGGACCGCATGTCACTTGTACATTATTCACTGTGCATTCATCATCTACAGTGCAGCTGTCACTAAAGTCTGAAGATCGGAATGCTTCAAGGAATGCTGCAGCGATGGCTAACTGTGTCTCGTTTGTGCCACATGAACCACTGAAGTAGAATAATTCACTTGGGAGACTGTACCTCTTCCCTTCCACTGATTCTTTAAGACAAAAATTTTTAAAAAGGAAAGCGTAGATAATAATCCCTCAATAAATAATCAGCAAAAAAATAGTAGATGCTCTTTATTGTTCAAATTTCCATAGAAATATCAAATTAAAGATAAATTAATACTCTACCAACATCAATTAAGATCAAGCTTTGAACTTTCATGCTCGAATGGGTACATTCATTTAACCATTAGACAGTCGGATTGGTTGGATTGTCCATTAAATTGTGACAAATAATACAATTAATCCATTACGTCAACTAAATAAGGGCCTTATTTCTTCTTCAGAAATATATTTTAACATGTCAAAATCTAAATTACACTTACCAGAACAGTCAGCTGTGTCATTATGAGGCGCCCACTTTCCTGATAATCCACACACATACTGTGAAGGGATTTTGGGTTGTGTGTCGGGAATGTAAAAATCTTCTCTGCATAACATACTGCAAAATATTCCATCACTCCATCCATCACAGACCAAAGCTCCATTTAGTGGGGGATCCAAGCCTGGGCAGGAAATACCTAGTAAAAAAAAAAGCAGGCAATTACTAGGATAAAATTATAAATATTTGTCCTTCCCATAACAGAATTTGAGGATATTTCTGTCCCTTAAAAAATTGTAAAAATTAAAACAACTGTACTTCAATGTTAGTTTAAGTTTAGCCTATTTCACATTTCTACATTTCTTGTACAGACTCAAAATTCTTATTCAACCTTCTAGTATGTATATATTAACGCTAAAATGAGTTGAGAAAATTTCACACTGACAGCTATTTAACCCTATTTAGCCCGGGGGGGGGGGGGGGGGGCTTTAGAAGCCCCCCCTCGACATTTTTCGCGATAATTTTTTAATGCAAGAAAATTTTGCACTGAATTATTAAGACTTTTTTCTTTCGAGTCCTGCGCATCTTTTGAAAGAAATTTTTCAAGAATCGGACCTATCATTACAAAGTCACGTGTCCTTTTGTCTTTGCATGTTAGCCCAAAAATCGATCATTTTTGTGATTTGTGTACGAAACATAAGGAAATCTCATTTTTTCAAATAAAGAGATAAAACATTGGTTATTTGGTCATGTTTATAGTTTAGGTGTTTATTTTGGGGTCAAAATGGTTGAATTATAGTTGGAAATGAAATAAAACAACAAAAACAATGAAATACACGTACATAAGTTAAAAAAACAAAGAAATACATAAGAAATTATCAAAACAATAGATAACATAAGGAATTCAATTTTTTGTGATGTATTATTATTCCAAATGGTCTAACAAATATATGTAGTGAGAAAGAATGCTTAAATATGAATGTTTGATTTATAGGCAAAAATGTGAATTTGATGACCTTATTTGCATAAATTACCATAAATATGCAAATGAGTGCATTTTTCAAAAATTGAAATTACCATATTATTCTATACACTTCACTTGACATGTATGCAAATTTTCGCGGCGATCGGTCGTTTCACGGCCGAGATCATAGGGGGGCCTTAGAAGCCTTTAGACTAGATTTAGACTAGATTTCAACCGCGACAACGATCACTGAATATTGTAGGACCGCATATGCGTCCAATATGTTCATTTGAACCAAATGCATGACCCCATACGAAAAATTTGTTTTACCTTAAAGACAAGGGCAAGTTGTATCATACACACTCAATGGCAAATGACAATTCAAGACAGAAGCATAAACATATCATTGAATAACTTACTTTTGACACTTATAATGAAGCTGCAAGTAGTCGTCTTGCCGTTGTCTTGGTTTGTAGCCCTGCATTCTATTAAGTGGTTCTTGTTGATGGCTAAGGTGGCCATGCCGTTGTTATAGTTACATGAAATGTCAAGTGGATCCCCCGTAGGTTCAAGGAATACAGGTGGATCCCATGTGACCTCTGTTTCTTGTTGGCTGGTGGAGACTTGGGTGTTGTTAGGACAAGACACCAGAACTGGGGAAAGCTCATCTGCAATTTTTTTTTTTATAAAGAAGGAAATTAGTGAAAAGCGTATCTTTAATCCTTTATTTTCAAGAGGTAAAAATTAAAGCAGATATCAAGTACACGATGTGTATAGATAACAAGTTTGTAATTTTTTTCATACAATTCGTCATGCGATCAATCATTATGATACTGATGATTGAGTAATACAAACATGTAGGTCTAATGAGCAAGAGTGCCAACATGCCTATATTGTTTGTATCACAATTATATGGATATCCAACCACTGTACTTCCTTTTGATCCTACCCCTATACAAATTTAAGTTCGTCGCGAACTCGTATTATGCTCGTGGTAAGCTTAATAAGTTCGTTTTTTAGGCTTTAAGCTCGTAACATGCTTCCAGGACGCTTGTAACGATCTAACAAAATCTTGGCGAGCTCGTGCACGAGTTCGCCACGAGCTCGTGGCGAACTCGCAGGTAAAAGGGGGAGTTCGTGGCGAGCTCGGGGTTAAACTGGGGAGCTCGTGGCGAGCTCGTGGCTCGTGGGTAAAAGGGGGAGTTCGTGGCGAGCTCGGGGTTAAACTGAGGAGCTCGTGGCGAGCTCCCCAGAGCTCGCCACAATCTCGCTGGTAAACAGGTGATCTAGCTCCCAGGAAAACAGTTGGGTATACAGTGTGAGTCAAAAAAAAATTTACACCTAGAAAATTGCTCATTATTTTAGAAATTATCTGTGAACAGTAAATTATTATACATTCTATGAAAGAGTGCTTTATCTTGAATCATTTAGTATCATTTTTGTGTGGTATGTGTTCACGCTTGGATGAACAGGAGGCATTGTATGCGAGTGCAAAAATCGACTTGCGCCAAAGTTGCTAATGTGATGTTTGAATAAAACAATTGCGATATGGGTATTATTTCAGTCATTACAGATCAACATAACATTCTGAACAAAATTAATCATGCCACACATATCAAAAATCGAATATAAAATATCAACGAACATTGTTAGTGTGTTTGCGTGTGACTTTGCTTCTGCAAAAAACATATGCAATGCATTTCATTTGATACATTCAATTTATTCTCTCACTCCGCTGATCCCAACATAATACATACTGTAGGCATTACTTTGGCGCAAGTCAATTTTCGCACTTTCACAAACAATGCCTCCAGTTCATCCAAGCGTGAACACATACCACATGGGATGTATAATAATTTACTGTTCATAGATGATTTTTAGAATAATTAGCAATTTTCTAGGTGTAAACTTTTTTTGACTCACACGGTATACATGTAATGTATTTTAAAGTTCCCTTCAGGATGCCAATTTCTTTTATTTATTCTATTAATATATGTACATGTATTTTTAAAATGTCTTGGGCCAAGGAAAATGAGTTCCTACTTCCTAGTTTCTTGTCTCCACCAGCATCCTTTTTATGTAATTTTGTTTTAATAAAAAATATTGATCTGAAAATATATATCTCTTACCTGAAATAATTAAGGTAAACAAATGCATACTTTATTATTTTGATACATTTTTGAGCCTCTTTGTCAGAACATACATTGTATATGCAATTACATTGAAAGTTCAGAAAATTTGTGTTGAAATTGAAACAATAGCTTTTTCATGCTGAAGTAACCTGTCAAATTACTTGTAAATTTAATTAAATTCTTTTGAAACTTTGAAACTTTGAAACATTTATTTGCAGCATACCAGATTTGGGAAGGGGGGGGGTTGCCATTTATTCTGACTGTATCATATATTTAACACCCTGAAATGTCATTATCAGGTATTACATAAGAGCGCACACACCCAGGGCTTGATTCGAGGTCAACTCCCTGTTTCTATCTTGCTCTCTCCTTATGTACATAGGATCCCCCTGCTTAGACACACATCCCTATTCCTCTCTTCTCTCCTCTCTCACTTTCTTGTTTACTCTCTCTTGTGGAATTACCACTGGTAGCATTCCTGATAAGAATGCATTGATGTGTTAGGCCCATTTGGTCAAGTCTTTCTCCATCTTGCTGTTGTAGAGAGCAGACATGGGTTTTGAATGGTATTGCAGCTCCTTTGTTTTAGGTAAGAGAAAAACTAATTCCTCACACCTTATAATTAAATGTTTTACTTGTGTATTTATGGGCCAACAGTTAGGCCTACCTCTCTTATACATTTATGAAAGAGAAGTGTAGAGTAATGATTAATGAGATAAAGTATTTATTCTCTTTCTAGTGAGATATCTTTTCATATTTGGGAAGTTTGTTTCTCTACAGCACATAGTATATTCACTTCATTAAAGTAACATTCGATATAATCTATGTGATAAGGTTATATTCATGTAAATATTCCTGTATCTTGACTGACAAACCCTATCATTTAGGCAACATGAGAGCACAAGAATGCATTTTGTCTGAATACTGAATACTAGTTTGCTAGCGGTTATAAAGAAGGGATGTTCTAGAGATCCTATAGTATATGTACATGTATCATTACTTGGTACCCTGGGTTGGTGAATACACTGACAAGAAGGGGGGATGCTATATAGTTATTGTACGAATACCGCTTTATTAGTTTGGATCTTTGTAGTATTATGAGTGATTAGAATGATGGAATAATTACCAAAATGGATAATAATATTTCTTCAAAGGCAGAGTATTATACAGTGTAATTACTCACATATTTAATTTCATTGTACAGTGTAATTATATAATTTGGATATCATTTATTCATTCATATTGTTGTGTGAAGTTGTGAACCCTGCATACAGGTAACATGCATTATACAGGGTTTGTATTGACTCTAATAAAGAGCTACTTGTTTTAAGTTACATTTTATGTTATATCTTTTCTTTCTGTTCTTTGATATATTAGTGATTTAATTGATTGATATCCCAGAAGTAATGAGCTTTTAAATTGCCCTAAGAGTATCACTGTATTCTTCACCAGCTAGCCAACTGAATTTTCCCTGCATGGCTAGCCTGCAGATGTTACCAGGATATTGAAAGGTTGATAAGTTAGATTAATATATATATATATGCTTGCCAATAGCTCAACAGGATCATCAAGTTCACCTCTATATGTAGACACAAATTTGTTCTCAATGCCAACCTGCTGTTAAGCACGCCATTAAGCTTGCAGCCATTTTTTCCACGAGATTGTCGAAGAACTCGTTGACGAGCTCGCCGACGAACTCGTTGACGAACTTCGCCGACGAGCTTGCATATTTGGAGCACGCCAACGAGCTCGCCAACGAGCACGCCACGAGCTCGCCAACAAGCTTATCGGCCAGTGACGAGGTTGCATATTTGGAGCACGTCAACGAGCTCGCCAACGAGCACGCCGACAAGCTCGTAGCTAATTTGCATATTTGGAACGAAACGAGCTCGCTGGCGAGTTCGTCTGCGTGCTCGTCGACGAACTCGTTGGCGAGCACGCCGACGAGCTCGCGTGTAAGCGTACTGAAATTTGTATAGGGGTATGTCCTACTCAAGATAAGTCAGTTCGTTTATAATAATCTTTTAAAGTCCACTCCAAATTTTATTAAGTTAAACCGAAAATGGAAATTCTTTTTGCCCAATTGATCGTAAGCCCGGCAGCCACTGAGCAGCGCCAGATCGACGTTGCTCTATCCCTTATTGTTCAACGCCAAACAAGGTAGCAGCAACTCCCATCTTTTAACGTCTTTTGGTATGACGCGGCCGGGGTTCGAACCCACGACCTCCCGGTTGTGAGGCGGACGCTCTAATGATTGAGCCAGATAGTCGGATCAAAGGTCATTTGTACCAAAATTGTAAAACCCATTGAGATGAATACAGGATTGCATGCTCAATAAAGTTACATGTAAGTTGTTATTCATTTGCAATGTATTCTCAGAGGGCACATTCTCTGAAACACAAGTGGAAGTATTCTTCTCACAAGGGTAAACAAAAGGTATTCATAAAGCACCTCCATCACTTTGGCAGTGATTAGTGGGACCTCTCCATGTGTGAAAGATCTGTGACTATTTGGGGGTCATTTGTACCACAGCAAACTATGAACAGGTACCAAAGCCAAATAAAGTAAGCCTTTATTCATTAACCTGCGTGTCCATAATTATTTACCTTGAACATAAATGGGAAACAAGCAGTTGACCTGATTGTCTGCATTATCAGAGAATGTATAGATAAATGTAGTGTCTTCAGTCAGGTTGTATGGAGATGCCAGATCAGATGGTGACGTTGTGACAATGAGGCTGCTACCATCTAAAGAGTCAGTAGCAGTAGGCGGAGTAAATGACACTTGTACACCCCAAGCTTCAGTCCGAGTGACGGTGATGGGAGACGGACACGATGTCAAGATTGGTGCTGTAATGTCTGCAGATTATCAAAAACAGTTTGATTTCTGTAAATTCAGTGGAATGAATTGTAAGCATACATATACATACCTAGGCAAAAATGATTACCGGTAGACAGAATCTAACATTTTCAGATCAAAGATTCAAAGCAAAACCTGATGAGAATTGACACAATTGGCATCAAAACAGAAGTCAAAGAAACCACCCGTAAACTAGCAAGGATGAATTGAAGTATCTAAGAACACTTGTGATAGATGAAGTTTACAAAATGGAAATCTAGCGAGAAGTGAAAAGGTTTGTAACATTTCTCGCAGAAATCACTTTAGCAATGAACTATAGTAAGCAGTAGATTAATAAAAAGGGTAAATGCATTGTATTGTAAGAAACACCTCTTGCAGAACTTAAGAGCGAGGGATAGGTAACTAGAGTAGGCATGTTTTGAAAGCCTCTTTTTGGCAGTCGTCTACACAGTGATTTTTTTGGACGATTAATCAACTAGTCGGTAATACAGGTGTAAGCTGATATAGACTATTATTATCATTAACTACCCCTCCCCCTTTCCATTAACATACCTGCCAGCATTTGAAAATAAGAATTAGGAATTTTAGTACGGTATGCCTTCAAAAATAAGATATCTGTACCCTTAACAGGCGTTCGCACATGCAGCGGCAGTGTAACTGGCAATATGCAGTAAATCTGTACACAAAAACTAATACAAATCCGCTGCTCAATCATGCAGCCATTCAATGCACGCAATACGTGAACTCTCACATCCCGGCACATGATAAAACAAGCTTAATTTGGCTTTAATAAGCAACAAAACACACACAACTAAAGAAAAAAATTGAAAAATTAGAATATTCCGGATTTTGGGGTCCTAAAAATCCAGAAAAACAGAATATTTCTGATTATTTGTAAGGGTTGGCAGGTATGCATTAAGCCCTCGCGTGACAGCAAGGTAAATATAGGAAAGCCCTAACATTTCTTATCAAGCTCTCTAGGGACGAGTTGTAAATCTTCCCCATCAAATTGGGTTGATCAGTATATCTCTAGCAATGCGTTGCGGGCGCGGTGGTCGGATACGAGTATGGGTGCGTACTGCGTAGGCCTGGTGTACATGGTCAGGGGTCAGCGGTCGAGCATGCTGAACAATGCTATGTGTTTACCAAATGAACGGCCTTCGAAGGAGTGGCAACAAAACAAATTACAGTGTGCATGTTGTCAGCTAGAGCATCTAACAGCTGTGCAGTGTACGATGAGCTCGTTTGCATTACTAGCTGGAGCACGCGGCAAAATCAATCTTTTGTGTGTTGAGTACCTACAGCCTCGCAGCGAGTTGGATGCCATTCATTGGTTTATTACACGTAGGAAGTCACTGCGCGAATGGTTTCTTGAGTGCGCAACTGCGCATGCAGCCAGATTTCATTCATAAAAATATGTTACGTAATTGTGAAAGCGCTCGACTCGCTGACCTCGTGGGTTTGGCTTGATAACTGCAGCCCCATGGGGGTAACTCAATTATGACCTCGGGAGGCCGCCAGATCTTATCAGTATGATGGTTTGTGTTTGTTTTCGTACCGTCTCCTTGTCTGAGCTGTCTTTCTGTCTCTCTCTCTACCCTGCCCTGTTTAATTTAGAATATCCTCTCTTGTTCCGCTATTGCTGCCATTCTCCTCTATTTCCAATATCTTTTTTTTTAGTACATCTCTCATAAACAATAATGCCCGGCTGCATGTGTTGAATTAAAGTGTTCTGCGTCAAAATGCATTATTGCAATATTCTCTGTGTATGCTCTGCAGCCGCGAGCCTAGTGAGCTCAGTGCAGAGCTAGCAAGCGCAAGCGGCGCACAGTGCGGCGTGGCCAGTTCTTGACAAAGATCGAGGGCATGTGCATCATCAAGCGCAGGCTCGATACTCATGAAACTCATCAGCTGGCTAGTTGTTTGCTTCTAAGTTAAGGTTAGGTAGAAATTTGATTTATTTAAACTTCCTTGACAATGTCTTAGAAAGTAGAATTATTGTGATAGATTTCTATTTCACATCCATTTAGACTCTTTTTAGGCGATGTTCTTGGGTTTCCAATGAGTCATCAAGATTTCGGTTATCAAGTTCATTATTTGACTACTGGCTTTACAGGGTATACGATTAAACGTTTACTCGAAACGGGCCTAAACTAGAGACCTATACAAAAATGTGAACAGCCATTGGGCTTGTCTTCTTAAACACTTCAAAAAGTGGTGTCCCAATGACCACTAGGACCCTGTTCTCACTCATTCGTCGACCGATCGAGGCTAGATCGATCTAGGCTAGATCGAAAGAGAATGTGATAGAATGATTTTTAAAAAGAATAACAAAAGAGAAGGTGATAGAAAGAAGAAACAAAGAATAACATAAGGAAAGACAGAAAGAGATTGTGATAGAAGGAAGAAACAAAGGATAGTGGAAGAAAAGATAGGAAGAGGAAATAATACAATAATAACTAGTTGGAACTTCATCTGCGCGCAGTCGAAAATGATGCCTTCGCCATAGAGCGATTTCACAAACCAAAACAGAAGTAATTTGTCAAAATCAAGTTTAATTGTAATACATTAACAGGGTCTCAGAATATCGTGATTACAAGCTATTTTTCATATGCATGTATGACCCTTATATCTTTGGCCTCAAGACCTCTAAATCTACTTGGTTCATCGGCTCTGCAAGATAAATACAATGTTTTGAATTTGATGGTAATCCGTCCATCAGTTCTATTGATAAACAAACATAATGAGCCCTGTGACCTTTGACCTCTGATCTTGTGGCCCTGACCAATTAGCTTTGCAAGATACATCCATGACCAAAGTTTGGCAGAAATCCATCCATCGGTTCTTGAGAAAACGTGATCACAAGCTATTTTTACATACATAATGAACCTTGTGACCTTTGACCTTGTGACCTCAAAATCTAATTCGCTCATTAGCTCTGCCAGATACATACATGACCCAAGTTTGGCAGGAAACCATCAATTGGTTCTTGAGATCACGAGAACGGGACGGACGGACGGATGGACAACCCAAAAACATAATGCCTCCGGCTACTTTGTAACGGAGGCACAAAAACAAAGAATAACATAAGAGAAGGTGATAGAAGGAAGAAACAAAGAAAAACATAAGGAAAGACAGAAAGTGAAAGCGATAGAATCATAACAGATGATAGAATAAGAGAAAAAGAACAGCATAAGGAAAGACAGAAATATAAAATGATAAAGAAAAGATAATGGAAAGATAGAAGAGAATATGAAAGATGGATAAATAAAGAATAACATAAGGAATGGTAGGAGAAAATGATAGAAGTATTTTACAAACCAAAACAGAAGTGAGCTATTTTTGCATACATTATGAACCCTGTGATCTTTGACATTTGAACTTGTTACCCTATCTAATCAGTAGGCCTGAGTCATCACCGGTTTTGCCGAACCCGGGTTTGACTTGAAAATTTTGGGCGGGGACCGGGTACCTGAAATTTTCACCACTGCACTGACCACCGCTGCACTGACACTAAAAATAGTGTGCATGCAGCGGCGGGAGTTAGACTAAGTTGCTGTTTTAATAATGCGACTGAAAAGAAAGTTACTGCTTTCAAAACAATAAAATAATCAATTGAATTAAATTAAGATGCTTTAAAAAATAAGTGGATATTGTTTCAGTTGACGGTAGGTGTTTTTATCGCTCTAAAATTGAGGCTGCAAGAAAGGAATCACGCTTCGTGGTACCGATCGAGTGCGTTCAGAAACGGAAGTGGAAATAGATCTATGACCCACTGAAGACAGAGCAAGAAAGTGCCACACATAATACTAAAATATTGATCAGACTATTGCAATTGAATCGTAATACTTAAGGCATTAATTTAATTGTCAAAATATATCCACAACATAATGGTTTACCCTTGATAGTTTGATGATGGAAAATAAATTAAAGCTCTTGAAATGACTTCGAAGTGTCTTTCGTTCGTTCTCAAAATGCGTGTCTAACGGCAAGCAGAAGTTACGAGTCAAGCTTGATATGCATGTTTACATCCCTACACCGTCATCCGACCTGATCGAAACATTAAGCATTAAACCAATTAAAAAACATCACGTAAAACTTTAAGGGACTCCAATTCAACAAAATTACCGTAAAATAATTATTTGCTTTGACAAATAATACTATAGATATTCATAATATCTTACAGAAATAATGATATTTCATGAGCTACGTACTCGATAACGAGTTCAGCTAGCCATCATTTTGAAATGAGACGTAGTTGTCATGCAGTAGACTGTAGAGGGCAGTATGCAGCAGAGAGAGGAAAAAAGCGCGGGCCTGAGATCACGTGATATTCACGTGCCTTTCACGTGATTTTTTTTTCCTCTCTGCGAGCTGCCGCATTCTGGCTATAGCCTGCGCTATACGTCTCATTTCAAAACTCACCCAAACATGCTAAATCTTCTGATAAGCCATTGATGAATCTATTCCATTGACCATCACTTCCACAAACGATCGGCGATCCATCGCCTTGTAGATCTGTACCAGTAGGGCAGTAAGGTGTGCACCTGGTACCCACACTCACATCAACTGGTCCAGCACATAAAGATGGATTAATGTTGACATGCTCAGGTAATTCTAGAGGATCGCACCTTATGGCTGATAAAAAAGGAAAATAGCTATTAGAGGATATCATCTGTTCGGAGCCATCAGGTAGTTAACTGAGTTAAGTTGAGTTTATTTTATTTATACACGGTAAAAGCCCAAAACAGTTCGCAGACTGGTTTCAATCAGGGCCGTGTTACAATATATGAATTAACTACCTTCTGGCTCCAAACAGATGACAACATAAACATATAAGCTAGAATTAGTAAATATTGAGAGCAGCAGACATCAAGGTTTAATTTCCTGAAGAGGAACATTACCATAATCTACGGCCTACAACACTAATCCCTTTACTCCCATAGGGCCTCAGGAACCATGCATGTCATGGTTAAGATGGCAGAAACATGAAGAAAGGAAAGAAACGTCCATACAATTACATACATTTGCACACAGGATAAATTAGTTGTCTTTCTAGATTTAGCAATGTCAATCGATTCTGTTACATTTGCCTATCATTCATACCATATACATACATTTGAGCCTCATTATTCATGAGTAAAGTTCTAGTTATTCCTAGTAAAAGTATTTAATATAATAATGTGAAGAAAACGCACTAAACACAATCCAAAATAGATTGTTACTCATGGATTCTTGTCTATCAGTTTTTGAGGAAAAGAATTCTTGGAACAGCTGATAGGCATGCGTGAGGATTGCCGTATGTAACAACACCTTATGTAATGTCCCTACTAAAAGTGGAATAGATAGGTACGGTAACTAAAGCAGGGCTCCCACTTAGCCGAGTAGGAGCCACGAGTTGTGGCGAGCTGGCGCGATCTTATGGCAAGCAGTTTTATCATTAAAACATATTTCTTGATATCACGAAATCAAATTCTTGATATCACGAATTCAATTCTTGATATCAAGAATTTCCATTGCTTTACAACGTAAAATTATTTCGTGATATCAAGAAATATGTTTTAATGATAAAACGGCTTGCCATAAGATAGAGCCAGCTCGCCACAACTCGTGGCTCCAACTCGGCTAATTGGGAGCCCTGCTTTAGCAATAAGTTGACCAAAGTATAAAAAGTGGTTTAATAAATTCTTTAATAAAGTCTTTACCTTCGCATCTCGGTGTTGTTTGTGCAGTCCAGCTTGAGATTGCTGTAGATTCATCAAACTCACATGTGACCGTGCTAGAACCAGTCAGGCGATACCCAGGATTGCAGGTTATGCTGCACTCAGCGCCCCATATTGTATTACATACATCAGCAAACTCAGCAAAAGATGGCAGCAAATACGGACGGCACCTGTGAACTTTATCATTAACATTCGCATCGGAAAAAACGGGATGAGTATCATGATGTCATGTAAACATATTTTTATTAGGAAATGGCTTATCATGCATGCAATTAATGCAAAGAAATATGTTTCTCCATGGTAAACATAAACGTTAAAGGCTGTAATTCTACTAGTTTATAAACTGGTGCTGGACTTAACCCTATTTAGCCTCGGGGGGGGGGGGCTAAGGAGGGCTTTAAAAGCCCCCCCTCCCCCTCTTACATTTTTTGTGATAATTTTTTAGTGTAAAGCAATCTTGCGCTGAAATTTTGTGACTTTTTTCTTGCAAGTCTTAAGCATCTTTTAAAACAAAATCAGACCAACCGTTACAAAGTCACATGAGCTTTTGCCTTTGCAAGTCAGCCCGAAAATCGCTCATTTTTGTGATTTGTGTACATAGCATATGGAAATCTCATTTTTCCGAGAAAAATAAAAATCGCTGCTTATTGGATTTGTTTATAGATTAGGTGCTTATTGGGGGGGGGGCAAAATAGTTGAATTATACTTCGAAATGAAATAAAACAATAAAAACAATAAAATACATAAGTTAAAAAAAACAGGGAAATACATAAGAAATTATCAAATCAATAGATAACATAAGGAATATCCTGGCTCTTCCATTTTCTTTTGCTATTATTATCCCAAGTGCATACCTGCCAACCCTTCCGAATAATCCGGAATATTCTGTTTTTCTGGATTTTTAGGACCTCAAAATCCGGAATATTCCGGATTTTCAAAATTTCAAAATTAAGCTTGTTTTATCATATGCCGCAATGTGAGAGGTCACGTATTGCGTGCTTTGAAGGGCTGCATGATTGAGCAGCGAATTTGTATTCGCTTTTTTGCACAGATTTACTGCGTATTGCCAGTTACATATACCGTGCTAAAAATTCTTAATTCTCATTTTCAAATGTTGGCAGGTATGCAAATGGTTCAAAAATATATGTAGTGAAAACTAATGTTTGAATGTGAAGAATATATGATTTTGGGGGTAAAAAAGTGAATTTGATTACCTTGTTTGTATATATTACCATAAATATGCAAATGAGTGAATTTTTCGAAAAAATTGAAATAACCATAGTATTCTATACACTTTACTTGACATGCATGCAAATTTTCACAGAGAACGGCTGAGATCATGGGGGAGGGGGGGATTAGAAGCCCCTCCCACCCCCCCCCCCCCCCAGGCTATGCAGTTTCAAAATAGCCCAGGCTATATATAGGGTTATGCTCTTGTTCAAAATTGGGATTAACAAGGGAAGTTAGTCCGAGTATTTTTTGGTTGTTTTAAACGTGATCAACTGAATTTGCAAAATATGGAACAACAGTTGCATCATTCACCGTTTGGATTTGATGTCATTGCCAAATCCGCCAGAGAAATATCACCTAACGTAACACAGGTTAGCTTTTGACATTATCTGTCTGGTAAAATCAAAATCAGAATTAATTCTGAATATTTAAGTTGAAATTAGTTTACTCTACTCTTCATTTCCTGTATACACTTACCCTGTACTGCAACGTCAAATGTACACGTTTTGCTATTTCCTGTAGCATCTGTGGCTGTGCACCTAACCTCAAAGTCACCTTCTCCTGTCAGGCGTTGTTCTTTGTTACATGTAACGGTAGGTTCTTCACCACTGTTGTCCTCAGGTATTACAGTCCAGGAGATGTTTACCATAATTTCCCCAGAAGGAGGGTTGAAAGTCAGATATTGAGGACATGTTAAAAAGGATGGGCGTTGTATGTCTGTATAAAGAAAAAATCAGCAGGGAAACTTTGCCTAAACGATGTAAAAACAAAACTTAGCTCAATGAACAAAATGAAAGATAACATCATCAAATCATTTATATAATATATTATCACTTTTATATAGGATTGTTGTTGCGTTGGGTACAGGCAATGCAAATGTTACATGTAATAGACACATCAAAACAGCCCTAAATACTTTGAATGTGTCATTGGACTAACGTCTATTGATTTAATAGGCCTTTCTGGACTTTTTTCAGTCAAGTGATTTTCAAATAAGTTTCTTGCTGCCTCGAGATCACTGGAGCAGAGATGGGTGACAGTTCTTTCACAAAGTATGATTATGTCTCACCTTTGCAAGTTGTCATTGTGAGGTCTCCTGGAGCCCACTGTCCATTTCCTTGACATGACAGCACAGAGAAGTTAGGAGGATCAAGCTGATAACCTTGTTGAGTACATGATACAACACATGACTGTCCAAAGACAGGAGTTATTGAACATTCCTCTGGAGTGACTGAGCCCCCGTCTGGAACTACTAAGAGTGAACATGATGTAGCTAGAAAAAGATAAAAAAAATACCCCTTATGTTTTGAAATGTACAAGGTATGGAGCCTCCTTGAAGATGATTAAAAGGTGTGTTTTACAATCTTTATTTTCTCCTGTTTTGGGGTTTGGTAGAGGGGATAACATGCCTAATTAGATGGACATTCGACTGTGCGCAGTGGAAAATGATGCCTCCGCCATGGAGCAATTTTACCAACCAAAACAGAAGCAAGCCCTGTGACCTTCGACATTTGATCTTGTTAGCCCAAAATTTAATCAGTTCATTGGCTCTGCAAGGTACAAACATGACCCAAGTTTGGCGGGAATCCGTCGATGGGTTCTTGAGATAACGCGATCACGAGAACGGGACGGACGTATGGACAACCCGGAAACACAATGCTTCCGGCTACTTGTAGCGGAGGCATATAAAATCATCATTATGTACAAAACAGGTGCTTCAGTCCTGGAAAAGTAGTCTGTTACATCTGGTACAGTAGTAAAACTCTTGGTTGAATATCTCGAATATTATCTGTTTTGTATTTATAGATAGATAGGTATAAGAAATATATAGCTTAGGTCTAGTCAAAATAATCTGATGCACCACAGTAAGTAGCCCTTAGAATTTTCAGGTTTACCTACTTAAACCTGGGTGGAGAGTTGCGAATTTATAGTTAATGCCTTGAAACATGAAGTAACTGTTGGGCTTGGATTCGAATTCCCAACCTTAAGATTGAAATCTAATGAACCTCTAGAATCTGACATTTCTACATAAAGCACATGTCTTACGTCTGCAATTGAAACTATTATTGGTCCAAGTTCCATCTGCCTGACAGACTGAGCTGCTATCACCAATCCCTTCAAAACCGTACAGACAGTAGAAAATACACTGAGTGCCGTAGACTTCGGTGTTTGGTGGGTTGTTTATGCAGCCGGATTTCACAGCGTTTTCAGGTGTGGTCAGCGCTGGGCAGGACTTTGCTATATTTAGAAATGTAGTAATATTCATGTAAGTTATAGTTGGACAGTCTTGATGGTTAGTGTACGAAGCTAGGCCACTAAGAGGACCAGAACATGGTTGCACCCGGGGATAAATATGTGCGCCAGATTCAAACAAAAAGTTGAGGCTCAGCAAATTTGTTGACAATTAGTAAATGGACCATTTGCAGATAACTACCGTAAGGGTCCTGGCTACATTAGGTCCAATAATTAGAATCTTAGCATATGTATCTATTTAATATTTCATTTTGTTTTAAATCTTTATTTCTTATATAAACGTTTGATAAATGGACCAATTGGCAATTAACTAGTCGATTGGGAATTGAAAGACTATCAGTATATTAGAAGTAAAAAAAGAAAGGTATTATGATTCTTGTATAAAATTTGAAACCCTCATTCCATTTTGATATTTCTCTATTCAGATATGTAGTATATAGGCTAACATAAAAAGTATTATGCGATCTTGCTGTATATCAAGTTTCAATTGATTCCTTTTGTAATTTCCCCACAATGTCTATTCTTTATCTTTCATAGAGTGCATGCGACAAGAAATACCTCTTTTTCCCTAAAAGTATTCCCCAGCAAGGATACAAATTCATATCAACGAGCTATATTCAAACTTCATAACTTTGGGTGGCAGAGCAGTGAATGACCTTTAGTAAACATGCATTTGAATTTGAAGGTCTGCTATATAAGTAGGGAGGCCAATGCCCGGGCGTAAGGCTTCTACACCTACGATTTGTGCGCTCGTCGCCCACTTCAAAAAATTAGCAAAGGGAAAAAAATGATGTAAAAATAAAAATTGAAGAAAATAAGAAAAGAAAATACAATTATACATTTCACAACATACCTATAATCACGGATCTGTAACAGTCTTTCACCATTTGTTGACAATCTTGCAGATTTTGACGTTTTTTAATCCAATAATTGTGGTTGCAGACGACCTTGACGCACTCGCACCACCGACTAAGAAAATCCTAGAGGGCGTAGAGGTTTGCTCACTAAAAACCTTCTCATTGGCAGAAGGTAGACCCTAAAAATATGGGATCCGTTTTGAGTAAAGAACTTTTGATAGAGATCAACATTTCAGATGTTCACAATTGCCACTTCTAACAACTAGAAAATATAAAGAAAAAAGATTATATCTTTTTAAATACAGATTTTTACAAACTGAACATTCGAAAGTAGATAGAGTACGATGTTTCTGTCAATCTTGCATTGGTTTGAGCCCTATAGCTACATCCATCTCAAAATGAGAAGGAAAACAGTGAACAGTGACGTCATTGTTCGCGCCAAAAATAAAGGGTATTGCGACATAATCTGAGCTCCGGTCAGATCGTGCGCAAAGCGTAGTCTTATTTATAGACCCTAGTACCTTATTCTCACAGCACTAGATACGAGTGTCGTGCAGTAATGTATGAGAAGTGTTAAAAAAGATATTTCAGTAAAAAAAAAAGTCTACGTGAGCAGTCTATACTCCAATTGAGAATTGAAATGAAAGCCATGATTTGAAGGTGTGTGTTGTATGATACATGGTTAGTGAGTGTGTATGTTACGTATAGCGAAAGGGAGAGAGAGAGAGAGAGTGAGAGAAATATTAGTACACGTACGTTGCATGCATGGATGTGCGCTATGATTGTGTTCGCTGCAAGATGGATGTTAATCGGACCTAGTAACTTCTCGATCGTTGATAATAAGGAATACTCATGAGGAAATCAAATTATTGGAATACACATTTAAGGTAAATATCAATGAATTATAAATATTTCTTTCCTGCCAATTTTCATATCTATTCTTCATTTTTGAACCATCGTCTTCGGCTCGTAGTAGTAGAAGATGTAATCGTTCGCACATTGATGGCTGGACTTCAGCCTGCATCGGGGCTTGCCTGTGTCGGTGGAGGGATCAACTAAGAAGAAGAAGGTACGTGTGCGACCGATTCAAGGCTAGCCGCTGTTGAGTGATTGCACTTTCGCGCGAAGTTTTAAACTTCATCATGAACTTTGTCCCTCGGGCCTGTCTAATTATGAACGTAACTTTGCGACATGAAATATAATTGTTTCAAGGCTCTTACGTACGGAAAGGCGTAGAAGGAAGCTGGATAAAAAGAGCTGGATATCTCCTATTTGATGGAAGTTCTGGAGTCGGCATATGGGTGGATTTTCTTAGTGAAAGTAAATGCTTTCTTTTAATCTTAGTTTTAGTATAAACAAAGTAGTAATTAAAAAGTTAGATTTGGGCATTGGCCTCCCTAATATAAGGCCTGTACATAACAAACGCACAAACACACCTGCGCGCACACACTCGCACACCAGGGCATCGTTTCACGAAACCGTCCTAAATACAACGTCCACAACATCCCATTGAAACACAAGTTAATAATAATATAGTATTAATGAATGCTTTGAGAGAAATAGTTGTTTTTATACGCTCAAGGGAAGGTTAGAATTGTGCTATTGCCTCGAGGCGTGCCGAGGGCAATAGCCCAATTGTAACCTTCCCGAGAGCGTATAAAAACAACTATTTCTCGAATATTAAAGCAGTCATTAATACTTTTATATTCAAAAAAAAAAAAATTAAATAAAAAATTTTTAAAAAAAACTTTTGTCGAAGATGGGATCCGATCTCTTGCGTACCAAAGGTGAAGTAACGAAAACCGCCGCCATAAACCGCTCGGCTATCGCGCTCTGCTACCATACGTAGCAGTTTTTTCTTATATACACATTAAAATGGATTGAAAACGGCTTTGCGTGGTGGAAGCTTCGCGGCTGCTCCATTAAACAGGCCCTTCTTTTACTTTTGCAATGCATATTGGCACGAATTTAGATCAAGATCTATCGGCAGATGTTGTTTTTTTGTTTTTGGAAGTTTATTTTCGTCTTAATGTCAACAATGCAAGATAAAATTGTTGGTAAGATCGATCGAGATTCAATTGTATTGAAATTACCGACCAATTCTTCGCACACGTACGGTATCCTCGATCGCTCAGACCATTTTTTAACATGTAAATCTATGGGGTAACCATGGAGACTGACCTATTTTCCCAATAACCATGGTTATTGGGATTTTGAACTGTTTTTTAACCATGGTTACCGGGAATTTTCGGGAACAGTTAAAGTTTATGAATGCAATTTCGACCAATCAGATTGCTGGATTACTTAAGTGAGGTATATAATACATGCATTTCCATGGGATGTTGGTGCAACTTGTACTTACAACAGTTTCGTGAAACGCTGCCCTGTAGTACATCGATAGCCAATGAAAGACAATTGGAGAAAACAGTGTGTTTTGGCTAAATTTAAGTACCACATTAACTTAACAAAAATATCCCCCCCCCCCCATATAATATCTCTATGACTCGAATGCCTGTTGAACAAACCTTGACATACTGGTTCGGTACCGGTCCAGCTAGCCGGTCCATAATCACCGCTCAATTCACATGTTCTTGTTTCTGATCCTACAAGGTCATATCCTTCATTACATGAGAAGGAACACTGAGACCCATACACAGGACTAACGGAGCAGGTAACAACAGATCCATGAAACGGAGCTTGAAGACGAGGACATCGGAAAACTACAAAGAAACAAAATGAATACAAGCATTAAAAGAAAAACAACGTCTGGGGTGATATAGGATGGTGTCGAGCTAATGAAGGTATGCTTTCAGGCCAGAGGCATTGAATGAACACCCTCACCTCCAAATAAAAGTAAATATGGTAGGCCTAAAACAGCTGTCACATGGTGCAGGCTAAGCCTACCAAGTGGCAACATGTTGTAAATTTTCTGCTGACGATCTAACACGGTGAAGGCATGCGGTGTGGCATTGAGCAATCAGCTGGTCGCAGCGTAATTTTTTTTACCACCTGAGTTCTGGATGCCATTATAAACTCATTTGCATAAACCCAGTCAGAACTCATCTTGTTATTAGCGAGTTTTCGCTCAGCGACGGACAGACCTTCTACGACGCACAGCACTCAGGGTTACGGCCGTCGCACACAGACCGCCCTCGTTACAATATGCGGTTTTGCTTTTTGATGAACGCTTACGTATAGTACGGAGGTATTGCAATGCAATGCCCAATAGTCAATTTTTTGTTATGTAACCAAATTTAATGCATACGTCTTTGTGAAGTTCCTCGATACAAACTATTTTATTCACCTGATAAGAACAATAGTATTTCAATAGACAGAATCCAAACTGTATACATTAGTTGTTGCCAGTTCGACAATATTAGGGAGTTTTCACAAGCTCATTGCGGACGGAGAATCTGCGGTTCGTGTGCAAAATCAAGAAGCTACTTTAGTAACAGCGGGGTGAACGCTGAGGTACTGAAAATCTAGAATGGTGTTTGGCCAAATCTGTGGGCGTTCTTAATGATATCCCAAGTGAATAAACAGCCAATCAGCAAGCTTGTACTAAAGATGGTATGGGAATTCCGTCGTTTTTTAATGTAGGATGACAAATTTAAACCCGCAGGGGCCGATTTAGCTTTTTTCTACGGGGGGGGGGGGGGGGGGGGGAAGTTGCAATTTGAAAAATCGCGCCGACCAATATGTCGATTAATGGGGGGTAGGGAGCACTAAAATTTGTTTTC
Source organism: Strongylocentrotus purpuratus (assembly GCF_000002235.5). NCBI lineage: Eukaryota > Metazoa > Echinodermata > Echinoidea > Camarodonta > Strongylocentrotidae > Strongylocentrotus > Strongylocentrotus purpuratus. The sequence continues at coordinate 27,869,592 of NW_022145604.1, read as the reverse complement.
CTTTTTTTTTTGGGGGGGGGGGCCAGCCCAAGGGGGGATAAAAACCCTCTGACCCCCCCCCCCCCCCCCACCCCTCCTAGATTCGCCCATGACGCGAACGGCTCTTCGGTGAGTTTTTTTATTCCGATTATTGTTTCTGAACTATAACAACATGAATATGGATATAACATGTTTTGTTTTAAAACTTTGAAATTTGATAAAAAGCTGTTTTATGGCTTGGTCGAGACAAGTTGTGCTAGTCCTGTAGTGGAATAGGCCATTTTCGTAATGAAATGAATTTAATACATAAGTCTTTGTGAAGTTCCTCAATACAAATTATTTCATTCACCTGTCTAGTATTCGCAATAGTCAGAATGCAAACTGCATGTATTAAGTGTGGCAACGACTAATGTATGCAGATTGGATTCTGTCTATTTAAATAATTTTATTCCTATCAGATGAATGAAATAGTTTGTATTTAGGCACTTGATTCACTTGGGGCGTCAATGAGAACGCCCGTAGAATTGGCAAAAACCTGTTCTGGATTTCAGTACCTCAGCGGTCACCCCGCTGTTACTATAGTAGCTTCTTGATTTTGCACACGAATCGCAGTTTCTCTGTCCGCAAGAAGTTTGCGAAAACTGCCTATTGACAAGCTTGACGCGTGCTTTTATATACGATGTGTGATGACTTCAAGGCGGAGCAGTCACTTGGTGCGTTCCGGGCAGTAAGCAGCCTGTACCCATCCAGTGAGGACCCGGCGAGGGACCGGCCAAAACGGTGAGCTGCTACAAGGTCAAGGACGTTGTAAGTGGTAAGGACCCGGTATGGAGACGGAATGGAAACGTTGAAGACGTGGTGGAAAAATTTAACAAAAATTAAAAATTTGCGGCGGGAGAGATTTTCACCGCTTTTCATTTAAATCAAACGGTATGGGACCATAGGTATTTAGCCGATGCTATGTAACAGCACCATAACGAGAACCCCGGCCCCCCCACTCAGTGTTATTTAGGGTACGCATATGCTCGTACCCTCTTTTTGAAAGCACCCCCTATCTGAGGACTGCCAACATTTTCGAACCCCCCTTTCGCGGGCTTTTCGTGGGCTTTTCCTGCCTTGGAGACCCCCCTAAATCAGGAAAAATGCTCAATGTATCCCCCTAAATTCGGAATAATTTCTCAGGAGTCCAAAGAGATGAGAGAAAAAAAGAAAAACAACCCCTTTTTAAAGAAATCTCTGGGTGAAAAGTCAAATACACCCCTTTTTTTACAATTCTTGGGAAAAGTACCCCTTTCCCGGACATTTTGGCAACACGCATGCGGTCATTCCGACCTCTGAGTGGGGGGGCCGGGACGAGAACAATGACAAAACTGAAGCGAAATTTTAAAAAGGGGCCCAAACCTATGTGACTCTATATGTACAACATTCAATGCCTCACTATGAAGAAAACAAAGAAAAAACATCCAATTATAGGATTGATTTAACTATTTGTACCTGTAACATGAACAATAACGTCACAAACTGCCAGATTTCCTTCAGAGTCAATAGCATTGAAGGTCAATCTTGTTGGGGTCTCAGGAAACTTGTACTCGATTGGTATCATTGATTTCCTGAAAAGGATAACAAATATTCAAACATGAATAGTTTACACTAGTTTTAACACATCCTTAACCACATATGATTTACTAATCAAAATAATCTAGGATGTAATTTGTTTTCCTTTAATTCTCTAACTGATAATATGGTTTCTGTCTGAGAGAACTACTGTTTTTCCTTATTGCAATAAATTGATGATATATTTTGTATGGTATTGCTGGTCAATCACCTAAATTGTACCCAATAAGAAGAGCTGTTTTTGTACACGGTGTGTTAATTTTGTAATCTGTCCTCATCTTCATTCATGCCTCGTAAATTTTCCTGCCCATTCAATGATATAAAGTTTTGTGTTGGCAAATTGAGGTAAATACATTCTTGAATGATGATTGCTGGTTCAAATAAACTTGTAGATAAATTTTTAAATGATAACAAAAAGAAGAGGAAAGCACTTTCAATAGGGTGATTGCAAGCCACTTAAATAAAGCAGACATAGAAAACTACCATATGGCTCCTCCACTAGAGAGAGTATTGCTGATTTTCACTCAAAAAGGGATTTTTTTTTTTTAATTTAAATCGTGTAAACCATAACGGAACAAATTAAATGTTCCCTGCATATCTAACTTTAAAAAAGCATGGGAGAAAAAACCCTAATGTTTCTCATGTTTTGACAGAAGTGTCAAACAAAATGAAACATTTCTATCATCGTCATCATCACCATTACACACTTATATAGTAATAGACTGGTGCTCCACCATTTCTAAGAGACAATTACTAAGAGAATGGACAAGAATTTAAAAAAATGCAAAAGGCAACTTACAGTGTCAAACTAAATTCGCCAGAGTTGTCAGATGCTTCAGGTTCCAGGTCGCTGATTTCAAGTATAGAGGCATAGGTGTATCCTCTATCAGCATTGTAGTAGTGATTCATTGGACAAGGAGGTGAGAAAACAGGTGCTTCATTATCTGAAAATACAATTAAAGATTACATTTTGTTACATGCAAAAAAAGACAAGAGACACACTACAACAAACCTAACCAGAAGGAGATAGAGAAAAAAGAGAGAGCAATACCCAAGTTTTGTATGGATAGCTATAGGCAAAAAATGTAGCCTGGGTTTGAAATTGTGTTTCAGGGGGGGGGGTTACTTTCCTGAGCAGGCAACTAAGCATGGTTGTTTCATTCGATATGCTGCTGTGATGTATGTGTGTCCCAAAAGTGGCCACTTCTGTAGTCCCCTGGCCTGTCAGTTTGAACATTAACTAAACAATGTTTGGCGTATGCAGATACACTTTGTGGCAATAGCTGCTCAGCAAAACATAATTTCAAGCTATTTTGTATGTGACGACTGTATCAAGGTGATAACCCTACTAAATAAATATCAAATAAGATACCAACTAAAATTATATTTACAGTTAACAACTGAATTATTCATACCCCTAGTAAATTTGATGTATTTTCTGTTATTCGTAACTCCAAGATGAAAGGTGGACTGGCTGAATTAGGTCCTTTTTTGAATACTTTTAGATGTTGGCTTTGATGTCATATTCTCAAGAACCATAAATGGGGATAAATTCATTTTTTACATACCTAGTTCTTAACTGTATATGTTAATTTGACTTCACAGTTCATAAATACAATGAAAAGATACTTGGAGAGGTACTAAAAATACCTTGGAATAGCTCCCCTTTAAGCCTGCCCCCCCCCCCCCCCCCCACCGAAAAAACTCTACCTGTGCATGTTACTTCTCGCACGTCATTCCACAATCCGCTACGGAGACAGGTCTTTTGGTAGACCCCATTTTGGAGGTAGCCATCATCGCATGAGAATGAGCACAGGGTGTTGTAAAGCACTCCACCCGGATTGGTACAAACGTCTGGCGTGACGAACCCATCTTCAGGTTCAATCAGCGAAGGACATGTAACTTGAACTTATTAAAATACAAGGGATAAAGAGAAAAACAGTCACATTTTGGTGCACTAACACACTCGGTGTTATTGCAAATATTTCTAAATGCGTTTTTTTATAAATAACAATATACATTTTACATATATATCATACACATTTACATTTTTAACACTAACAAAAAAGCAGAAAGGCTGTGGCCTTGGATACTGCCTAAAAAAATAAGACAAAATAGAAATACAAATGTAGTCATCTGCCATATATAAAGACAGTAGAAAAAACAGTGAGCATATCATCATTAAGAAAATATTTGTATCGCTATGTGTTGTATTTCTTCCCTGTTTACAAGGTTATGTCAGATAGATAAATGTTTAACCATGATTATGCATGCAGCATCTATTGTCCCTTTCTTAATTAGAATGACAAAACTATAGATGTCCATACAATCAGCATGCTACAAGAAAAATATATCAACCATATTGATGTATTACAAATTTACCATCACAATGGAGGTCTTGTCCATCAAATGTGCCATAATCCTGACAAACTCTGGTAATAGACTTCAATCCTTCACTGGTCTTGAATCCATCATTGCAACTGAAATAACATGAATCTCCATAGAGAGCAGATATCGGACAACCGGAAACAGAACCATTGGAAACTGATGGAATGTCACATTCAATCTCTGTGCAAAGACATAAAAACATTTGTTATGATTATATTATCAATATGATGCAGCTTTTAGTTGTATAGTCCTTGTTAAAATTGTGTACATAGCTTTTGCACCTTTACACACTCACTCACTTCCTAGACCGATCCAGGCTTATTCGATCTAGGCTAGATTGGTCTGACTGTAAGTGGGAACAGACAAGCGGTCCAGGAAGCAATCTTTTGGACGGACCCAGAAGATCACTTCGCAATTTGGTCTTTTGCACCGGTTCGCTTCCTAGATCGCCCCAGCCCAATCTAGCGTGCAGTGTGAACATGAACCGTGCCAGGAAGCGATCTTCAATGGGAAGTGAGTGTGTGTTGGCGGGAAAGTAATGAAAGAGAGAAAGAGATTACAGTACACGAATGAAAACAGAGAATAATGTAAAGAAAGATAGAGAGAAAATGATGGAATGACAAAAACAAAGAATAACACGAGAAATTTAATTCGTCATTGCAACGAATCTGAAGGATGCTGATCTTGTTGACAATTGTTACAGCTATAATATATCAAAAATTGGGTGAAAAAAGAACAATATTCACAATCAATATATATTATACATTCAATTTTCCATAAATTTGTCGACGTCATAATATTCAAATTCTTTTTTTGAGTTCCAAGGCCATTATGATGATGTCACGATATATATATGTAATGGCCAAATGAGACCTGAAAACATATCTCCGACTCATATTCTATCTAAATATGAAAAAAATGGGGGGTCTCTGGACTTCCTAAAGAGCTATAATTGTATAGGCATGTTTTTGCCCACATATGCTATGTATTACAAGAGCTCACACGTACGGACATTCATCTGGAACGGAAGCTCATTCCGTTATTAATGGTCATAAAGAGATAAACATGGTACCAAATTGTTCGAGAAAAGAATGGGGAATATCAGGCCCAAAAAAAAAGAATGGGACTTTATATGTTGCGTTCACCCATGACAAACGAAAAAGCGCGCACATTCTCGTGTGCACATTCTCGTGTGCACGTTTTTTTCCTAAGCCTCGGTCACAAATGCCATTACGAACTGCAACGAACGCCGTACGAACGACTTTCAGACAATGGAAATTTGGAAAGACAATGGAAAAACAGGGAGATTCGTACAAAATTATCCTTCGTACAAACCTTTGTGACCGTAGCATAAGAAATGCTTGAAATGGCCTGAAACGTGCTCTAATTTGAATAAAAAGTGATTTTTAATATCCACAACTCAATATTAATGTAATTCATGTATCATCTATACCTGTAGCAACCTGTACCCTTTGGCTACGGGAACCAAGTTGGCCCTACGTGTTATCAGTGTCTGTGATATGGTTTAATATTGAAGCCCTCAAAAAATTGTGTTTCAAAATGATCATTAAGTGTCTCAAAAAATTAAAAGTCTTTGAGTGGCCAGTTTTACCATACTCATATTCCACAATAGACTGTAGTGTTATAAAAACTGTTAGGAAAAGGAAAAAATGAAATTTCGATTTCCAATCATAAATATCTTGATAATCAGACAGGCGATCAGCTTGTTAAAATCATGGGATTCCTGACTGACCTAAAGGTTTATAATTATGATTGACCCATAAGCGGCTAACAATTAACCGTAAATAACAGCTAGAACTTTTTCGCATTTTGATAAATAATTATGAAAAAGAAACCAAATGTGTGGTTTATGCGACCTAGAACTAGGCACCGTTAAGAATGGGTTTAAACTGACTACTGTCTGGCTTGGATTGCCTGGAAATGAGTGATGAAAACTCTCCATTGGAGAAATATCAGTGAATTGTCTCATAGACTTCGGTTTGGGCTTAAAGCTCTTTGATATAGTCATTATCATTAAGTATCTGTGACCCTTTCCCCATCAGCTGGTGAACTTATCCCTCTGTCGATACAAGGCTATAAAGGACTTAATCCCTCTATTAATAGAGCTTGCGAACAGTTAGGCAAGCATGTATCGTTGAGTTAGTCTGGTATTCACACAATTGGTTCCACATTCATGAACATCATGCCCTGTAAATAAGATGTGGTACCAGCAACTGGCAACTTTGGAACTCGATGTCAAACAACAAGTGTAAATATCATATTTACAATACGCTGCATTCCGGCCAATGGAAAAAAAGAAATTAATGAATGAAATAAATGCCAATATCACCGGCGCTTGAAAAATAGTAGAGAGACAGAACCAAAAACAATTCAATATCGCTGATGTTACAGGCTTTTATTACAAAAATATGCCAACAGAAAGAAAGAAATGAATGCAGAAAATGAATGCCAATATCACCAGCGCTTAAGAAGTATAAGATCACGGGAGAGAGAGAAGCAAAAACAATTCAATTTCGCTGATGTTACCAGCCTTTATGACAAAAAGTAAGCCAACGGTTCAAGATCATTAACCCTCGAAAGGCACCAGGGCCTGACGGTGTGAATGGACGAGTTCTGAAGACCTGCTCGTCCCAACTCGCCGTCCCATACGCTATGATATTCCAGACGTCGATCTCCGAAAGAGTAGTACCTGCCTGTTGGAAAGCGTACGCCAGTACCCAAGAACAATCGCCCCAGCGCGAATGGGGATTTTCGCCCTATCGCACTGACATCAGTTGTTATGAAAAGCCTGGAAAACCTGGTGCTTGAAAAGCTGACAAGCTCAGTTCTTCCGTTACTAGATCCAAACCAGTTTGCATATAAAGCGAAGCGTTCCATTACCTATGCAGTTCTTACCTTGACAAACACGCTGTACGAACACTTAGATAAGGCAAAGTGTTATGCCAGAGCAACTTTCATAGACTTCTCGTCGGCATTTAACACTATAGAACCCCTCATCCTATTACAGAAACATCAACATCTACAAGTTCAGCCATCTCTTATATTGTGGCTGCAAGACTTCCTACATGAAAGGACACAGAAGGTCAAGGTCAACAGTGTTCTCTCTGACGAACTTATCACAACAATTGGTACCCCACAAGGGTGTGTCCTCTCTGCGACCCTATTTACCCTGTACACCAATGACTATATATCAAATACTCCATCTGTTCACATACTTAAATATGCAGATGATACAGTAATAATAGGATTGATTGAAACAAAAAATGAACTTGATTACAGAGCTACCATTTCCATGTTCGAAAATTGGTGTAGGGAAACAATTTACTGCTGAACTCAAAGAAAACATAAGAAATTATATTTGACTTTAAGCAAAAGAAATGTTTTGGACCCATTGATAGACCTGTATACTTAAATGATGATACAATTGAGAATGTTGAAAGTTATAGATACCTAGGTACAGGTATCGACAATAAGCTGTCTTGGGAAGAAAAGTCAAAGTGACCCTAACAAAATGCAACCAGCATTTGTATTTTCTTAGAAAGTTAAAGTACTTTCATGTGAACAATAGAATTCTGTTTCTCTTTTACCAGTCGATAATTCAGAGTACTATTGCATTTGATTCCATTGTCTGGTTTAATAATGCAAGGCAAAGTGACAAACAAAAGCTGAGAAGGTTTGTAAAACAAGCCAGCAAAATAGTAAGATTAAACGAGAACTTACCGTTTGAAGTTTGATCTTTATTTTATGAATATTTAGGAGGAAGTTATTACATGAGATCCCGCCAAGCGCATGCGCAGTCAATATTCAAAGCTACAAATGTGGCTACTCTCAATAGTAAGGAACAGGGAACTTACACTTAAGTTTGACGTTTGGGTGGGTGAGGAGGGCATGTAATAACTTCCTCCTAAATATTCATAAAATAAAGATCAAACTTCAAACGGTTAGTTCTCGTTTAATCTTACTATTTTATATCATATTTCGTCGTTCGAAATTACATGAGATTTTGAAGCATAGTAGCCACATTTGGAACAACCAACATGTACAGAAAAGTGAACACTGATTATGCAGATTGAATTGAATGCTTCTAATCAATGACTCACCATATTTGACAGTTATTGTAGTCTGTTCATACATGTGGCAAAACATTTCACATACAAGACGTCCAAATATAAGACGTCATAATGTTGCAAAAACATTGTTCGTTTCTGTATCTAGTTTATTCTAGCCATCTGGTTTCTTAATCCCAGTTCTATTAATTAGACAGCTGGTCTCTTAATGCCAGTTCTATTGAAAAGCCTTCTGATGCAGTTCTTAAAGCAGTGTGCTATCTTGTAAGACTGCCTGGGTAAAGTTTCTCTTGTTTTCAAAAGGTTTCCTGTAGAACTTCCTGAACGTTTTCTCTGAAGACCATCCTGCTCGGGCTAGGATCTGGTCCATTGGAAGTGCTGCCTTGGCAGCTGCTGAAGTTGATGCTGCCCGTGTTGAATGAGCCTTATAAACGTTTGTATCCACACCTGCTCTTAGCAAGCAGGTCTTGATCCTAAAAGTTTGTGATGTGCCGGTGGCACGGTTCCATCCTTGTCTGCGGTATTGAAAAGTGCTGGACGCTTGCGTCCTGTACGGATGGTACTGGGGGTGGGGTGTACGTTGTCTACGCACCACGCCAGATGCAGCTTTTTGTTGTTCTGTAAGATCTTTGACTCTCTTTGTTAAGTCATCGCCAAATAAGTAGTGCCTCACTGGTGTGGCAGGTTTGCATAGATGAGAGTACTTGGCATTTAAGTCTGGCTTAACCTGATCTTTGCGTAAGCAGTTGATTTCAAAGTTTGTGTTACACAGCAATGCCAATGCATCCTGTTGTGTCTCAGATAGGCTATCGGGGGACAGAGTTTGAATAAAAGCTGTGAGTCCCCTTGTCAATGGCTTTTGGATTCTTTGCAGTTTCAAATCACGGCTTCTCGTTTGCGAGGATAGGTTTTCCCATATTGCTGCATTCACTTTGGGGCAACACAGTGGAGTACAATTGCTTGGAGGAGGGTATTTCCCTCCAGCTTCCTCCAACACATTTTCCTCTAGCTGGTGGGACATGAGGTACATGGCAGACTTTGCTAAATCATCGTGGATCACGCCACCTACCCCAGTGGGGATAGCAAATTTCTGAGCCAGGGCAGGAACTTTGTCCTCATTCTCCTGGTCTAAACCTGGTGCAACAGTTTCATTGACATCACCCTCATCCATGCTGCCAATGTCATATGATGTAGGGCATTGGCCCATGTTTCCAGTGTCAATATGCTCAAAATCATCATCATCATGTTCAACTTCAAGAAATCTCACGTTCGTCGCAGCTGTACATGCTGTCGACGGTGTATCCCCTGTGGGGCGAGTTGCAGATTGACAAGGCAAAAAATCCACCATTCTCTCCATTAAGGATTCCAATTTGTCAAGTCTTCCTCGTAAAACCGTGAAGTCCTCCTTTTCTTCAGGCTTTTTGCCCTTCTTTTTAGGCCCAGAGTTCTTAGACACATTCGGGGCAGGCTTTGCCAAGACACTTTTGCGTTTCGTATCGGAGGATTTCACTGCCGATGAGCGCTTTGGCTCAGGCTTCGTAGAGGGGCCCGCGGCGGTTTCGCCCGGTGAAGTTCCGGCTTTAGCCGTGCTCAGCGTTTCGCTGGTTTTCTGCTTGGTGCTGCCTGACGGAGACGCCATCGTGTACGTGGAAATCGGAACAAAACTTCGATTTTTGATATAAAAACAGCACAGATTCTCAAAAGTCTTCCAAAAACATGAAAAAGGAGAGTTTCTCTCCCTAATGAAGTATTTTTTCGAAACCGCGGGTCCGAAAAAAACGCCAAAAAATAGGTATTTTGACTGCTGAGGGAAAGTTACTTTCCCGGTAAAATCAATTGCGCGGCGAATCGACTGCGCATGCGCTTGGCGGGATCTCATGTAATTTCGAACGACGAAATATGATATAAAATAATGAACCATACTGTTGACCTAGATGAAGTCTGTAAGGAAAGAGTAGTATCTAAGGCCCTATCCATTATGTCTGATCTAACCCACCCCCTGACCAGTACATACACCTGAGAAGCGGACGAAGATTTAGATCTGTTAAAGCAAGAACTAGTCGCCGCATTAATTCATTCATTCCACTTTCCATAAGAGTTGTTAATGAAACCCAGTAAAGAGAAGAGAATGTGAAAACCATGCAAAATACCCTCATTGACATGTTATACGAATATATTGTTTCAGTATACTTACTTTACTGTTGTACCCCTACTGTTATACCATATCAAGAAATAATTTTTAACACAAAATACCTACTTCAGATTAGAGCATATAAGAATAAAAGAAAATGTAGGGTATGTAAGAAGAAACAGAGAAGAAGAAGAAGGAGAAGAAGAAGAAGAAGAAAGAGTATTTAAATGTATATTCATCATGATCATGTATATTATATCAAATGTAAAACAGGGGCCTGTGAATGTCAATTATATTTTGTTCCCATGTTCATATGTTGAAGCAAGATTGTTCATGTGCATATAAACAATTATCCTATATGGACACAATAAAGAAATGAAATGAAATGAGAAAAAAATGAAATGTTTGAAGAAAATGAATGTCAATATTACCAGCACTTGAGAATTATAAAGAGAGACAGATAGCGGGAGAGAGAGAAGAGAAAATAATTAAATTTCGCTGAAGTTGTCAGCTTTTTTGACAAAAAGGAGGTCAACAGAAAAAAAGAAATGAATGAAAGAAATTAATAAACAAAATGAATGCCCATAACTATCACCGGTGCTTGAGAAATAAGAAGAGAGTCAGATCGCCGGAGAGAGAGAAGCAAAAACAATTAAATATCGCTGATGTCACCGGCTTTTATGACAAAAAGTAAGCTAACGGAAAGAAAGAAATGCTTGAAAGAAATGAAGAAAATGAATAAAAAGAGAGTTACATCGCAGGAGAGCAAGCAGCAGAACAACTTAAATACAACTTATGTTCACAGCTTTTATGACAAAAATATGCCATCGAAAAAGAAAAAAATGAATGCCAATATTATCTGTGCTTGAGAATTAAAAAGAGAGTCAAATCGCAGGAGAGAGAGAAACAAAAACAATTCAATTGTGCTGATGTTACCAGCTTTTATAACAGAAAGTTATCCAATGGAAAGAATGAAATGAATGAAGAAAACGCCTTTTTAGAAAAAGGAAAAAATAATACAGTGGGCCGTGAAAGAGGGAGGGAGGGGATGAAACAAAGGACATTAATTGAAAGTCGTTTTTATATATTTTTATATATATATATATATATATATTTATATATAGTTATAAGTATTTTATCATTTGAAATCGGCTAATTAATTAATTAGCGTAAGGAAGAGAATAGTAGAATAATATAAACAAACATTAACATAAGAGAAGGTGATAGAAGGAAGAAACAAAGAATAACATAAGGAAATTAAGACAGAAAGAGAAAACTAATCCACGCCTAATGCACAGGTTTGTTTATTTTCAAAAAAATGAGGACAACACAGCAAAGGTCTAGGAACTAGACTAGACTCTAATTCATGCCTCAACAACAATAATAAAAACATCGCTTTGGCAGGTAGCTCAGAAATTGTCTCATAACCTTTCCGAGTTTGATTCCGATGCCAGCGCACGCAGTGCCCCTATGCATATAGTTTTCTATTGAGACATATGAGCGTGCTGTGCGAGAGTTGACGTACACGTAATGCCCCGTTGTAGAATTGAACAAAAGTCAGATTCGAAACCGGAAGTCTATGAGACAATCTAAGCATCGTCTGAGCGTACGATTTCATATCTATGTCCGCTTCCGCTGGGGCACTTTTCCCCGTTCAAAATTGCATTTGAGGTAGCAGTTCATTTTTGAATTTCTGGTAATGAAAACAAATTCAAAATAAAACATTAAATCAAAAGTCCTATTGCACTAATATACGCAGTCAGACAAGCTGGTCAGTTGTAAAGAGGGCTTAATCTGATGCAGCTGCTAAAAAGCCAGTCGAAACGTGCAAAGGAATTCAATCGATCGATGAACAGGCTCTGTCCTACCAACATTGATGGATTAAAGTAAAGTAAAGTAAAGTGACTGACAGCTCTCTCCATGAGAAGACGGGGGGAAAAGTTTCCTGAAGTGAGTCAAATCTGAAATATTTTTGTGTGTTCAATATCAAATCTCTGGCATTTCTTGCCCGATTTTTGTGCTTTGAAGTTTTTTGGGGTAAACGAATCCATAAGAACAAATTTTTGGGAAAAAACAAAGATTTTTGTGACCTTGGGATTGTTTTTCTTCACATTTTTCTCTTCAGCCAGATTCTATTTACAGGTATTATTAGCGCGTCATTGGCAATGGATTAGGAAAGTGATAATGACTGGAGGTCCTTCTCCAGGCTCGTTTGCAAAGTCTATGAGACAATCTCTGAGTCTAGGAGCCTAAACTTGGAAACTCTACAACTGGGAATTTTCGAAATGGGCAAATTTACCCGATCTGAACTTGATATGAATTGACTGTGGACGGGGTACAGACGAGATTGACGGGACTATTAATGAAAGAACTAGGATCATATTATAGACATTATTTACACATTCTACCCCGACCACAACTCGTTTTTTCGTTTTCTAGGATGGTTCCAGAACGTAGTGAGAACTAGTTTGGTGTGATGGGGGCTTATAATACTGCTAATTGTTGCTCGACCACATCACGTTGTCATCCTTGTAGGATCAAAGTACGGCAATTCTGTTCAAAGTACAGCAATAAGTTCGTTGGTAGTACATCCATCGCGTTCACTCTGTCTAATTGTAGGATGGGGAAAATATTGAATAGGCTCAAAGTTCAAAAGTACCTTCCCGTCCTAGACAGTCCAAGCCCGTCCATGAAGCTCTTAAACAATGTGAAAACATATGCTACTAGGTTATAGAAATGCTGTAATGATATCAAATGCGATGACTTTTCAGAGATTTAGAGAATAATAATATTTGTGTAGAATCCAATTGTTTGCTTACTGTTGCACGATGGGACGGACTCACTCCAGCTCCCAACTGTGGAAGGTGAACTGGATCGGTTGCAGACAAGGGAGAAAAAGGAATCATCCCCAGGGTCCTCAGAGAGTACATGGCCATCCAGGCAAGAAACCAGGCACTCAGATCCATAGATGGCCCCTCCCGTACAGCTTCCACTACCAAAAGCCATCGTAAGTTCACCATTTGGTGGCACAAACAGTGGAGGGCATCTGGTCACTGCAAATACAATATACAAACATCAGATTCAGAGATGGCATGAGCCTTGACTACGTGACTACAATGTATAGATTCATGATAATTCTCCAAAATATTACAAACCATGTATTTATAATAGTCCTCTAATGTCAAACAAAAAAATGATACACGATACAAGTGTTATTCTGTTAGGCTTTGACAGACAGGAAACAATCAAGGAACAAAAGCTGTCCTCGTTTGTAAAGTCATACACCGATGTTTAGGTGTGTGTACGTGTGAGTTTCAGGTAACATGTTAAATTTTGTCCATTCTGTCTTTAGTTGTCATATTAATCGAAAGTTGTTTTTGTATTGTCTATTAAATTTAAATTTTGTTTTCTATGAATTTGTTGAATGGAAGCACAATAAATAAAATTCAAAACAAAAATGATGGTCTGATATCCTCCAATAAATGTGAGCCTGATAAAGCCCTAGTCAAATAGGCCAGGATCACGGACGAAGGGTATACGTACGGGAGTGCCACCCACGGTCTGGCTGCATCTGTGTAGATCCGTCTACCTCAAAAAACGTCTGTGGTGTTTAGGCAAATTTGACAGAAGTTTGGAAATGTTCGAAACATCCACAGGGTGCTACGTTGCCAAACAATCTTTTGAACACTTCCTCACCCGAACCTACTTTTTCCCTTACGCTTCTCTGAGGGCATCTGTGTTGTTTTACGAATGTCCCACAAATTGCCATTCTTGAAAGTACATGACAGCCCAACGGTCGTCACGAGTTTGAATTACTATTACCTTTATTAATTCACCCTTTGCAAAACCACTGGGGCAGTAAAATATTTTACTACAGATCATACCAAGGATAGATCTCTATTTCCCATGTAGCCTTGATTCTAGCCCAAATGTTTCTCCCTTCTCAATCAATGTATTGACTTGAGTCTCAATCAAACTACAAAAAATTGCTCCCCCCCCCCCCCCCCCCTTAGAATTTAATCGCCAGAGAAAAAATGTGTCTCAATATTTATTTAGAATGAGTACTCTTTAAGTGTAGTATGTATGCTAAATCCATTTAAGCCTCAGTAAACTAATACGACCGCCGAGGCCTTTCCACATTGCTTCCATGACCAATCACGGACCGTCCATTTAACCTTATATACTTATCGGGAAAAGTGCATTATTATGGACTCTTCTAAATTACTTTGCGGTCTCGTCGGGCCTGTGCAAAGGAGGTCTTTTTATGTCACCACCCTACTGCCGTCTTTGACCAGGGATAAATACAATATTGTTGAACCCTAGTCAAGAGTCAGGGACCATGCATGCAACCTGTACTAGACTTCTCGGGAAGTCCGGAATGCGGCCAGCTGGTGATCCGGACTTTGATGTGACTGGGGCTGAAGTTTGACCCTGTACAGTGCGAACAAAAGTGAATCAAACTGTGGTAGCTCGATCCTAAAAAAATTCATGAAACAAACCTTTGACATCTAGAGTGAATGAACATGAATCCTGATTTCCAGCAGTATCAGTAGCCCGATAGTGAATGGTATGTTCTCCCTCTGGAAGAGTAGTTGGTATGATGCCATTCGCAATGTTTGAATCCACGCTATAAAGATATGCTGTCAAAATATCTCCAGCATCTGTTGCCTAGAAAAAGAATCACATACAATTATCTTAGTAAATGTAGCATTACTAAAATGTCAAAGAAATATAATTCTTGTGCTGTGTACATGCAGGAAAATTAATGTATCTTTTAATTGACGAATTTCATTACGTACCGAACTTAATACATGCACTAAATTAATGGCTTCAATGTACTTTCTTACTATTCAAGCTATTATTACTATAATTATTATCATTACTATGATTATAATCATTATTATCGACTACATTACTATTATTATTGATATTGTTATTATTAGTAGTATGAAGTCTATCATCGTAATTATTGTACTACCTGTACAGGCTCCCATAGATTAGCTTGGAACGTTGCCTCCATCTGGTTGTAGTCCGCATACAAATTCTGATCTGATGGACAGGTAACTCTCGGGTTAGTTTCGTCTGAAATTGAAATTAATAATGTAAAAGGAAGACCTCATGATGATATATCATAAACTGAATTATATACCTCACTTAAGAAATATAGCCATCTGATTAATCAAAATTACAGTCGTGATTTTAACCATTCCCGTAAAGAAACAAAAAATGCCAAACCTATGTAATAGTCCAAGAGTAAAATCCCAGCAAAATTCCGGTTACCGGGAAAATTATAAAATCTTGCTGCGATACCCATTGGTTTACGTGTTAAAATGTTCTTTGAGCGAGCCCGGACACCATACATTGTGTGTGTGTGAATTGGTCACTTAATTTTTAGGTTTTTTCATAAGACGACCGGCGATCTCAATCTTACAACTAAATCCGGCCTAGATTCTACTTTTAGTTTCCAAACAAGCCAAAACTTCAGTGAAATTCTCTATAAAAATATTTGAAGACTAGGCTACCTGCAAGTTATCAACACAGACTTCGATAGCGTAAAAAAAATTCCAAATTCGAAGCTGGACAACGTAGGCCTACTTCAAAAGTTTTAGGCTGTTGCTATAGACGGAAGAACGGTTCTTTATACATGAAGAAGTCAATGTTAACTATTAGATTCGGACTTCAGCGTCATTTCCTCACTTCTAACAATGTCGAAATCATTAAGCATGAAGATTTTTCCAATTTGACAAGAGTGTTTTTCAGCAATGCTTAAACAAGAAGGAAAGGGAGTTGTGACTCACAAACCAGCTATCTCAGCAGAAGACATAGACAAAATCCACAGTTCGCTTGATTTGGATGATCCTGTAGGTCTTCAGGACAAGGTATTTATTGATGTTATGTTGTATTTTTGCAACCGCAGGAGGGACAATTTACGTGAAATGACACTTGACAGCTTTTAAATTTGTGAGGAATTAGGGGGAAAATGCTACATACAGTAGATCTAGTCTCACTCTCAAACTAAGATACACTCTCAAAAAACAACCGTGCAGATAAACTAGAGAAAAGCCAAGGTGGTGTCATAAGTTGACTTTTTTTCAGTATATAAAAGTTTTTGACTCACACTGTATAGTATAGAACATTTATGCAGATGCAGGTGTAAATCAAAGATAGTCACTAGATGTCCAATACGTAACCATGTTTTGACGAATTGTAAACATATATTGACGAAATATGTGTGGCTACTTAATATTTTGGTTTGGGTCTAATCCAAGCTCTTGTAGAGCTATAAACTGAGTACGATGATAAATCTTAGCTGTGCTTGCATGGTAACGTATGGTACAAATTATATTGGACTTGCCCTAGTTTGTAATATTTAGGAATTTGTATCAAAACAAAATAATTATAGAACCTTGACAGAGCTGATCAATGCCATCCCAGGATCCATCCTCCATACATCTATGATTGGTGCTGTACTGTGGAGTGTAGCCAGGATTGCAGGATGATTTGCAGATTGTGTTGTAATGTTGAATGTGACTGACGTTGGTGCTTGATCCATCGTTTGTACAAGATATGATTTCACCATTTACCAGATCAGAGAGTGGGAGGCAAGTCACAACTATTAAAATAAAACCAAGAGAGAGAGAAAGAGAAAGAACCTGAATAATTTGGAATTTTGGCTGCATTGCCAATTTTCAAATGAATTACAAGTTCAATTTTAACATTTTTATTGTGTACGTAAGTTTATTCAGATTTTTTTTTTAAATAACAAAGAATTGAGGCATGCTTAAATAAAGAAAGGAAGAGGGAACGAGAAACTAACAATTATGTTTATTCAGCCTTATACAAACCAGGCTGACGAATTCTGTGTGATTTGTAAATCTTACCAGCACATGAGATTGTCCCACCTCCTTTCCAGTAGCCTCTGTCATGTTCATCTTTACCACACACACGTTGAACGGGATCGCTTTCATTGATTGGCTTAAAACCAACGTTACAGAAGAGAGTGCAGGTATATCCGTACCCAATCTTACTCTGAAGAGGGCATCCATTTATTCCTCCATTCCTAGGTTCAGGAATCGAAGAACAAGTGATAGCTATCAAAAAAGAGATGGAAAAGGATATAGATATCTAAAAAATATGTTCAACTTTTTTCCTAGAAAATAGTATACAAATATACCGGTACAATACTTTTCGAGGGTCTAGCAAAAACTATGAGCTTATGAAGAGGCATAACTGGTAACTTTACCAAGGGTAAATTTATATCAAATTTACTATACCCGAGGCTCGCATAACATAACCTTTCTAATTGTACATGTAACATATTCCCATAATATTAAGAATAGACAAACGAGGCAAATACTGGTTTCTTATTTAAATACAGTACACATATTAACTTCCAACAGATCTATTACCGTGAACAAAAAGAACTATCCTAAAAGGTTGTTTCAATCACACATCATATACATCATTAGTTAGGTCATGGTGTGGGTTATGGTGTGAATCTATACATTGCAGTCACGTAGTCATGGCTCATGCCATCTCTGAATCTGCTGTTTGTTTTTGCAGTGACCAGAAGCCCTTCACTGTTTGTGACATTAAATGGTGAACTGACGATGGCTTCTGGTAGTTACATTTATTTCCGCACAGTAATAATTACTTCCATTTAATATCAATTTTACTAATTTCTTAATGAAACTTAATAAAGAAAAAGTAGAAACACTTGAAAACAAAATGCATGATATTTGGTTACATGTCCTGATTAAATGCGGAAGGAATATGTTTGTAAACCGTAAAACGTCTCAGTGACCTCAATTTGTTACAGAGTCTCTGAATACATGCATGGAAACGAATCAGTCATACCACCCTGTCAGGTAGCTAAATGATTGTAAGAAGAATGTGGAAAGGTATACCTTCACATTCTGGAATGGGTTGGAGCCATGATCCATCCAGGCCACACTCGGTGATTTCAGCACCCTTAAGGGCGTATTCTTCAGCGCAGCCAAAGGAACATGTTTCACCAGCAGGCACATAAGGAGATGATGCACAGAGTGTCTCATTGCTCACCCCCAAGATCCCATACAGCGGTGGCCTGTTACAAGTTTGTACTAGAGGGAGAAGGTATCATATACATGAATTTAGTCAGGCTTTCCCTTTTTGATGTGCGATTTCACCACATCTGTTGCATGTGCATTTTTTTGCAAATATTGTTTACTTTGGGAAAGTAATGAACTACAAACAATTTATGATTCATTAGATATGACAATGAATAGTCGATTAACTGTGCTCTACATTGCTGTGAGAATCTGTCGTCTGTTCACAGTGTTATAAACTCTGTTACAGTTCATGACTTAAAACCATTTAAGCTCCTATTTCCAAACAGACGATGTATTGTATCTCGTTTGCACTCCAAACATAAAGAGTATATTATGAATACATACCAGAAGAAAATATACTTCACTATGCAGGAGGTGAAAAGCTGTGTACAGTATTTCATATATATACCGTGTGAGTCAAAAGAAAGTTTACACCAACAAAATTGCTAATTATTTTAAAAATCATTCATTAACAGTAAATTATTATACATCTTATGAAAGAGTGTTTTATCCCAAATCATTTGATATCATTTTTGTGTGGTATGTGTTCACGCCTGGTTGAACAGGAGGCATTGTTTGCGAGAGTGCAAAAATCGACTAGCGCCAAAGTGATGCCTACAGCATGTATTATGTTGGGATTAGCGGAGTGGGAGATGAATCAAATAAAATGCATTGCATATGTTTTTTGCAGAAGCAAATTGAGTTACACACACACACACACGCGCGCGAATGCACACATGTTTGTTGATATTTGATAATCAATATTTGATATGTGTGGCATGATTTTAATTTTGTTAGGGATGCTATTTGGATCTGTAAAGACCAAATTAATACCCAAATCCCAATTGTTTTATTCAAGCAACTTTGGTGCAAGTCGATTTTTGCAGTCTCGCAAACAATACATCCTGTTCATCCAAGCGTGAACACATACCACACAAAATGTTACTAGATGATTCGGGATAAAACACTCTTTCATAAGATGTATTATAATTTACTGTTCATGTATGATTTTATCAATAATTAGCAATTTTCTAGGTGAAAACTTTTTTGGACTCACACTGTACATAGAAATCAGAAAGTGTTGGTTGGTGTCCTAAAATTGATATCTATGAATTTGTGTTTTGGTTTGTTTTATTGTTTATTTGTTTGTTTTATTTTTTAAGAGGGATACACTCCATCCCTCTGAGGAGAGAATATTTATTATCTAACAGACAAGATTTTTTGGTTTTAATATCCCCCTCCCCCCTCTTTTTTTGCACTCTGCATTATGTCATAAACAGAAGAGGTATGTCTTGACCTAGCAGCACACGTAAAGGCTTGTTCAGATATGACGCTGTAAACAGCTGCAAAAAAGCGCAGTGGTTTTGCCTCGCGTCATATCGGAACAAGCCTTATAGTTATATAACAAACAATCATAAAGACTGTTTACCTTCGCAGACCGGTTCAGCACCGACCCATGTAGCCATGTTAGTCCCAGGTTGAACAACACAGTAGAGTACACTATTTCTGATCATGTATCCCTCAGAACACTCATAGACACAAACAGATAAATGTTTGGTTTCGCAGAATCCAAAGGTAAAATACCCATTCTGAAGTGCAGGGGCTGGATCACAGCGTACCTCTGCAAAATCCATTATGAGAAAGTGGGTGTTGGAATTCACATATATGGAGCCGTAAAGTCATAACATATACATGTCGCTCCGCTGTATATATATCAGTTTATAGCCACATATTGGATACTCGTTAACTTCAATACCGTATTTGCCGGCGTAAAGGCTTATACGACGCTGCAGCCTTAACACCGGCAAATAACGATGTTTTAATGACGCACTATATGGACCAATATTGCCCAAGCAGACGACATCCCATAAAGAATGAACATAATTGCAAAGCTTTTATTTGTCAAATTATAATGAGTTTAGTGTATATAAATGTAATGGCATGTCAAACCATTCAAATTGGGATATGACCCGATTCTGATAACTAAAATCTTTTGCTTGTAAATACACAGGAAAGGGGTTAATTAACAATCAAAGAAATCAGACTTTCAAATTGAAACCCCCCCCCCCCCCCCCGAAAGGACTGCATTTGTTCCCTCTTGAAACGCCGAACATACTGCAGTGAGTGCAGCTGAATATACAATGGCGTCTTATTTTGTTTACAAGCGACAGATTCCTTTATTTTTGTATCGCTGCATTTGTCATCAAAATAAAACCATGCGCTGGGTTTAGAGTGAGGCCATATGTCATACATTTAGCCTGGCGGTAGTGAAGTACACTGTAAGAGAAAGAACTCAAGAGAAGATGAAAACACAGGCACTGAAAATGTGTGAGATGTCATGGGACATCGTCTGCTTGTGCAAATCATGTCCATACTGTGATCTCACACATCTCAGCAGCATTCGGAGAGCTATTCAGGTGCTATGCCGGGGCTATATTAATTTTAAGCATTTTGTAATTTATAATAATCATTACTTTGAATGTTTCCAAGCATTGAATTTTGATAACCTTGTCGAATCAAAGTTTCAACTTTGCAATAATGAAAATAAATTAAATTTTTAAAATCAATGAATATCTACTTTAATAAAGTAATACAAAATTTAATGAAACATTTCCTTAAATACTAAAATCAAAGAGTGCTAGAAATAAAAAGCAAAGGATTTACCTTCTAAACAGTTTTTCCACATAAAATCCTTACAAAGGTTACTATATAGAGCACGATATACACAAAATTAAACACTATTTAGTTTTAGGATAGTATCAAACCAGATTACATATCAGTAGGTCGTGGAAATTGAAACTGCCTTAAAAACTTCAAATACAATGAACTTATCATAGGCTGAATAAGAGGCCTATGTTGGGGCTATTACCACCAATTTACCTTCACACTGGGCAGTCGGATTAGACCATTCCCCTTGCTTGGAAATTGAGTTGGTGCTTTCGCAGATGGCATGGTTATTACCCACCAGGTAGTATCCAGCAGAGCAGGAAAAATGGCAAAAAGAACCTCTACGAGATCCATGGCTGCAAGAGGCATGTAGACCTACTTGGAAAGGTAGAGGTTCACATCGGATCTCTGAAAAGATGAAATGAAAATATTACGTAATCAACATCCCAAAATAGAAGTGTTCTGCTTTCTTTTTTAAATACACTGTTGGTCATAATGGTGGAATAATTATTTTTACTCCAATTTAGAAAATGATTTTGACTTTGATTATTCCTAGAAAATCTAGATATTAGTATACATTCTCAGATTTTATTAAATATTAATTTGTGAGTGTTTGTTTTGCGTGACTGCTAAAGCATGGGTATGCTACTATGCTAATCGACTAGGGGACCTACGTCCTTAAGTCATAACTGACAGTAATGAGGATCAATGCCTCATAAAAGGGCACTAATATAGCACATCAACACGGTTTTGATCCTGGGGGCTCACAGTAACGGGGCCATTGCTTAGCCACTAAAGCGTGACTGTACGCAGCGGGGGCTAGGGTACGTCGCGGCCTCAACAAATACTAAAAAAAAAGAAAATGCAATAAATTATCAATAATTCATTGCATTTTGCCCTGACCCCTGACATAACAAATTCCTCTATGTTGGCATGCCTTGAACCATAATACAAGAGGAATTTTTCCTGTTGGGGACCGGGGGAAAATGCAATGAATTTTTGATAATTTATTGCATTTTCTTCGTTTTTTTGTATTTGTGGAGGCGGCAACGTACCCTAGCCCCCGCTGCGTACAGTCATGATTCAGTGGCTAAGCAGTGGCCTCGTTATTGTGAGGCCCCAGAATAAAAACTGTGTCGATGAGCTATATTAGTGCCCTTTCGTGAGGCATACTGTCAGTTATGACTTAAGGACATAGGTCCCCTAGTTGATAAGCATAGTAGCACACACATACTTTAGCAGTCACGCAAAACGAACACTCGCAAATTATTCAATAAAATCTGAAAATGTATACTATCATTTAGATCCATTAGGAATAAAAAACATTTTTTAAATCATTTTATAAATTGCGGTAAAAATAATTATTCCACCTTTATGACCAACAGTGTAGTATGTGTTCAATATGCACGTAAGACTGTTTGGTCAAATTTGTCAGAAAGAAAATATCAGAAAATCACAAACGAAAGAAGGGTCTTAAGAATTTCAAATGTGCCAGATAATGTGTCATTATAGCAAATGGTACATATGGCTTGGTTAACTTTGTTTGTTGTAATTACTTCTAATTGTAGTAAACCTACCTGACACAATAAGGAGAACACTGCATGTTCCAACATTGCCGCTGTCATCAGTAACTAAATATGAGAAACTGTAGTAGTTAGCTTCTAGTTCATCAACGCCTGGTTTGGGATAATCTGGCTCAGTGATGGTTTGAGCTATACCACCATTATCAGTAGCAACGGGGATGGTCCAAATGAAGATTGATGCGCTCTCATTGGCTGCGACGGAAAACCGATAAACCACAGGCTGAATCTCACAACCAGAGAATGTGGGGCTTTCATTATCTGAATGTGTTTTAAAATAAACAAAATTAATATATATATTTAGTTATGGACAAGCGGTGAATTTTTAAGATATCAATTTCTGGCAGTTTTGGGCAGTGGATGAGCACTTGTTTGTAACAAGATTAGACAGGCTGTAAGCCATATTGAACTTATGGCATTTCATTTCAAGATTTCAAAGAATATTTGGCTGAGAGTATTCTTTATCATGCAATAGGTGGTGGATTAGATCATGCACACTATGGACAAATAAAAAAAACTATATATACATATATGTATATATGTAAATATTATAACCTTACATGTGCTATTATTGTATTATCGGTATGTATTTCTTCTTGTATTATGTACAGTACATGTACAATGACTGTAAAACCAGTGAAAAAAGAATTTCCTGAAAGGGACAATAAATTTCAATTCAATGTTGTATTAACAGGACATCTATAAATTACCCCAAATGGTACATTAACAGGACATCATGAAAACTGTTATATTACCCAAATGCTTACCCTAACCTTAACCCCAAATTCAAAACAATATAACTAATTAAACTAATGACTAATGAATGACCCAATTGTTTCTTGAGATGCCTATAAGTTTCCTTTGCCTGCAAACGTACGTAGAGGGCAGTAATTCTATTGTTCAATCCTTAACAGGACATGAAGATGTCCTGCTAATGACAATGTCTACTTAACGACTCATTTTCTCACTACATATGTTACACTGTAAGATGTATATATGAAAAAAATGAGTCATTAAAGGCCCACTGCACTACTGGTAGCTACTTGCGCCCTCTATATAACAAACATTATCGGTGACCATTGGTCCCCCATGATCCTCTTTTTCTTATGTTAACTGAGAGCTGAGTTAATGAGATAACCACCTGTCCAGTGACCTTTTAGAGCGGTTTAATCCCTCCTGTAAACTACGGCAGATAAGCTTTAAGTAGACATGATATACATCTTACAGCATCATTATAAGGGCTATGTACTGAAAAAAGAATTTAGGGTTAGGATAATATACCAGTTTTTATGATAATAATAATAATAATAATAATAATAATTTGTTCTTTTATAGCGCAATTCATGTCTGCTGACATTTCAATGCGCTTTACATTTTTACAATATACATAATTATATAAAGTATATATAATGTACGGTTAATGTCCCATGTAGGATAATATATAGATGTCCTGTTAATACAACATGTAAGGTTATTATACAAATATACCAAGCTGTGAGAAAGAATAGTGGAAATTATTTATCTGAGGAGGGACTGGCATAGTACTATTTTTTCCGAGGGGCAAAGCCCGGAGGAAAAAATAGTTACTGTTACCAGTCCCTCCAAAGATATATAATTACATTACCACTATTCTTAAAAACTAAATGCTTGGTATATTTGTTTTTATAACTTTTGACTGAACATGATGTGATGTCACAATGCTTATCTACCTGAAAATCTCATAGAGCATGCGCAGTTCTGCCCAGGAAAAAGAATGAAAAAGATTCGGAGCTCTGGCAGAGATTTTTTTATAATAGCTAGTGAAATAATATTTTATCACGTGACCACCAATTGACCAATCATGTATTTAGAAAAGTCATGAATATTCATAGAAGGGGTATAAATAAATATAAATATATACATAAACAGTTTGTAAAAAGGTACATCCAACTTTAGCAGCTCATAATTAAAAAGTCATCAAAAAAATCAGTGTGCCATTGAAACCTTATTCAGGGTAAAGAATACATGTAACTTGTCATCTGTCTATTGATACCCTGTTCATAACTTGTCTGCCACGGATGACTGAGCACCGGGGTTTTTGTAAAGTGCCGTCAAAATCTCCTTGTTCTATTAAGACTTGGGCTGATGCCCTGAATTTGGGTCAGGCCATATGCATGGATTAATTTGGTTTTAAATTCTTTTAAAAGTTAGATTCCGCTTCCTGGTCGATTGCTTCATTTTATTATGTTTTTAGGGTTGTCCGTCCATCCGTATGTCCATTCGTCCGTATAGACGGATGTATGTCCCAATCTCGTGATCGCGTTATCTGAAGAACCGATCGATGGATTCCTGCCAAACTTTGGTCATGTATGTATCTTGCAAAGCCGATGTGTTGCTATGATTTTGGGGTCACGAGGTGAAAGGTCAAAGGACACAGGGCTCATTATGTATTAAAAAATAACTTATGATTGCATTATCATTAGAACAGATGGACGGATTACCATCAAACTCAAACATCTATCTTGCATAGCCAATGAACTGAGTAGATTTTGGGGTCATGAGGTCAAAGGTCATGGGGCTCATTATGTATGCAAAAATAGCTTGCGAAAGCATTCTCATTAGTACTGACAGATGGATTACTATCAAACTCAGGACATGTGTGTATCTTGCAGAGCCAATGAACTGAATAGATTTTAGGGTCATGATGTCAAAAATCAAAGGGTCATACATGTACATGTATATGAAAACAAAGCTTGTAATCACAATATTCTGAGAACCTGTTAATGGTTTACAATCAAAGTTGAATTTTAGAAATTGCTTCTGTTTGTAAAACCACTCTATGGTGGAGGCATCATATTCGACTGCGCGCAGTCAAAGGTCCATCTAGTTTAAATTGATGGAATGTAGCTATAAAGCTTTCACATGACCTTGTTTAAAACAGGATAGCCTTAAGCTAGTTTAACCCTATATAGCCCGGGCTATTTTGAAACTGCATAGCCCGGGGGGGGGGGTTTCTAAGGCCCCCCTATGATCTAGACCGTGAAACGACCTATCGCCGCAAAAATGTGCATGTATGTCAAGTGAAATGTATAGAATACTATGGTAATTTCAATTTTTTTGAAAAATTCACTCATTTGCATATTCATGGTAATTTATGCAAATATGGTAATAATATTCACATCTTTATCCATAAATCATATATTCTTCATATTTAAACATTAATTTTCACTACATATATTATTTAGACCATATGGGATAATAATACAGCCAAAAAAACTGGAAGAGCCAGGTTATTCCTTATGTTATCTATTGTTTTGATAATTTCTTAAGTATTTCTTTGTTTTTTAACTTATGTATTTTATTGTTTTTGTTGTTTTATTTCATTTCCAACTATAATTCAACTATTTTGACCCCAAAATAAACACCTAAACTATAAACAAGACCAAATGACCAATGTTTTATCTCTTTATTTGAAAAATGTGATTTCCATATGTTTTGTACACAAATCACAAAAATGAGCGATTTTCGGGCTGACATGCAAAGACAAAAGGACACGTGACTTTGTAATGGTAGGTCCGATTTTCAAAGAATTTCTTTCAAAAGATGCGCAAAACTTGAAAGAAAAAAGTCACAAAATTTCAGTGCAAGATTTTCTTGCGTTAAAAAATTATCGCGAAAAATGTCCCCCCCCCCCCACCCCGGGCTAGATAGGGTTAAGCATCCTTCTAGCTCCTTGTCTCATGATATCTAAAATCTTACATCTCACTTCACTTGTTCGTTGCACCATTTCACATGCTAAAGCTGTGAATAAGGTATTTGTCTCGAGCAGCAAATGACAACTTGGAGGATTACGGTAGTATCATCACAGCTTCAGTAAATGCAGGAAAGAAAGTCACGATGATTACTACAAAAGATATTGAAAGAAGACATCCATGCCAGCAAACTTTGTCCATTGTGAATGACTCAATTACAAGGATTCCCTTAAACAAGGACTTCAAGCGAAACGAAGATTGTGTCATCATGTCAAAGGGGAGATCATAAATTTTGCTTTTAAATTAACCTTTTGTTGGATGTGAGTTGCAATCATTAAAATAACAATTTATAAGGGCTTTTGACTCACATTCATTGCTTCAGCTCAAACTTAATAATACTTTGGTTACTTACCTGTACAATTCTTAACGGGATGTGCAGACCAGCCATAAGAGAGGCAGATGAGGTATGAAGCCATTCCACGGTCAAGACCATATCCGTCATCACAGGAGTAAGTACAGATGCTGTAGTAATCATAACCTAATGTGCACGTCACTGAACCATGCATAGGATCTGAGAGTGAGTCACAGGTTATTTCTAATGAAAAAAAGAAACAAGAACAGTATTCAATATCTAATACAAGAATATTAAAGCCCAGGTGTACCCAGACACACGCTCTTGCTTTTAATCTCTGCATTATCATAATCTTGAATCATGATAAATATCACGGTGTATATTGATGCAGCATGAAAATATAATATTACTAGAAGAGAAGGAATCTTACTTTTGAAATAAAATTATTGAATATGAAAATATTTTTATGCTGCACTCTTTGTGATCTTCATCATTAGGGTTAAACGTATGAAACCCCTTGGGTGAGATGCACACCAAAGAATTACAATTACAAAAATATCTGTCATATATCCTAAGACAAATACTAAAATCGGTGCCAATCCATGGAGCCTTGTGCATTTATTTGTGAATATTGCGTTTCAATTAAGCGTTTCTTTTTATTTCAAGCTAGACTTTCATTATTTTGAAATGTTTGTGAAACTAGACTGCATTTAATTGTTGATGTGATCACTTTGAAAATGAAAACCGTTTTCTCCTTCTGAAATCAATTATGTGTAAATAACAGACTAAGGGATGGTTTTTCTTTACTTGTGCAAACTGGAGCAGGTTGTGGTGTCCAGCTTACAGCCTGTGGTGTCCCTTTACATTCCAGCGGAGAATCGCCCTCTAATTTGAATTGTTCCT
Source organism: Strongylocentrotus purpuratus (assembly GCF_000002235.5). NCBI lineage: Eukaryota > Metazoa > Echinodermata > Echinoidea > Camarodonta > Strongylocentrotidae > Strongylocentrotus > Strongylocentrotus purpuratus. The sequence goes on along the minus strand of NW_022145604.1, from coordinate 27,842,069 downwards.
TGCAGGAATATCGGCAGATGGTTCCCACAAGCAAGTAGTCGGCGATTTTTGGACAGTCGTGGAAGCCATTATTCGGAGATGCAAGGATTGAACACGTCTTCACTGCAAGTATGAAATTCTATTATTTCCCATAATGTCAGGTTAAATTATCTTTTATCAGTTTTCATGAAATGCTTGTGACAATATGATTCATTCTAAATAGATGAAGTTTTATATATTGCAATCTGTATCGCAGCGCAATGCGCATGTTTCCCCAGCAGTGGCAGCGATTTTGTGTCATCCTTATGTTTGAAAGAGGAACAAAGATCCCCTCTCCCCTCCCTGGAACAAAAGGATGATGTAGAAATCGCCACTATTGGCTCGGACTATTGTCACGACTAGGAGCAGCATCACCAAAACAAAATGCAAAAAACACAATGAATTAACAAAGAAAATTAACCCTACGCTTTCAGATCCTTGCAAACTTATTCAGGTGGAAATGCAAGAGGCTAGTCCAGCACTGATGCAAATAGATGACAAAACCTTGTAAACTTGAACAGGTAATAACGCTGATCTGAGTATTTACTTATTATTTCATTGTCTTTTCCAGAGTTTTTTGCACATATGACTAATCATTTTGCTGTCGTGTTTTCAAGGATGTTCGTCAGTATGTTATTATGGCTGTTCATTACATGAATAACAATGGCATTCTGGGAAGATTTTACATTTACTTTCTTGCCGAGATTTGTATACAACAATCGGAGCACAGTGGGGAGATTAGTGATTCCTGGCACTGGGCATGCTGGTCATGGTACTCTTCGGGCAAATTAAGCTTCAAGCAAAAGAGAGACATTTCACGGAATGTATATTCATTTACATTCCATGAAATGTTTTGTTTTCTTCCTGGGACTCTCTTAATCTTAAGTATCTTAACCTTAATTAACTTTCGACCTCCAAGACCTTCCATATTTTGTAAATTTACTCCAGACCACCAAATTTTAACTAATTGTGATTTACCCAAGTAAGCCGGTCGAGACTCCTCTTTCTAATAGAATAACTTTTTTTGTCCTCTTTCGTAGTTAAATCTTTTCACATTTCCACCTACTCTTCAATCAATATGAAATGCCAGGACCCAAGCTAAAGAATGTGTTATTGCATATTGATGTTAACCTTAAAACTTTTAAATTTAAAGTTAATGACGTCAATTGGCAATAATGTATTAATACAGAGTTGTCTTTTTCGTTTTCAACAAGAGGACATTATAACCGATTCATAACGATATCATACATGTACATGTATACGTGTGTATGTACTGTACCATGTACATGGATATTACTGTAAAGAAATTACCGGTACAATACCTGTGGCAACTCTTGTGGAAATTGATAAAATGTGAAAGAAAATGAGAAAATAATATATGGTTGCGTAGCTTAAATCAAAGTTCCCCATTGCTGTCCTCCTGTAGGGATTTTTTGTCAAAGCCGGTTACTAGGGTTCAATTTTACAGGGGAGACATTTTTTTCAACCTTTGATCCTAAAAAAAAATCCTATAAGGCCAACAACAATTAAAGAGGAACTTTGATTTTAGTTACGCATCCATTATTCTCTGATTATCTTTCGCACTATACAAATATAAGAACATTTTTATAAGCCTTTTCGAGTACCAGAAAGAGACTCGGATCTAATAAAATTAGAGTTCTGATTAAGTCTGGCAAACATTTGTTAAGTCGCATATTTAATTAAGTTTAGTGCCTCAATATTGTTTTGTTTTTATAATAACAGCATAAATGTTTTTATTAACTGATATTAACATTGACATTAAAATGATACAGAGAACCAGGATTTCGCAAAACTAAATATTTATTTGGCTGTATGGATTTGCAGCGGCATTTCCTGCAATAGTATACCCTGTAAAGATACCTACCTTCAACAAAAAATCGGACTCTACAAATGTTCTTGTTGGGACTAGGAGCACCGTCTGTTGCTTCATAGACATACTCATGTTGACCCTGTCCAAACTCCTTTGGCAGAAATGGTCTATAAAGTATGAGTGTAAGACGGTAGACACTATTTAATCTGTCTTAAAGGCATGTTTCTAAAAATGGCCATTATTTATATAATGTACATGTAGATAAAGTAGCTAATTTGCATATGTACCGTGTGCATGAAGTAGGGTTAGGGTTAAGAACTTAGAGTTATAGTGTTACGTAGGTGACTATTTTTTAGAAACATACCTCTACGACTGATCAAGTTATTTCCTATCATATAGGTGCAGGTTACGAAATAAGGTAAGGGGTATCGATATGCCGGATATCTAAATAAATAAGGAGCAGAATAACTGTGTGAGTGTGATGTGCAAATTTGTGCATGCATACACAGTCACACACCCTCAAAATTTGGGACCTGTTGTACGCCTAGTGCACTTTGTCCACCACAACAGAGACATGTATAGAACAGGACAACACCATACTGGCACATGAAGGGCATAAGAAAAATGCACCAGGAACAAAAGGAAAGCATCACAAAACATTTTTATCAATTAATGTTACACCAAAGCAACAATGCTTGATTTACATTTGAAATCCAATCAAACAGTGGCATGTGGTCATATACATGTAAATGACAATAACAGCAACAACAAAATTAGGAGTACTAAACATGTAAACCTTGTTACCCTTGTTCCCTCCTTCAAATCATCCCTCCTCCAAATCATCCAATTTAAGTTGTGACTATAAAAACAAATCCACTATATCAATATTACTTTATTTGAAAAACGAAAAGTTTTAACCCTCAAGAAATTCTTTACTAAAAAAGCCCTGAACACAACACTGTACGAAAGCTGTACATAACTGTAATCTCCAGCTAATACCCTAAACATAGAAATGATGGATCACCCATTATTTTCCACGGTGCATTAGATGTATAAAATAATTATGTGTATAAAATAATTAGGTGTTTAAATTGAAACGTGCCACTTACTCTTCCACGTTGACGGGACAGCTCTTAGCGTCACTCGCCATTGGTTTTTCCCAGAATTTTTGTATTGGCATCACATCTACTTTTGTTCCGAAATCTTTGACCGATGCCTTGTTGCAAACAGCGAAGTCTCCTGAAAACTCAGGAGGTGTTGTATCTGTAAATGGGGAGTGGGAAGTGTACCATATTTGAAAATTAAGATGATGGAGCCGATTATGATGATGATTATAATAATGATCATAATAACAATAATTATAATAACCTGAAAAATGTCATCTGATTGGTAATTTACTGGTTGAAATCTTCTTTGTACACAATAATTTTGAAAATGTTCATGCCTTCAGTGAGTACTTTTGAACGCTTGTACAGCACTTGAATAGAAACAAGGATAAATGGTTAAAGGCTATTGATGAGGGATAGTTTACAGGGTGCAGTTTCAAATCTGAGAATTTTAACTTGTATTTCCGAGGCATTACCCATGGGGCTCTAGGTACCCCCTAGGACCTATTTTGTATTTCATTCATGAAAACTTCATTTGTACGCAGATGACACCGTCTCTTATTTTTCAGCTCTGATAAAGACCTGCATACAATTCAATGATCAAACCCTCAATACGGAATTGGTCGACATGAACAGATGGATTAGCAGAAATAGACTGCAGGTTAATTATGACAAAACCATGAGCATGCTCATTGGAAACAGACACATGCTCAAAAACAATAACCCACTTGATATAAGTATTAATAAGTATAATGCTTTGGTTTGTACATTGGTGCAGAGCTGAAGTGGGATCTACATGAATCACCTTTGTGAAAAAGTTGGTATAGTTTCATTTTTTTGAAGTTAGGAAAATAACTTAATGGATGAAATTTAAAGGGAGTGTAGCCTGACAAGACTACGTGTCTTTCCCGTTGCCTGACTCGGGCCAATCCGTTTATAATATAACTACGGGCGACGCGACTCGCAGCAATCACTTGCGTGCAACGTACGCAAAACCGAAGCGTGAGGAGAACTTTGGTCTGTTTCGTGAATGCTGGCATGTAGAGATTAAGTCGCGAACTACCGTTAATCAAGTCTTACCGGTATTTGCCAAGCTACACTCCCTTTAAACCTTATATACTAAAATGTTATGCTACGTCATCTGGATTAGGCGGACATAATATGGCAGTCATCCTATGAAAAATATATAATTTAATAATAGTTCAGCACCAAGAGTAGCAAGCTTGACTTAAATTAGCGCTTGTTAGAAACCCAGCTTTAAATAATTAAATTCAAATAATTTCATTTCCAAAACTAATCTGTTCTGTTTTGGTTTCAGTGCAAAAGAGTGGCATGCCACCCTCTGATGGTGTGGGCGGCTATTGTAGTCGGCAATAATCCCAGGCACTGAACATTGCCCTCAGAGTAGAAAGAGCAAGTGAACAGCTGTCTCCAACAACAAGTGCCTTCTTAGCGTCTACAGAAAATAAGCTGAACGTGGTTTACCTCAAACTTCTCAAACAATTGAATGAGATGTAAAAGAAATTTTATAAACTGAACTTTACAAAAAACGTTCCGATTCTGTGTAGATTATTGTCCCTTAAATGTGACTGTAAGAGACTCACATCCACCTACTTCTCTGTTATGGACCTATCGAGTGGCTACTAGCAGGTCCCACTCAATCCTGAGGACAGAGAAGAGACAGCCTTCACCGGCCCCCCCCCCCCCACTCCGGGGTCAGAGGGACCGCATGCGTGTTCCCAAAATGGCCGGTAAAGGGTACTTTTCACGCACCAAAGTCTGACTGGTAGTCCACAAAATTCCTGCCTATATTGACTTTGCACACCGGACTTAGGGGGGTGTTTTCAAAAGGAGGGAACATGCATACGCGTACCCTTAATAACACTGAGTGGGGGGCCGGGCAGCCTTCACCACAGGAACAAGGCTATATTGATTCAATGTCATGCCCTTTGGCCTAGTAAACGCCCCAATGACGTTCCAACGCCTCATGGAAGCACTACTACATGGTCTCCATTGGTCCACTTGCTTAATCTACTTAAGGTGTGTCTTCATCATCTCGGGATTGCCAAATAGCCTGTTATTTCTGATTTGGGAAATAATCCCGAAGTTACAAATCGCATCTTCATCAGCTCGAGATTCAACCTCGAAACTTGAAACTTGACCTTGAGATATTTTGCTCAGTGTTAGCACATAGTGCGAGTCTTCGGTCTGGTGAAGACGCACAGGACAAATAGCTGGATATTTTGCCAAATAGTGGGATATTTTGCAAACTATCCCAAGATATCTTGGGATGACAATCCCGACCAAATATCCTGCTAATTGCTACTTTAGTCTGATGAAGACGCAAATTAGCTGGATAGTTTGCAATCAGGATAGTTCAAATAGCTGGATATTTGGCATTCTCGAGATAGTGAAGGCAGGCCTTTAGATAAACTAGAGAAGAACTTTGATGACCATCTACACAACCTCAAGAATGTCCTCCAATGCTTCAGAGAAGCTGGTGTTAAACTGAGGCCATCCAAATGTCAGTTCTTCAGTAAGGAAGTTACCTACCTGGGCTATGTAATCAATTCAGATGGCGTACTTCCTGATCCCAACAACATAAACAAAGTAGCCCACAAGACCACAAGACCCAACCCATGTCAGATCCTACCTTGGACTTGCATCCTGCTATCGTTGTTTCATCATGAACTTCTCAAAGATTGCATCTCCATTGACCAATCTCACTCACAAGGGAATGAGGTTCAACTTGACAGAAAAGTGTGAAGACTCCTTCAACACACTAAAAAGGGCTCTTACCAATCCACCCTTACTGGCTAGCCCAGATTTCTCAGTTGAATTCAGCCCATCAACAGACGCCTCTCTCAATGCCATAGGTGCCGTTCTCTCCCAAGTAAAGAAAGGGAAAGAGAGAGTAGTTGCCTTCTGGTATACAACAATCGGAGCACAGTGGGGAGATTAGTGATTCCTGAAATGGTCAACGTACAACACAGTGTTATGGGCTATTGTTGCATCTGTTCGTCACTATAGACACTACTTACGAGGTCAAGAGTTTATCATCTTCACTGACCACCAACCAATCCATGGTTACAACAAAGTACCAAATCACGACGAACCCAATGGGTCATCAATCTCAATGCCCACACATTCCACATCAGACATCGTAAAGGCCAGCAGAATACCCATGCAGATGCTTGTCCCATCTACCTTCAATCCCTGAACAGACCGTGAACCAGGTGGATGTGCGAGGAAATACCCCAGCACCCGCTGGCTAAGCAATGGCCTAGTTACCTCTCTATTCGCTCATGGGCTTTCAGATGGTTGCCACTGATCGGAAATACCACACATTCAAAGTCTCTTGGACTTCATTCATGCAAATGAGCATCCTCCGCATCGTGTATAAGAAGCCCACTCAAAACCATTTTCAAAGACAACATGCTCATTTAATCATGCAAAGAAGGGCGGGGAAACAATTACAAATCAATCTATATAAGTAATACGCTAAGGCTCCGCGGGGGGCGCGACGTCTCGGCGAGTCTTTGTATTCTATTGTTTTTTAATGAGATCGCCGACCCAAGTTGGTGCGGCTATCTCCTCCTGAACCCTGCCCTCGGGGTACCCGTGCCCGGTGCCGTCGTCCGCGGGAGAGTCTACTCTGTGGAATTGGCTATACTCCGCCCGAGGTCCTCCTCCGTGTCGACGTCCAGGGCGAAAAAAGACGCGACATGCATAATGCAGGATATGCGTGACGACAGAGATACCTCATGGATATTCAACATTGCATCCGTAGACACACGACCGATGACTATCCACTCACATTAAGTTGCGTATTAAATGCACTATGCACAGGGTCGGGATTGCCCAGAGTAAAGCGTCTTGCTATATGATGTGCTTTGTAGTAGCTAGGATGTGCTTTGTAGTAGCTGTATCAAACAGACACACAACAGATGACCATCAACTCCATTATGTTACGTATTAAATGCTCTATGCAAAGGGCGGGATAACCCCCGAGTAAGCCATCTTACTATAGGGTGTGCTTTGTACTCGCTGCACAAGCCAGAGAGATACACGGGGCTAATTCCCGTCGACGTCCAAACTTAGAGACCTATTTCCATCATGATTGCCGCGATTTTTATATAGTTTTCGTGAATGGAGGTATGAAATCAAAGCTTATTTTGTGATTATGACGGTTAATGTATACTACATTTTGTTTATCATTTTCTAAAGGAAAGTTTTCACAAGAAAACCATTGGACTGACAGTTCATGTCGCAAGCTGCCTTCATGCAGTCCTCACACATACAGTACTGGAGTTACGCTGGAGTGTGTGTGAGTTCAGCTGAGCTGAGCTCGAGTCGAAGAGATTTGACACTTTGAAATTGTTATCTGTTGGTTTGCATCATTATTGCCGCGATTTCAATATAGTTTCGTGAATAGATTTACGAAGCCTGAGCTTAGAATTAGTAAAAGTATTACTAATGTCTACGTTTTTAAACGACTGTCTGATTTTCTTGTGAAAATTTTACTTTGAAAAATGATTATCGAAATTCATGGTCAGAAATAATCACAATCTAGATCTAGGGTCTATTAATTATGTTACAGTTCTTGCATCAAATCAATGCATGAAAACTTAGTTATTGAACTAGAAAAATGTTTTTTTTTTTAAATAGGCAATTATGAAGTATTAAGCCTGAACCTTAGCCTAAACAAATCTCAACAAAGTGGAGGCCTATCCTTTTATGAATTAATGAAAAAGTAGCCCCAGAAAAAAGAGCCCCCGAAAGTTGAAAAAGTTGCCCCCGAAAATTTCCCCAAAATTTGAAATGGAGCCCCCGAAAACCTTATTTTTTTGCCTGCGCCCCCCTCTAGAATCCCTCCGATTTCCGCGGGTCCTGAGTTGAGTGTATATATAATATAGGCGTGGGGTCCACGGGTTTCAAGGGGCCATAAACCCCTAAAAGCTCTGGGTTACGTTCTTCAGAGTTGGGGGGGGGGGAGAGATCAGATCGCAGCGAGTTGAGTGTATATATAAAATAGGCGTGGGGTCCACGGGTTTCAAGGGGCCATAAACCCCCGAAAGCTTGGGGGGATTTAGGCGTTTAATTAGGGTCAGATGAACATATTTTTAATACTTTATTTGTGACACTTGCAAGTCACTAATTGGTCGTTGGGTCAATACGTAGAGTTGCGTAGTGTTGTGTACCAACTACGCTGGCCTACGTTACTATATGCTGAGTGACGGAAAGGGGTACGCAAGATGAACGAAAACAATTCAACATGTTTAATTTTTTTCGCATACTTTCGGGGTAGAAACTTGACGCAGAAAGTACGCCTTTTTACGCAACAATACGCTACATGACTACGCAACAGTACGCTACCCTACGCCAGATCGACAAAGCAGTAAAAGCTTTCCACACAGTAAGCAACCATAAGCGAACCTGTACGCCAGCCTACGCATAACCTACGCAGGGACTATTTTCCTATTAATACGCAGCCTAATTTCTGCGTAGTCGGTACGCCACACTACGGAACTCTACGCAGTTCCAGTGGCTTAAAGAATAACTACCGGTACAGTTGGATCGTTTTTTTTATTTTTTATATAAGGCCAAATTAAAAAAAAAAACATGTTTAGCGTCCTCTTTTTTCGAAAAATGGGAAGGAGGATCGAGACCCTTTTTTTTTTTTTTTTTCTTTCAAAATGGCCGCTTCGTACATTTTCCCTGACATTCAGGCTATTTTGCGAAATGGCGGCCGACAATTTTTTTTTTTCTTTTTTAAAATCAGAAATACATTTTAGCAGTGCTTTTTTTTTTTTTTTTTTCTTTCAAAAAAAAAAAGAAAAAAAAAAGGGGGCGCCCCCAAAAAGGAAGCAGGCGGGGACGCTGTTTTTTTTTCTTTCAAAAAAAAAAAAAAAAAATTAAAAAAATTGAAAAAAAAAAAAATAGGCGGCGGCCCCCAAAAAGAAAGCGGGCGGGGACGCTAAACATGTTTATTTTTTTAATGTCCTGAATGGCAAATAAAGTTCTTGATGGTTTTAATTTAGACAGTCTCTATATATCTATTTACACCCCCCGCCCCCCTCTAGAATCCCGCGGATTTCCGCGGGTCCTGCTATTGTATTAATAATCCCACTGACAGAACAATCAAACAGGGAGGGACATGATTCCTCATATTAGGCTTATACTTGGTAGAATATAAATTTAACTTCAATATTCAATTTCATTTAAGTCTCTTTTAATTTAATTATCCTACTTTGTAACGCCTAATTATTCTGAATCATGTCTGGGATTTTAAAGCAACTATTGAATGAGATGGAACAAAATAGAAAAGGGCCATAGCTTGTGATAGATTTTTCCCGTTCTGTTATTCTTTAGCTGGCTAAACATGCTCTAAATGAACAAAACATACATTTTAGCACAGCTATTTGTATGTGTCTGTTAGTATACAAATAAGTTTTATATGTGAGCCTTGATCACAGAGAACAGTGTACATGTATGAAGAAAAAATAGGCATAAACATGTAGGCCAACAGTGGCATTTCTGATCTGTTGCACTGGCAGGTGTGCAACCGTGCTTCAATGACAGCATGCAACTAGAAAACAACACAATCATTGCTGTGATCAGCTGTTTCATGTTAACCTATTAATAAATCATATGAAGAATTCATGATATAGCTGCTGTGAAGCACAAGAGGTCATTCACTTTTCCCCCATGCAACGCACCTTGCCCTGTCCAGTTTGTCTTGTCGAATTTTTGCTTGGGCGTGCAATTACTTGACAGGGCGCTCCCAATGACAGGTTGTTGATCCCTAAGTTCTCACACAGGCCTCTAGGCAGGGATAAAAGCGATAAATTTGCCAAGAATCTTTTCTTTCGATCTGTGTTGGATTGGACCTACATCCTTAGCCTGAAGTTCAAACATAAAATTTTGAGTTAAATCGCATTTGAACAAGGATCATATATACAAATTCACATACGATTTAAGTTTGAAAATACCCTTCCCCCACTTTTTGCATATCGCCTAATGCATTAGAATGCAGCTGTTTAGCAAAAAATGATAACTCGGCGTGAACCACTTTTTTGTCCATTCTGAGCAAAATGCTATGAATATTGCAGAGTTTTTGAGGGGCTGTATCTTTTGATAGAATATATTATTCTGATTACCTTTTTAATTCAAATATCCAACAAAAATGGTGAAAAACGATCCCAAATTGAAAATTGAAAAATCTTTCAGACACGCTAATCCTAATTCCTTTCAAACTTTGTAGGCGTAGTCTCTATCCGCATCAAGGTCACTAAAATCTCTATTCTCCTGAATCACTCATGCGCAACCGTCAATGCGCCATTTTTATTTAGTCGGTTTCAAGCAGTTTTTGTGGCCATTCTTTCGCCCTACCTAACTCCACTATCAAGAAGCTACAAATAGGGTGTGCTAAAAAACCCTTCCCATAGACATTGCACACATCCCTATGCAGTCCATGTGCATTGCACGACCATGCAAAAATGGTCAATGTTTTTTGAAATAAATTGAGATTCAAACCTTTATTTGTTGTGATCCTGAAGGTTATACTCAATAAATGAGGAGTCATATGAAAGAGCAGATAAATCTCCATATTTCCAAAGGGGTGTCGTTTCGGATTTATAAAAATATCAATTTAAATGTTGGTTCCATGGTAACTTGGAGATTTCCAACTTTTGAGAATCAACCCGCGAGGGATAATTAGTTCAAGTCCTAAGGAATATGTTGATGTGCTCATTTTTTCGCTAGCCCCAATAATAGGGATCAAATACGATTTAAGTGTGCTGAAAATACTGTAGCATAACTAGTCCAGTACTTAAGTAAGACGTAGAGGGCGTTATAGTTCATTGTGAAATAGTGTACATCGTGAGATGTCAGTCAGTCAACGTTCAGCTGTCATTGAGACAGGTTCTGTATAGTTGTGATCTGTGAGTCAGCGTTGACCTGTCGTTGCGACAGGTCCGTTACCAGAATAGAGCAAAGTTACTTGAACTGCAGATATACTGTGCAAGTGTTGTTTCTTGAGTTCCTGTCAGATATTCAGTGATTGCGGGAGTAAGTGTATGAGAGCTAGTCCACGTTATTCTTACATGATATACTTTTGTGAGAGCCCACTGAGAGAGATAGTTGATGAATGATTTTCGAGAGCGTGAACCGGGGTTTGAGAGACTGCAAGGCAGAACACTACCCCGGCAGAGCAACGCCACAATACCCTTCCCCCACTTTTTGCAGATCGCCTAATGCAGCTGTTGAGCAAAAATTATAACTCGTCGAGTAGATCTAGACCAGGCCTTCTCAACTGGTGGCGGTCAGTCGGAGTGGCACACGACTGTTGCAACAACAAAACAAAAAACAGAAAGAAAGAAAATATGTATTTTAGAATTAAATACTCAGCTAAATCAAGAAGTTGCAGTCGAATTCGAGCCTAAAAATCCTGCTTAACAAACAGGAAGAAAGGGGAATTTATCGTATTTTACCATTTTATACGAATCTAAACCTAAGGTCTGAACAACAATTAGCTTACGATGGGATACCAATTTCAGGGGGCGTCGCACCTGGACCCCACCCATTTTCAGCTCGGTCGCTACGCTCCCTTGCAGCACAGCTAGTCAACCATACAGGGTGGCACTTCAACTTCTTTTCGTTTTGGCACTTCTAATAAACTAGTTGAGAAGGCCTGATCTAGGTGTCTAGACTACCACTTTTTTGTTCATTCTGGACGAAAATCGGATGAATATTGCCTATATTTCGGGGGACCATATCTTTTGATAGACACATCAGGGAGTCTTGAAATTTAAAATGTGTTGATTGATTTTTTCAATTATCCAACCATACGGTGAAAAACAATCCAGAAGGGAAAATTGAAAAATCGTTCAGTTGTTGTTGTTGTTGTTGTTCAGAGTCAGACACCCTAGTCTACTAGCTAGTTATAGCTACTACAGACTTTTTACAAATTGCTCTGGATAGTCCGAGAGAACCTCTTTCGTTTGACCAGTTGACACATCAAAACACGGGCGCCATTGCACGCATATGGTTGTGACAGGATTGCATTTAGTTCCCTCCTTTTTTTTCCCCTTTTTTTCCTCACAGCTCCCTACAACTGAGTAGGCTACACTAGACCGAATTTTCCGTCTCTTTCGTTCGTTAGCCTCTTAATGGGGTAGGGTCGGCTCTCTCTTTAGAGACGGAAACCGTCTATACACATTCCCTTGATAACGCCACGGCCATTTCAGGTCGTAGCGTTTTGCCCTCAAAATCCCCCAAAATGTCATTTTACCTCGTGCATATCCACATGTAAATAAGGCCTAGGCTATAATACATCGGTTCCACTTACCAACTTGACTGAAATAATCAGTTTAATAGTCCCTTTTTAGGAAATTATGGGTCAAAATCGAAATCCATTTTGAAAATCTTTTTCAACATGGATTTCGATTTTGACCCATAAATTCCTAAAAAGGGACTATTAAACTGATTATTTCAGTCAAGTTGGTAAGTGGAACTGATTTATTATAGCCTAGGCCTAATTTACAATATAACATGCACGAGGTAAAATGACATTTTGGGGGATTTTGGGGGCAAAACGCTACGACCTGAAATGGCCGTGGCGTTATCAAGGGAATGTGTATAGACGGTTTCCGTCTCTAAAGAGAGAGCCGGCCGACCCTACCCCAATAAGAGGCTAACGAACGAAAGAGACGGAAAATTCGGTCTAAGGCTACACTAGCTGGTGGGCCGCCAAGCGACTATACACAACGCACGAGCATTCATAGTCATACAAACAGTAATCGCCGAATAAATTCGGCCAAAAAGAAATTAACTAAAAAAGGTAACACAAAAGATTCCCTGCGGCCTACCTTGGCTTTACATTGGCCTAGCCCTAGGCCTTACGGAATGCTAGCTCCACAAAAATCCAAAAAGCACTTGAAATCTTCAAAAAAATACGATGCTTGTGTAAAAAGTGTGTCGACTATAAAATGCAAAACGGTCAAGATAAGAAAACCATGCACACGTGTATGGCGCGCCATTTGACCAATAACTCAGATAACCACAGTTTATCGCCGATAAACAATGTTGATCGCCGAAAAACATTGTTTATCGAAAGTAACTATGTTTATCGAGTGATAAACACTGTTTATCTGAATTGTTGGTCAAACGGCGCGGCGATAAACGCATGTACATGTATATCGATAAACACTGTTTATCGAAAGGCAGAGTTATGGTGTTTCGTCGGGAGTGGGCGCTTTTCCAAGTTGCACTCACAGAGATTCGATCATACATAATATGTCCTCCGGAGGAGGACTAGAGGCAAGGGTGTCCTCGGTTGGGGGGATGATAGGTGCCAAAATATTTTCGGCCACGGATCAAAGCAACCAAGAGGTAGAGGCGTGTGGCAAGTTGCACCCCCTCCCTTCCAAGTTATTAACTTTTTCAAGTCATCCTCAATAAAGATAGCATTTTAGAGAATATGGGACCCATGTGAGTGCCACATGGGCTTGCTACCTGGGTTATTATCCTCTCAAGCATATAGGCAGGATTTGAATTTAGGGAGGGGGCGGTAGTGAGCACCTCCTAGGGGGTGGGTGCAGGGAGGGAAAGTTTCCCCCTTCCCACGCGAAGCGCGGAAGCACTGACGTTTCATTAAGTTATTAAAGAAAGAAGACGATTCGTTGTACCAGTTGTATTCAGTTACCCCCCACAAAAATAAAAAATAATAATAATAATAATTATTATTTTTAAAAAGCGTTTTGCCCCCCCCCCCCCCCAACAATTTTTTCGGGGTAAGGGGGCGGCCCCCCTGCCACCCCACTTCCGGCGCCTATGAAGGTGCTGGTGCAGTCTTATGTATGATTGAGTAATTGTTGTCCGACCTTGTAATTTTTTAGATCTGGCAGCAGCGAGATAGATTTGATCATCTTTCCTAATGAGAAGGAGGAAATATATTAGAGAGTAAGCAGGGCAAATGTTTATGCAGTAAAAATGTTCTACATTAGAGGGGGGAGCACAGTTAAATGAATAAAAAATAGGTACCGAAATGAAAAGGTACTTGACATCGCTATTCAGAATTTGAGATAAGGGTTGTCAGTATTGTAAAAAATGTTGGTGATGGCCTTTTAAAAACAGTAATTGGCGTATTTTGGAAGTCATTGATCATGAACAAACATTGACCCTCCAACATCGTTCAAATGGGACAAATAAAAATGCATTCCATGCAAAACCTATAGAATGTCAAAGGTAACAATTTAGCTGCCCCTCTAGTCCTCCTCCAGAGGACATACTATGTATGATCGAATCTCTTTGAGTGCAACTTGGAAAGGCGCCCACATATGGAAAACTTACGCGCATCTGCTCTGCGCCTCGTCGCTTATCCTGTTAAGCACGGGGAACGTACACCAAAAAAGCCACGTTTTGATATAATTGCTGGTATTACAGGAAAATGGAAATTTGTTAAAAAAATCTTCGGACGGTTTCTTATAATTTGAAATGTCGTCTTAAAAATGATACTAAATTTGGGATTATTCTTTCAGGGGAAACGGTAGCCATTTTCACCTAAAAGTTTTGACTTTTTCAGCCTGCCTATGGAGATTGCACTGTTTTTCCCCTTTTTTGTCGGGTTTCGCTCAGTCAACCAGTCGGCAAATTTTACACGAGTGACGTATAAAAAATCTTCGGACGGATTCAGAAACCTTGACATCCCACCTTTACGTTGGTATAACGATTGTTTTCTTTCGTGGAGAGGAAACGGTAGCCATTTTCCAACCAATAAAAAGTAGCTTTTCATACTAAACCAAGGTGACTGGGATAGTGTAGCGCTATAGCTACTCACAACGAGTGCGCCCGTACCGTACAAACAATGCACAGTTATAGCTTCCGTGCAATCGCTGTAGAGCTAGAGGTCAGTGTGTGTATTTAACGCAGTGCGTATTATACAGAGTGTGTGCGTTGCGCTCAAAATCTCGGAGACCGCATCATGTCTATACATGCGCACCCGAATGGGTCGTTGCACTCCAACTAGAGGGAAGTCAGTATAATCATTGGAAGAGGGAATGAGTTCGATTTCGTCTACGGTGTGATGGCAAGCCTCTGCTTATGTAGTCTACCGTAATTTTGCATTTATTTAACTAGGTGAGTTTCATTTCTAATTCTAGTTTGTTAGTGTTAGTAAGTAGTCAACGAGAGCAAGCGCTCGCACCCCCGCTTTGTCGCATTGAACTAGTCCAATCAGTGTACTTTCACGCAAGAGTGCACTTGAGCGCGCTCTCTTTGTGAAAGCGGTTGTTTAGTGCGTATTCTTTTATGCGCGTTTAGGGCTAAAAGTTTTCCATATGTCATGACGAAATACGAATAACTCTGCTTTTCGATAAACAGTGTTTATCTTTCGATAAACAATGTTCATTGAGATAAACAGTGTTCATCGAGTTTTATCGAGTGATAGACATAGTTTGTCTTGATAAACATTGTTTTTCGCTCGATAAACATTGTTTTCGGCGATAAACAGTGTTTATCTGAGTTATTGGTCAAATGGCGCGTCATATACGTGAGTATAATGGGGATTTTCCCTTTCTCTCTCTCTCTCTCTCTCCGGAGAAATCAACACCTCTACCATCCATATTGTGTCATACGACCGTTGGCCTGGGCGCGCGCTCCAGGGCTTTAAAGTAACACACCGGGATTGAATTTATCGACCTACTTGGCCACATTGGGCAAGATTATTTGAGGGTGATGACAATAGGCGAGAAGGGGTTGGGCTTGGTAATGTAGCCTGGATAGTTAGGGGCTAACTAGTGGAGGGGGTGGAGAGGGGCGTTAATATAATACAAAGGAGTGTATATTACCTAGTACTTCGTTTGTGGAGAGGGGTTAAGGGAGTACCTTCGTCGTTTTAAGGGGTTTTAATTCATTATGAACATTGGGCAAGATTGTTTAAAAGGTTATGAGAAGAGGTTGGGCTTGGTGATGTAGCATTGTCTAGCAGGGGAAGGAAGAGGGCCGGGGGCCGTTATGAGATATAAATGAGTGCTTATTATCTACTTCATTTTAATTTTAAGGGTTAGGATTTTTTTTAAGTGATGACTGGAAGGAGGGCATCATGTAGCCTGGGTGGTTAGGGGCGAGTGGAGCGGGGTTAAGAGGAGAGTTTTTTTAACTTTATTGTAGATCAATGTCTTGCCAAAGGACATTAGTGCCGCGGAGGGACTCGAACCGCGGACCTTGTGATCGACAGTCCGGCGACGTATCCACCTCGACCACGACACCTTTTTAGCAACTTTCTCTTTCTAATTCGTTCTCTTCGCCTCTCACCTTTGATCTATCTAGCCTGTTCACCTCATTGGTTTCTCTTATCACATCATTTTCCCCTGATAGGTTTATTTTGTTATGATGCCTGATGTACTTGGAAACATGTTATAATTTGGAAAATTAAAGGAATTTCTATTCCATCCTTCCTCGAGTGAGCTTGTCATTATCTAGTAACTTGAGTTTAGGAGAGAGAGATTAGATTAATTTTGATGCTGCACGTTTGATGATTGATTTTGGTCAGCAATATTTTCCCTCGGTTAAATAAACACGTTTCATGGTGGCAGCGGTTTTCTGTGTTTTATCCAGATTATTTCGAACCAATTTCGCTACTGTCTTGTTTTATAATTTTGCTGCTGTTTGCGTGAACCTTGCTTCTGTTTTCACCCCCTTCAGCAAGCTTGGTGCTAATTAGCAAGCTATATCATTTACATCCTCTCCTTCAACTTCAAGCTCGCCGTAGTTCTTTTGGTGAGCTAGTCACCAGTTGGTAACTAAGTGTAGTTCACCCTACTTCATTAATTGGGACATACTTGTTATTTTTCATGGTTCTCCCTTCTTTTTTAATGTGGTTATGCTGACTTTTCTTGAACTTTATGAATGATGACCCCTTTTCGTTTTATGAAAAGCGGTCCTCCAGGTACGGGAAGTTCCAAGTGGTGAATAGCGGTCCTTTTGAATATCGAGCAGACCCCGACGGACTAGTCTTCTTGCAGACGGTCATCATCAACACTTTACGTGTAATACATATCCATCAAGCTTTTGATGAAATATCACTAGGTATTATCTCTGAGCACTAATTACAAGCCGATCCAAACTCAGCCCCCCCCCCCCCCTCCAATAGTCCCATAGGTTTAACACGTAGAGTATGGAAAGTGACCGTCTGCAAGAAGATTATTCCGCTATGTATGGTCGTAGCCATCTAACTTTTGATAGAATACAATTTGTCCGATAGAATAAACCTTCCTCTTCAACCTCCATCTAGACGTTTCGAGGGTATTTTCTGTGAAAGCTAGCGGACCGATCAAAACTCACCTCCCCCCCCCCCCCCCCTCCACTAGTCCTATCCGTATAACACGTAGACTATAACAAGTGACCGTCTGCAAAAAGACTAGTCCGCTGTGGTCGTAGACACTTAACTTTTGATATTGTACCATTTTTTTCGATAGTTTAGACATAGTTCTTCAACCTCCATCTAGTCGTTTTCGGGGGCATTTTCTGTGACAGCTAGCGCTAGAAAACCCTTCCAAAGTCACAATTTTTCTTTGGTTAAAATCTCTAAAAGACCCCCGTAGCTATTTTAAAGGCCTAAAATGGAATCTTTGATCCATTTAAAGTTTTGAAACAACGCTAACAGTTTCACCTATTACATTTTTTTTCTCCAATATATCACGGGATGAAATCAAAGCATAGGTAATCTTGTGGCACTGCGAGTCAGGTATTTAAGTGTGAATCCTAACTTACGCAACTGCTACCAGACAGATATAGACAGGCACGGATCCAGGGATCCAGGGAAAGAGGAGAGAAAAGGAAAGAAAGAAGAGGAAGAAGAAAATAAAAAGGGGAAAAAGAAGGAGATCGGAGGGGCCGAAACGGCCTTGCCCCCCCCCCCCCCCCACCCTTTCAACAAAATAAGAAAGAAGTAAGGAAAAAAAGGGGGATATCAGTTGCAATTTTCCCGCCAACAAGTTGTGGATCGGGGGGGGGGCAAAAAGCCCTTGCCCCCCCCCCCCTGCCCCCGCCGAAAAAAGAGAGAGGGAAGGGAAATGGAAAGAGGAGAGCCAAAGGGAACAAAAAAGAGGAAGAAGACAAGATAAGGGTGAAAAGAAGGGGAGATGAGTTGCGATTAATCCCGCCAGCATGCAACGCGTGGATCTGAGGGGGCCGAAAGGCCCTTGTCTCTCCCCAGCAAACCTAAAGAGGAGATAAGGAAAGGAAGGGAAAGGGAAAGAGGATAGAAAGGGAAAGACAAACAAGAAAAAGAAGAAAGGTAGGGGAGATCAGTTGCGATTTCCCCGCCAACAAGGTGTAGAACGGGGGGGGGGTGTGGGTGGGGGATGCACTGGTGAACTGATGGATGGGGGGGGGGGCATGCAAAAAGATGTTGTATTGCCCTTTTAGGTGCCAGAACCATGGGTCGGTCGGTCAGATTTTCTTTGTTGTAATACTCCCCCCCCCCCCCCCTCAAAACAGCGACCGTCGCCCAAAAAACGCGAAACCGGGAACGTCGCCCATATATATATATATATATATATGTATATATATATCTCTCTCTGATTTGTAGCTGGTGCAGTGCATGTACACGAAGTCCGGTTCTACTTGTTTACGCTAGCAGGATTTCGAAACTAGGGCAGGAAACGACTGAGAGTTTGGGAATAATTTGATGATTTTATGCATTTATATCCCAGTTAAACAAACAAAATACATACATTTTTATTCATTAAATACAATACTTTCAAAAAGACGGTCATAAAAAAAAAAATTAATTAAAAAGCCGACCGTAGATTTTAAGATAATGGGATCGGTCGCAAATACAACATCTTTTTTTGTCGACAAGTCATCGAGAGTGGCGCGATTGACATAAATTGAATATTGAATAATATTGAATATTCGAAGGATGTTCCTTGTCTTCTGATTTGTTATTTCAGCATAAATTCCAGATTCACTCGATCATGGGTTTTATCAATTGTGGTCATCAGTCAGTAGTGCTCAGATGACAGTGAACTTTATACCGAAATGGCGTCTTTGTGTATTATTCTACATGATTCATTTTATCGTCGCAAACATGATTCATGTAGCATTATAAGAGAAACACACCATTTCTAACAACAACAGCAACTGGTTTCTCCATCATGAAGTTGCCATGGTAACAGCAAGCTGCTACGAATTGCTGCCTTCTGATATAGATCTTGCTTGCAATCATTTAGGCAGCTTCGACAGTGGCATATTGTATGTTGTATAAAGAGAAAGAAATACTGAGATACTTAACTTACATCCTTCAGATTTAAAAGCGATAAGAATGGTCAAAAAGTTTCATTTTCGAATCCATCTTAGGCAATACAAAATGCAAAAATACCCTTTTCCGTTTCCAATAGAAAATAATAAACAATCCTGTTTATATATAAATGGAGCGTAACATTGTATGACGCTGACTACAATACACAGAGAAGTAATGACTTGCATTGAAATATATTTAAAGATAAGTTAAAACTATTTAGGCTTACCTGCAGGGGGAACTGTTCGGGATCGGCGTCGGCGTCTCCACCACCAGGCTAGTGTGTAAAGGACAGAAAAGGAAGCAGAGATAATGCTTTACTCGGAATATAAGAAACACAAACTATTGACAATATTTTACGCAGGAGATTACTTTGAGTATTTTGGTAAGTTGGATAATAATGTACTTTAATTGTACATTAGGTCATCGTTTAAGAGCCACGTGCATTAACTCGATGTACGTTAAACCAACTATGTAACATTCGCCATATTCTGTCCGACTTGACTGAGCTGACGAAATGAATAAATGCCTATATGAGCAATAGCTATTAAGCCCCCATCACACCAAACTAGTTCTCACTACGTTCTGAAAAATGTTACCAAACGGGATCAAACTGTCTGTGAACGGAGTTGAACGTAGTATCAATTGTTTACGATCTGTTTAAGAACTTCGTGGACGGGCTCGGACTGGCTATAGTACGGGAGGGGGCTCTACAACTATGAGCCTGTTCAAAATTGTCCCCGTCCTGTAATAAGACGGAGTGACAAATGGCAAATTTACCCGATCTGAACTTGATATGAACTGACTGTGGACGGGGTACAGACGAGATGTACGTATTGAGGACTGTCTATGAACGAACTAGGATCGTATCATAGAAATTATTTACACATTCTACCCCGACCACAGCCCGTTTTACGGCTTTCTAAGACGGTCCCAGAACGTAGTGAGAACTAGTTTGGTGTGATGGGGGGGGGGGGGCTTCAATGCCGCCCTCTTATGAGCATCTACTACATTTGAATAAACTGCTCTATGATGCATTTTTAAAAGCAGTAATTCCAAAATCGTTTCATAGTTATATGAAATATGTCGATTAAACACTGTAGGTTTATGATTTTTGTTGACAAGGTGCAATTACCGGCCTAGATGGTTTGTTGTAAAATTTCAATAAATCAACATATTTTCGGACTTGCTCCTTTGGGAATTAAACAAGCGTTGTATAACGAGGAATTTTTTTCTTCTCCAACGAACAATAATCATTTGAAAACATGATAACAGATGTCCTGCTAGCAGTATTAATGTGTATCGCATTTGATTTGAATCATTACAAAATCTAAACGTTAAAAAAGGAAAAGCCCAGAGGAGTTTCATTCAAAAAGGCGCTTAATCCACACAAATTTGAATTATTAGAACAAATTAATATTTACAATTCTCGCTTGATTTTTCAGTAAAATACAATCTTACCAGCTATTTCAGATGATTTACAAGCTATACTGGATCTTCCAGTGTAACGTACTATTTTGTTTGTGTCATGGAATGACCCTTTTCTTGTTCTGAAAGTTATGTTTAAGACTTGTGACGAGACTAGAAGAAATAGTTCGGAGAAGAAGGGGAAGACGAGAGTTGTTATCTACGTAATGGCAGTTCGCCAACAGCGACGACAGTCGCTAACAGTTTAGCAGTTTGCTTGCAGTTCCAGCATTTCTATGTTGAGATGGGAACTCTTTAGATAATCCTTAAGGTATGTTTATTCATTGAGTTATATTTCTTAAAATACAGTGCTGTAAAATGCCACTGAAAGTAGTTGCAAGTTGTAGAGATTACAGTCGCACGATGGAAGCGATAGCCTATATGAATGTGTGTAGTGACGTGAAACGAATCGCGAACATGGATTCGTTGAAAGTTTGATTGATAGTTAAGACGGTCTTTTGAAGACCTTTTCCTTTGTGAAAAGATAAAGTAGTTTAAAATTGATGGTTGTCAGGAAGATGATATGTGAATTTAACTTCGTTATGAGCATGGGTAGACTTCGAATAAGTTAAGACCAAACTATGTTTGCTTGCGTATGTACGTGTGAAGGTATCTTAGTTACGAGAACCTCTTCACGCACGATTTAATGTGCGGATGAATATCATTTTAGAGATAACGTTATAAGTTCATGATTGTTAGTCTCATTTTAGGGCTTGAGAAAGTTTCTTGTTTGTGTTATTGATTATTCTTTTGTCTATGGTTATGCATTTATGCTTCTTTAAAGATTTGTGGTTTATCGAAAGTTGGCATATTATTATAACTATAAAGTTTAGAATTACTGACACACGAATGGAACTTGAGTATATGTGGAAATTGGATTTCTAAGTGTTAAACGTATATCAAGAACATGTATTTAGTGTTTTCATTTGTTGTATTTTGCAGGAATTATCCCACACTGTTGTTGAATTTTTTCTCTTCACTTTCCAATGATGGTCCACGACAGTGTCACAATAAAGGAACCAACATGAGTTAAACGGATGTCTCCTTTGTTTCATCATTGAATTGCAACAACGTGTTTAAACTAGAAGTCACATAAATCCTTTGAGTCCGGAGTGTTGGCTCAGTCAGTAGAGCGTCCGCCTCACAACTGGCAGGTCGTGGGTTCGAACCCCGGCCGCGTCATACCAAAAGACGTTAAAAGATGGGAGTTGTTGCTACCTTGTTTGGCGTTCAACAATAAGGGATAGAGCAACGTCGATCTGGCGCTGCTCAGTGGCTGCCGGGCTCACGATCAA
This sequence comes from Strongylocentrotus purpuratus, assembly GCF_000002235.5. Taxonomy (NCBI): domain Eukaryota; kingdom Metazoa; phylum Echinodermata; class Echinoidea; order Camarodonta; family Strongylocentrotidae; genus Strongylocentrotus; species Strongylocentrotus purpuratus. The sequence continues at coordinate 27,820,049 of NW_022145604.1, read as the reverse complement.
TTGGGCAAAAAGAATTTCCGTTTCGGTTTAATAAAATTTGGAGTGGACTATTAGATTATTATTATTATTATTCCATCACAGTTTGCATTAATTTTCATGTTTAATATTGCACGGAAAAAGAAATGAGAAGGAAACCAGAAAAAAAGAGGAGAAAAATTTTAAAAAAGAAAGAAGATGAAACAGGGAAGAAAAGGGAAAAATAAAGAATTGAAGAAAAACATTGCTTCGGTTAAAAACTTTAAAAATTATACTGATTTTTTTTTTCTTCAGTGTTGTTCTTCCTGTACAGCAATCAAAACAGTCATCATATTATTATTTATACTAGGGGCGGCGATTTCTTTTCATGACCGGGGGGAGACGAAATGCGAGGGACGAGAGAGCAGTGGCGTAATGAGCAAAAAATTGGGTGGAGGTGCAGAAAAAAAAATCGGCATCATACCCGCTCTTACAATACATGCAGGCCCCGCTGAACGTTTTTCAAAGTGTGTGTGTGGGGGGGGGGGGGGTCAAAGCAAGTGAAACCTAAATTCGTGTAGGGTCCAGGGGCAAAGACCCGGCGGGGGTCAAGGGGCGTAGACCCATGAAGCTCGGGGGGGTTTAGGCATTTAATAACAGTCAGATGAGCTTCCAAGAGCCGCCATAGGGTCCCTTTGTAGGGTGCAGGGGGCAGAGCCCCCGGAAGTTCAGGGTTTTTATGCATTTAATAACGGTCGGATGAGCATTTTTGATACCTTATTTGTGACACTGGCATGCACTTCACTAATTGGAGTGGGGTAGAGAGGGCGTAGCCCCCAGAATATAAGCGATTTTAGGCATTAAATTACGATCAGATGAGCATCCAGGGGCTGCCTTAGGGCCCTTAGTGGGATCCAGTGGGCGGAGCCCCGGAAGCTTAGGTGGTTAAAGGCATTTAATTACGTCAGATGAGCATCCAGGGGCCCGCCTTAGGGCCCTTGGTGGGGCCCAGGGGGCAGAGCCCCCCGAATCCCAACAATTGTAAATTACTGGTATCGAATCAGAAATTAACCACGTATGAATTTTATTAGGGGGCAACAGCCCTCCCCCCCCCCCCCCCCATCATTACGCCAGTGCGAGGGAGCATAGTGAACGAGAGGGGTGAAGGTGACGGAAGTGACTACCTCCTCACAGGTTTTTTAAGTTTTGTGGTATTAAAAAATTACATTCCTGAACTATAGTAAAAAAAAAAATTAAAAAAAATAAATAAAAAAAAAAAAACCAATATAATCTTTTCACACTTCTCTTTTCTACAATATTTACTTGTACACTTTGGAAGATATTATGCGAGGGAGCGAGAAGATTTTTCCGTTTCATTTTTCTAAACGCCGCTCGCTTGTGCGCTTCATAGCCTAAAGTCAGTTACAGTCTTTAGTCAGTATTTGCTATACACTTTTTTTTGCACTTTTTCAAATTTTCCAGGGGGGGGGGACGATCCCCCCTTTAAAAATAGAGGGAGGACGTGTCCCCCCCCCCCCGTCCCTCGGCATCGCCGCCCCTGCTATATACTGTATAACAGATATCAGATTGTATTTGTATTTATGTTGTATCTATAAGAAAACTTCAAAAACAATAAAATTGTAATGAAAATGCCATCAAGGAATCTTCTTTTCTTTCTCGCTTACTTCATCGTTTGGACAGACACATCCATGAATGCAAGGCAGACTTGAAGACACATAGAAGTCAGCTCTCGTGGGGGAATTGACACCGTTTGACACGTATCATTTCAAATTATTTCGTTATTATGCTTGTTTTTTTTATATTTTTGGTTAATTAGTTACATCTTTTTCTTAGGGAAGAGGGGTTGACAGATACCAACTTCTCTAAAATCCCGTTTTCATGGCAAAGGCCTTTTCCCTTAAAATGACGCAAATTGTTATTATAATATAACTGACAGTTGAAATTGATAGATGCTTACTAATTGTTTCAAATTATTGAAAATTACAGTATTTTTCAAGATAACGAAAAAAGAATCATCATTCACAATTATGCAGACTTTTATTTAATACTTTGTTTAAAGTTAACTCCAGGTTTTTAAATAATTTTCTACATTACATGTTTACAATGTGCTTTTGCTTTTTTAATTTCCAAACTATAGATACATTGTGAATAAAATATGACATTTCATAAAATTCTAATGTTCTTTATCCGATTACCATGGTAAAAGTCCTAGTGGTCACACAAGCATTACGATAGCCAAGGGTTCGAACTTACTTCATTAAAGATCATCTATAAGGGGGATGGGGGCCTTTTCAGTTTTTGGCCCATGGATTGATACTGCTGATACCTGCTAGAATTGCCATTATACATGTACATTGTAGATTTTTAAGTACAATTTTTGTTTAAACCCAAAATGCGCATCCTGTAAAAAGAAAAGACATCAATTTATTTGGAATAACATAACATGGCCTAACCATCACATAATCTCATCATTTATTTTGGCAGGACAACACGTACTTTATTTTTAATCAAGTAAAAGTGTTTCAATTAACAGATTTATGGTATGTAAACAACTTTGAAATACATAAATCACATACTTAGAGCGCATTTTTATGTTTCATTGCGTAATATGTAATATCCAACTTTTAGATGTTCATTTAATTATCAGTTTAATTACTTCAAACTCATAATACAAATGATAAGGATTCATAGGTCTTTATGCGACAATTTAAATTTGGTCACACAATTTAAAAAAAATATAATTTGTTTACGCAAATTTTGAGTCAATAGTAACGTTATTAGGAAAAAAAATGCGCGTGGTATACACCCCTTTCTTTATCCAAAGTACGTTTGCAAGAGCTTTATAAGGGATGCCATGCATTACCCCCAATGCCCTCCAAAGTAGAAAATTACCTCGTTGCTGATCTACTATATGTTGTCGTTTTGTTCGTTTATCAAATTATTTAAAAACATTATACAATTATGTCCAGCTTGCTTGGAAAATGTTTTGTTTTGTATCTATGTACTTAAGTAAGGAATCTATGTACGATTCTGTTTTATTTTCAGTTCACTGTTATGTAATATATATGCCTGAGGAACATATACTTTTATTTGTAAACCACGGTCCTGGGTTATGTTCATTTCCTATTTTTAGGCGGTTACCAATATCAAGATATACGTTAGTGGTTAAATTGTGTATTCATTCAATTCTGCAAAATATTTGCAAAGAATTGTAGCATGTGTAATCTGTAATCAGGTAAAAATGGTCATCCCTTCAAATCATGGAAAAATACTTGGAAGCGTGACCACAGTATTGGGGTAATCTGTCAACCTACTTACCCTCGTTCTCTGTAACCAAGGCCATCAGGATGCTCAATGAAAGGAGTAATTTCACGCACTTTCCTTGGCTCACCATTTTCAGATCTGCAAGGCATCAAAGAAAACAACCATTTTCGTGTATCAGACAGAATAATTTAAGTTGTTGCCTGGTTTGGTGACCTCTGACCTGGCATTGTTTAGTTCTTTCACCCACTATTCTTTTTTTTTAAACAGTTTTCTCTTGAATGTGTACAGTGGTGTAGGAAAAATATCTGTAACTCGTTTGCTGAAATTGATGGAATTTGTGGAACCATTTACCCATGGAAGCTTAAAAATGCCACGCAGATGATCAGATGAGAAGATTTAGGATCTCATCATAACGACATCCTTTAGAAGAGATGGTCAAATGACACGATCACAGATCTCATTATGTCGACATTCTTCAGAAGAGATGATCAGATCTTGGAGAAGAGAGTTGAATCTCCGATAATCTTTGAAAACGATAGTGAAAATGATAGATAACTTGCCCCAATACAACACGTCAAAATCATTATAATCGAGGCCACCTCCCTTGAGCGCCAAGGGGGGGGGGGCACCTAAAAAACAACACCTTGGTGGTTCGGTTTGAAAGAAGACCATAATTGTCCCCACCCCTGTTTTGTGTTTAATCTCAAAGTCACACGTTGAAAGCTACTCATCTCTATAAAACATACGTTGTATAATGTGAATAATGTGTTTGGTATCAAATCTTGGTGAACATTAGGCGCGTACACAGGGGGGGGGGGGTTTGGGGGGTTAAACCCCCCCCCCCCTTTGGTAATTTTGTGTGTGTAAACCCCCCCCCTCCCCTTTTGTTTTTTTTGTTTTTTTTTTAATTAAAAAAAAAAAAAAAAAAATATTCCCATGGCCGACCTCAAAAAGATGACCTTACCCCCCCCCCCCACCCCCAACGGAGCAAAATGTCAAATTTTGAAATTTCGATACCAAAAAAAAAAAAAAGTGTCCTCTTACCCCCCCCCCCCCCCCCCCCCCCCACCCCACTGAGCGACTTTTTTCGTTTGGCTGAGTCGTTGCGATTTTTTTTTTGGACTACCAAAAACAAAAAAAAAGTGTCCGCTTCGAGATCCCCTGCGTTTTCACGATTGGCAACCGAGACAAACTTGAAAAAAATTCAAGGGAAACAAAGGGCGTAAAAGGGGCGAAAAGCAGTCTGAAAAAATACGTATCACAGCCGATACTTAGCGGATTACGTAAAGTGACCCTTGTTCAAATGCGATTTACTCAAATCTACGCGCGAAGTACTCCATGCATTTAACGGGCTGTTACGTAATGCATAGTAAAGTCATCATTTTTGGCGATATCTTTGCGATGACCCCCCCCCCTCAATTTGTGTATGTGTGTGATTTTTGATGACTCCCCCCCCCCCTCAATTTTTTTTAATGAAAATAAATAAATTAAAAAAAATATATATATATATATTTTTGTGTACAAAATGATGACCCCCAAAAAGTGACCTTAACCCCCCCCCCCCCCCCTCACTGAACGAAATATTGGTCGACCAAATTTTGAAATTTCCGCGCCCCCCCCCCCCCCTCCACAAAAAAAAATAATAATAATAATAATAATTATGCTGACATTGGCATGAAGGTCACTAATAAGAGTGGGGTCCAGGGGGCGGAGCCCCCAAAAGCTCGGGCGTTTTAGGCATTTCGATCAGATGAGCATCCAGGGGCCGCCTTAGGGCCCTTGGTGGGGTCCAGGGGGCAGAGCACCCAAAAGCTCAGGAGTTTTAGGCATTACGATCAGATGAGCATCCAGGGGTCGCCTTAGGGACCTTGTTGGGGTCCAGGGGGCAGAGCCCCCGGCAGCTCATGGAAAAAATCATGCTATTTCAGCAACATCTGTAAATCCCTGGAATCGAATTAGAAATAAACCACGTTTGAATTTTATTGGGGGGTGGAACTCCCTCCTCCCCCCCCCCCCCCCCCCATCAGTACGCAAATGCGAGGGAGCATAGTAATTGAAAGGGGTGAAGGTGACGAAAGTGACCACCCCCTCACAGGTTTTTTAAGATTTGTTGTATTAAACACTTACATTCCTTAGCAAAACTATAGTAAAAAACAAGCAATATACTTTTTTTACACATCACTTTTTTCGGTATTTACTTGTACATTTTGAAGGATACTGCCGAATGAGAAAAATTTTGCATATCTGCCCAAACGCTGCACTCTTGGGCCCTTCAGAGCCTAAAAGGGTGTTGCAGTCTTTAGTCAGTATTTGCTATACATTTTGTGTGTGCACTTTTTCAAATTTTGTGGGGGATGACCCCCCCCCCTAAACAAATTTGAGGGGGGACGTGTCTCTCCCCCCCCCCCCCCCGGGATCGCCGCCCGTCTGCAAGCATTTGGGTTCGCTATCCTACCGGGGGTTTTGGAGAACCACTCCGAAGAAGATGATGTTCCATACGTTTACCAGAGCCAAAATGCCCTATCCTTGCTTAGGAACAGTGATGTGACCATAGTTCGCGCGTGACCTAAATTCTCTTTCTCAAGAAATCGGTAAGGTTTCGAAAAAATTGATATCACCAATGGAAGGAGGAACCAGGCGCGTACGCAGGGGGGGGGGGGTTGGGGTTAACCCCCCCCCCCCCCCCCCTTGAGATTTTTTTATGTGTATGTTTTGTGTATGTGTTTTGTATAGAAAAAAAAACCTTTGATTTGTTTTGTTTTGTTTTTTAATAAAAATAAAATAAAATAATTATACCAATGGCTGACCTAAAAAAGGTGACCTTACCCCCCCCCCCCCCCCCCAGCGGAAAACAAAATGTGCAATTTTCAAATTTCGAGACCAAAAAAAAAAAAAGTGTCCTCTTAACAGAGGACAGAGGTGATTTAACAGTTGTACTTCTCCAGCATTGGATCCTTTCATCCAGATATGAATTACTTGCCAGTGTCGATTTGTTAACTCTGAAAAAGGAAAAAGGTCCCCACAGTCCTTCCAAATACTTGCTACCTTCTCACAGGTAAAAAAGCAGATGTTCTTTAGACTCTTCGTGTTTATTGCAAAAGAGCAAAGATTGCTCAATGCATGTTTATAGTGTTTAGATGCTTGTGTAAATTCAACTATATAACATTTTGTACTCAGCTTTCTGTCCAAAGTGGATTTTCGGGGTCTTAATAAAATTGTTTTCGTGTCATTTTCGACCATATTATATGTACGTTCTAAGTTGTACATGTAATAAGATTTTTCCGTTCTCATCTTTGATAATGTACTATAGAAATGTTTTGATGTTATGCCTTGCAATGAGTGGGTTTTTTCCGTTAAAAATAAATTCTTAACTTAATTCGAAATCCTTAAAAGGATGTTCACATATATTCAAAAGAGTTTTCCATAAGAATAGAATGCTTTTTCATATAACTGTTTTATTATATATTTATTTCAATGTTGTTTAAACCCATTTTCTGAAATTCTGTGACAGATTTTAATTCACATTTTCTATCAACAATATGATGTATTTAAAAAAAAAAATCCAGAAATAAGTCTTCATGGAAATAAAGATGCCCTGAATGCGGATACACCTATTATTGTACATAATTTGAATTCTTTTTAAAATTTTGTACTTAAGCTTAACCGCTTTTACCCCAAGCCAAGCTTCTAGCATGCTACTGTAAAAGTCTGGTAATGACAGTCCAAGTAAATCTGGCGATACATTACTGAAAATTATCGAGAGGCCTCCAAACTTCCTAGTCGGGTATTCCACACGATTCTTTGTGTTCGATTAAATAATTGAGAATCTGTCGATTTAAAATCTCCATAGTTGCAGCGCGGACGCCGATCCGACATCGAATCTTTAGATCGCGATATCTCCGGAATTCATTTTTTATATGAACCATTTTTTAGTACAAAAAAGACTTTGCCGTCCATTCGGTAATAATTGAAATAAATACATTAGTGTAAATATGAGAAAACATCGATCGAATATCACATTTCTAATATTTCCAAAAATCTCTGCGAACTTAAGACTTGCTAGCGTGGATATAGCTCACTTTCTCCTCATTCTCACAATAATAATATCAGTTAGTCACATTGTTTGTAATATTTACTAAGTATTAGGGTTCCTGCAATATATACATGGAATTTAGGCTATGTAACTCTTTTTCGATGAGCTTATAAAGTGGCTACTGCCTGGATCAACAAAATGTACAGGTAACGAGTCAAACACGATTTATCATACTCACTGTTAGCCTAGATCCTGCTAAATGCGAAATGGATCGTGGAATGAGGCGTCGAGTCCTCTCAGAAATATTTATCCAATTATAGTCGAGCTAAAACGATGCACAGTCTTAAACAGTTCAAATAAAAGTAAGTCGCAAAAAGACAGTGACATGATAGTTCTCTTATAGAACGTGTTATAAAAGCGTTTACAATGTCTCTATCGCAAGATAAGAGGAGAGTTTGTCTCTGGGACATGAATCCGGTTTGACAGATGCCAAAACATGGGGTGTGTCGAGGATAATGATCTAGAAATCAAACTGATGCAGAAACCCTTTGCACAAATATGCTTCGTCCCATCAGATGTTCATGTAGAAGCGACGGATAACTCGTATGAAATGAAAGACATAGGCTGCGTGAGTCTGTATTACAACTAGAACTAGTCAACCATGGCAAACAAAAGAATACATATCTCTCAGTGAGTCGGCCCTGATGACATTGTTATGCATATAATATCATGTGATAAAGTGGCCTGGGCATTCCGCTCAACAATTGGAACATTAGTCTGTTCCGAGACAAAAAAGAAACTATTTTAAATTACGATGGGCGGGGGGGGGGGGGGGGAGGGGACTTCAATATATATCAACTGCTATTGCATCTGGGTACTTTTCCCACGATCCAATCATTTAAATCTACGACACTTCGAGTTTCGTTTTTTTTAATTTGTATAAATTTATTATTCATTTATTTTCATCAAAATCACGGAAATTTATAATAAATTTAGGAACTTAAACTCAACGATAGTTGCCCCACAATGTAAAGAAAACATTCATGAAACTCGAATGAAGCAGAACGAAATATCGAATCGTAATGTAGGCCTAGCCTTACTTTGTATCTTCTTTGTAATTTTTGTCCCCAGCCTTGGTGATGGTGAGTGTTGGTGAAGGGGAATAATAATAATAATAATAAAGTAATTTTTATATAGCGCATAATAATAAATTCTCTATGCGCTTTACAGCCTGCCAGACCGACCAAGCCAGCATTTATTCGAATTGTATCTTTTTGAACAATCATGAACAATCTTTGTTATTATATCATTTTGAACATCAAAATAATTTCAATTTTTAAGCTCATTCTTGATTTTAAAAATATCAAATGTAAATATTGTTAACATTGCATAATTTCAATCTCAATCGTGTAAGTTCACACCTGAGTATATACTGACGTTGTAAAATTAAATTTGATCCCTAACCTGCATGGGGCTTTGCCTTTTTGCCCCATGCCCGGACCGATTCCCTAGGTTGAAAAAACCAGAGATAAACTAAATAAGGCAAATGCTCTAGAAAAACCTAATGGCAAATCGTCCCAATGAAAATAATCTATTTGAATCTCTATACCTCCTACAAAAACAAACACCAAACTATTGTTCTGTATTAATGCATTGCCGTGATGTGTGTGTGTGTGCGTGCGTGTGTGTGTGTGTGTATGTGTGGTGTGTTTGTGTGTGTGTGTTTGTTCTTTTGGATGGTTAGTAATGGAAGGGGTTATAATTTGTTCATATCATCATTGATTTCATTCCAAAATAATTGATCGGTATTTTACATGCATTAAAGTGCACCCCCAAAATAAGTTTGTTTCGATAGAGGCAGAATAATAAGAAAATCAGGTGAGTGAAAGTTTGAGCAAATTCTGAATAAAAATAAGAAAGTTATGAATTATTGAAGTTGTGATCAATCAAATACAAATTGGCAACTCTGTGACTTATTATACGAGCTCTCCTTCATTTGCTTTGTGCATAATATTCCATAAAATCATGTTTTCTTCGTTATTGATGACGGAATATATATTTTTTCCTTGCAGGGGGAGTATAGAAACATATTTGCAATTATTATATTTAGGGTGCATGTATGGTTGAAATTTTTCTTGAGGGAAAATGAAAATTTTAGATTTTTTTAGTACTGAGCAAATGGAAGTTGAGCTCGCATGATACGTCATAGAGTTGCCAATTTGTGTTTGATTGATCACAACTTCAAAAATCCTAACTTCCTTATTTTTAATCGGAATTTGCTCAAACTTTCACTGACTTGTTTCTCTCATTTTTCTACTCCTATTAAAACTCACTTAATTTCAGGGTGGACTTTCCCTTTAAGAAAAGCAAATAGGAGAATATGTGGGTGAGTGCGTGTGAAGTTTATACGGGAAATTATACGCCAAAGTGATGCCTACAGCATGCATTATGTTGGGATTAGCGGAGTGAGAGAATGAATTGAATGTATCAAATGAAATGCATTGCATATGATTTTTGTAGAAGCAAAGTCACATACGCACACACACACGCGCACACATGTTCGTTGATATTTGATATTTGTGACATGATTAATTTTGTAAGGGAAGTTATTTGGATATGCAAAAACCGATTTAATAACCAAATCCCAGTTGTTTTTATTTAAACACCACATAAGCAAATTTGGCGCTAGTCGATTTTTGCACTCTCGCAAACAATGTCTCCTGTTCATCCAAGCGTGAACACATACCACACAAAAATGATACCAAATGATTTGGGATAAAACACTCTTTCATCAGATGTAAAATGATTTACTGGTTAAAAATAACTAGCAATTTTCTAGGTGTAAACTTTTTTTGACTCGTACTTTAGTATGTAAAACAAATATGGGTTCTTTAACATGAAGAGAAAGAGAGAGAGGGAGAGAGAGAGAGAGGCCGGTGGAGAGAGAAAGAGAAAAAAAAGTGACTTTGCATGGAAACCACACAAATCTTTGTCCGATCCCCATTAGTTATACCATGATATACAGACTGGCACATTCTTTGTATCATGTCACAGTTTCGTAGGTGAATAAGATATTTCATTCGGTTCGGATTGTAATAAGGTTAACAGAAGAAAGAAAAACAAATTTGAAAGGAACATTCTGAAAGGAAACGTACCTTGATTGAAATAATTTGTAATGATGGCCCCTTGCGCTGATAGGTTTTAGACTTTAAAAAAAAAAAAAAAAAATCATTTCTGAAGACCAATTGTAACCTGGGAAGCGTGAGTGCTAAGAAGCTCAAACAGATGTTTGGCAAACAATGACCGTCTAATGACGCCTCAGGTAAAATTATATATAGAAAGAGATTTTTTTTTTTTAAGGCCTTTTATGAGAAATGAAACGTACAAACGTTAAGATGACACGGAATTGTCCTAATGACAATTAGGAGCGTTTCGTTTGTGTGGACGAGGACGCCGTTCCAGTCCTCTAACGATGCGAATTGGCTGCAGTCAACCCGCCCTGTTTACTAGTTTATAACCCTTTTCGTTTTTAGTCGACGCCTGTTCTCTACACGATGATGTCAGGGCCCCTTCTTTCACTTCTTATGTTATTCTTCGTTTATTATTCTATCATTTTTGTAATCTTTCGTCATGTTATTCTTCGTTTTTCCATCTTTCATCTTCTCTTCTATCTTTCCATTATCTATTCTTTATCGTTTTCTCTTTCTGTATTTCCTTATGTTAATTTTGTTTCTTTCTTCTATTCTTGAGTTGAGTTGAGCCGAATTGAGGTTTTATTATCTAAACGTTCAAATACGGTAATATAACAATAATAACAATAATAAATGTATATATAATAAATGTATGTATTCTTATATTATTCTTTGTTTTGATAATTATTATTTTAGTATTCTTTGTTTCTATCGTGCTATCATTTTTTTCTACCATCCCTTATGTTATTCTTTGTTTTTCCATCATTCATCTTCTCTTCTATCTTTACATTATCTATTCTTTATTATTTATTTCTTTCTGTCTTTCCTCAAAGGTATAGACCAGTTTTGGAAACGCACATTCTCAAATAAAAATGAAATAGAAGCTCTTAATACAAATCATGTGAAAGAATATGTTTTGACTAATACGTGATGATACAAATTTTCCCAGGAAACCGCCTACTAATTGATATATGTGGTAAATTATCATATCTATCCGGCCTGGAAATATGAATGATTGCAAAAGCTCCAGAAAAAAGGAGGTTAGATCAGGAGAATGAGGGAGAAATAAGTTGAGTCGAGAGTCAAACAGACCGGGATTCGTGTATATGTGTTTAAAAATTTAACTTTTAGCTTTTTTACTTTGAGTAAGAGATGGATCTATTTTATTCCAAAATACGGGACCGGTGTAAATAAAAAAAATTTGTGTGCGAAAATTGTTCTCCAAATACCCGTCTAATGACGCCTTGAGTAAAATACACATACACACAAATATAAACATATATAAATATTTGTATGCACAAACATATATATGTATATAATCTCTTTTGAGTTGACGCTCATTTATCAGAAACTCCTTTTCTGGATTATTTCAGACTCGTTACGTAAGAAAATCATGGATCCCCTTAGAACTACTCCTTACCACACTAACTCACAGTGATTATACCCCTGATTTGTTATTATACTAAATCTTATCTTGCCCTTAATAAACATTCTATTGTTTATACTAGTTCAATTCTGTATTACCCTAAACCGGGTAAATCCTCGAGAAATGAATAAAAAGTGTGTAGGAATGTGTGCGTGTTTTTGTGTTTATGAGGACTTTTGTTGTTCGATGCCATCGAGTCGTCCCTGACTCCTGGACTAGAAAAGATTTTAATCTTTCACAAACCGTAAAATTTTTTCAAACTCCCCCAATTTTAAAGTTAAAATCATCCAACAAACAGAACCTTTTTTAACCCTACTATTTTCATAATTTTGGTTCCTCTTTATCATTATTTTGTCGAAAGTCCCTTTTAGTGGAGAGATTGGCAATACCTTAGATTGCAATCCGTCTCCTGCAACTTCCCCAATATGCGAGGACAATGCCATTATCTCATCATTCTACAAAAGGCTTGAAATCCTTTTGTCCGTCAATACGAAAACACTTATTGTTGAATGAAATACCATTTTTGGTGTCTCGTTTTCGTCCTTCTTATCGGTTATTGTTAAGCATAATGTATTTTAAGGTCATGTGTATGATTCATCGTCGACGACTGAGGCATGTTTTTTCACAACCTCCTTGCGCTTTCGGTGCTATTAAAGTATGCTAGTCATTGTCATCTATTTTTTTTTTTGATGTGTTTAAATATTTAACAAAATTTAAAAGATAAAGTCATAATGTTAGTCATTCTCATCATGTTAACTTTTCCCTTTGACTCATATGTGCCTCCAAGGCTAAATTTAAAGTCCTCCCCCAGGAAATATGTCCTAGAGGTTGGTTGTACGGGGGAAGATGTCCGGGGGTAGTTGTCATAGGGGGTAGTTGTCCTAGGGGGTAGTTGTCTTGGGAGAAGTTGTCCGGGGGTAGTTGTCCCGAGGGGTAGTCATCCTAGAGTGTGGTTGCACTAGGGGGTAGTTGCCCTAGAGTTTAGTTGTCCTAGGTGGTAGTTGACTGGGGGTGGTTATTCGGGGGGGGGACGGATGTCCAGGAAGATAACAAAACAGAAACATATGCAAAATTACCGAATCAAAGCAAAAGAAAGGAATAAATTATTGACATGGGTATATATGAAGAAAAAGAAAAAGAAAAGAAAAGAAATCAAACATGAATTATTAAATAGTACAACGAATACAAATTAATGATAATGTAAATACAAACTTTATTGTTAACCGAGAGTCTGTTGACTCTCCTCTAAAGGATCAGCCTTCACCTCCCCCGCATCTCGTATTAAAGGCCCACTGCACTACTTGTAGCTACTTGCGCCCTCTGTGTAACAAACAATGCCTAATCGGTGACCATTGGTCCCCCATGATCCTCTTTTTCTTATGTTAACTGAGAGCTGAGTTGATGAGATAACCACCTGTCCATTGACCTTGCAGGGCAGTCTAATCCCTCCTGTAAACTACGGCAGATAAGCTTTAACTACTAGTAAGTTTTGACATTTTTATTAAATTTCTATTCTCTAGTTTTCAGTTCCTGTAAAATATTTTTAGTTCATTTATCTCTTTTGATCACATCCAAAGTCGAATACACTTTCTATCAGGTTCATTTCTGTTATACTATTCAGTAATTTCCGCATTAGCTAGTCGAAAAATATTCTAAAACATGTACATTTTTTTAAGGGTTCTTCTTGTGTTTATTTGCGTTGATAACTTATTGAACGATTTCCGTAAACTTAAAAAGATAATAAAACTTTTTGTTAAATATATTATTTTAAATTTTTAAAGTAAATATCTCTAAAACAAATCAACATAATGATTTGCAAAGTGTTTTACATAAAAATTTAAACGATTTATTAATTTGGAAATCCAGTTTTACATTACTATACAGGTCATCAATAGAAAATAAAATAAGAAATTTATAATTCAAACTTATTTATTGAAAATTTGCAACACCAATTTTTTCATGATAAATTTTTTGTAAGTACTTCTTTAATATGTGCTTTTTGAGAAAGTCAGAAAACAGACGTTAGCTCATTTTGTCCATATTGTGAAAAAATACGATCTCTTTGGAATTTGTATTTTCATGCTTGAAAGAAATATATATATATATATATGTAATTTTTTGTTCACAGATGAAGAATTTTTCTTTTGGTACTCCGTGGCCAGCCAGTTCAACCTATATTGGCCACACATCGGCCAATCATCAGAGAGTGATCAATCGCAGTATCGTAGTGGGAGCGGGGGTGGTCCGACATGCGACGGGCACTGGTATCTTTCAAGAGAGCTTCATCGTCTTTGGATATTCTACAGGCGTACTGAATGATTCCACATGTCCGTGAATGTGTTGGTGTTGTTCCATCCCAGGCGCGGATCCATGATTTCTTAGGGGTGGGGGCCCAATTTGTTTCTTTTTGCTCCCGAAATTTAAAAAATCGCGCGGGCCGAGGTGGGAGGGGGAGGGGGAGGGGGGGGGGTAATGAGCACACTTTTTGTCTCTGGCCCTCGAAAATTTGCACCCCCCCCCCCCTTGAGCGCCAGGGGGGAGCATCTCCCCAAAAAGGTACAATTTACGTGTTTTTACACGTTTTTTTGTCCCAAGGGGGGGGGCCGGGCCCCCCTGGATCCGTCACTGTTCCATCCATCTGTAGTCATATGACCTGCTTTCAAGATGTCAAGTCATTATTATATGCCTTTATACTATTCCTATTTGTCTCTTTAAATCTAAAACAAACCGCTTTTGGTTAAATTTACGTTACTCTGTTCAAAATAATTTAAGGTAGGACTATAAATTTATCCTAGGAGGTGCACATGACAAACGGAAGTGTTAACATTATGAGAATCACTAACATTATGACGTTATTTTCTATCGTCTTGTGAAATATTTTAACACATCAAAACAAAAATGACAATGCCTAGCATACTTTAATAGCACCGAAAGCAGAAGGAGGTTGTGAAAAACATGTCTTTGTCGTCAACGATGAATCATACACATGATCACAACAAAAGTTATGCTTAACAATAGCTCGTAAGGAGGACAAAAACGAGACACCAGAAATTGTACTTTGAACAGTTTAACAATAAGTGTTTTCGTATTGATGGACAAAAGAAAATCAAATCATGTCTTTTGTAGAATGATCGGATAATGGCATTGTTTTCAGACTCACATATTAAGGAAGTTACAGGGGAAGGCTTACAAGGTATTGCCAATCTCTACACTACAAGGGACTTTCCACAAAATATGATAAAGAGAAACATAAGTCATACAAATAGAAAGGTCAATAAGAATAGGGTTTATTAAACTATTTTATTACTCACATGGGGGAGTTTGAAAACATCTTACCTCTTTTTGTAATGATTAAAATCTTTTCTAATCCAGGGGTCTGGGACGACTCGATGGCACAACACAACACAACACAACAATCCACTTAAACACACAAACACGCACACACGCATTCCCTCACACTTTTCATTAATTTCTCAACGATTTTCCCCGTTTAGCGGCATACAGAATCAGCAGTGCAAGGATATATGTTAAAGGAAAGGTATATTTGAGTTTAATGCAGTGTGAAATCAGGAATATAATCACTTTGAGTTAATGTGGTAAGGAGTAGTTCTAAGGGGATCCATGACTTTCTTACATAAAGAGTCTGAAATAATTCAGGAAAGGAATCTCTGATAAATGAGCGTCAACTCAAAATGGATTACAGACTATACAACTCTTACCAATACATTTAAACATTTCCAACTTCTATATATATATATATATATATGGTTTTATTTGTCTGTATATATGTATACATACTCTGAGACGGCTTGGGGTCTAAACTTCAAAAGGGGCAAAGCCAGGGTTAAGATATCATGATGTACTAAAGAATTGCTCGATTTTAGTTCCCCCAACCTCTCTTGCCTATAATCTGCCACTTGTAGTAGGTGCATAATAATCTGAATTAAAGAGAACCAGATTATAAACATTACCATACATCACACATCAAGCTACCATGTAGGAGCTGGGGATAGCGTAAACGCTGATCCTAGATATTTTACGTTGTCTATTTCTACGTTCTTCATTTTGTTTGTTTTACTCTATCCTTGTTATCTCTTTCTTCCTTCCATTTATTACCTTAATCTGATATTTTTTTATTACAAGCCCTTATTCTTACATATTTTGTTTGAAGGTACTTGTGTTTAATCTCCGGTGAAGAGAAGCTGTTGGTGATGAATTTCGTAAGACAAAATAAAGATATTCTTGGTAGGATGTGACCGTCATTGTTGGTCAAACAGTTTTTGAGCGTCATGTAACGCCTGGCTGGAATGCTCCCCAGGGAGTGTAAATTGTGCACACAGTATGTGCGAGCAAGCACTGAATCCAATGACCGGGGTAATAGTATATTTGTAAAGCGCTTAGAGACATTTGTAATAAGCGCTATATAAAAATTAAATATTAATATTATTATTAAAGGCATTATAGGAGGAGGTAAAGATTGATCAATATGCAGATGACACGGTTATTTTCCTTTAACCTGATGAATTAAACAATCGCAGATGCGTGAAAGTCTTAAATGACTTCAGAGCAGAGGCGGCCCTCCCGGGGGGGGGGGCACAGTGCCCCCCCCCCCCACTTTTTCAGATACCCCAAAAGTGCCCCTTTTTAGATAGGAAAAGTGCCCCTTTTATTTTGTAAGAAGTGCCCCTTTTACATAGGAAAGGTGCCCCTTTTACTTTGACAAGTGCCCCTATTACTTAGTAAAAGTGCCCCTTCCCCCTTTTCACCTCTGACGAGTGCCCTTTTTATTTTTGACACGTGCCCTTTTTCCTTCGACATGTTCCCATTTTCCTTTGCAATAAGTCCATTTTCCATTCTCATCAATTTTGAAATTATCTTGAATAAGTGCCCTTTTTAATCT
Source organism: Strongylocentrotus purpuratus (assembly GCF_000002235.5). Lineage (NCBI taxonomy): Eukaryota > Metazoa > Echinodermata > Echinoidea > Camarodonta > Strongylocentrotidae > Strongylocentrotus > Strongylocentrotus purpuratus. The sequence goes on along the minus strand of NW_022145604.1, from coordinate 27,803,259 downwards.
CTAGTAAGTGCCTCTTTTCAGGTACGAGAAGTGCCCCTTTTCACTTTTAATAAGTGCCCCCTTCACCTCTGATTATTGCCTTATTCAAAACTGAGAGGTGCTTCTTTTACTTTGACAACTTCCCCTTTTTTCCTTTGTAAGAAGTGCCCCTTCTCCTTTTAATAACTACCCCTTTTTAAAACTCGGATGAGCACACCTTTCATTTTAACATGTGCCCCTCTTATTTTCGAATAAGTGCCCCTTTTCCTTATGATAAGTGCCCCCATTAAAAAGAAAGAGCTCCTTCCCCTTCTCATAACTGCCCCCTTTTCATTCACCAAATGCACATTTTCTTTTATTATAAGTGCCCCTTTTACATTTTCATAAGTGCCCCTTTCAACTCTGATAATTCCCCTTTTAATAATGATACGTGCCCCTTTTCGTTTCTAATAAGGGACCTATTCCCTTTTCACCTCTTATAAATGCCCCTATCAAAATCTGATGGGTGTCCCTTTTCCGTCAACAAATGCCTATTTCCCATTTTCGTAAACGCCTCTTTTTCATCGCTGGTGAGTGCCTCTTTTCAGGTGAAAAAAAATGCCTCATTTTCACCCTTATAATTATCCTTTGTACTTTGACACGTGCTCCTTTTCTTTTCTAATAAGTGTCTTATCCCTTTCGATAATTGTCCCCTTTTCATGTAATCATTAAACGTGCCCCTTATTTAAAGCGACTAAGAGCAATTTCCCCCAAAGTTCGCTCGCTGCGCTCGCTCGCATTTAAAGATGATATAATTATGTTACTTATCAAAGGTCTTTTCAGTCTTCCGTTATGAGAATGTGCTTATTACCCCATCACGATTGGCTTTTTTCCTCTCTATAAGATGTAATTTTTCACACTGCGACCTCACAGATCTTTAAATTTTTTCTCGCTCGCTTCGCTCGCTCGCAAATGCATATTCAGACATCACACCCAACTGTAATGTATGATGCTTAAGCGATATCTTGTATGATGTATGAAGAGAAACAAATATTGAAATCATCCCTGATAATGTAATCACAATGTAGGGGTATATACCAATGTCTAAAAAATTGTATATTTTCGCTTTGAGATTTCCAACTGTAGGTGCCCTTTTTTCCAGAAAGTGCCCTTTTTTGTTGGTGCCCCCCCCCCCCACTTTGGAAGTCGCTCGGCCGCCCCTGCTTCAGAGAAGTTTCTAATTAAAAAATCAATTCTGAAAAATATAAATGTGATTAGACTGGGAAATTGCAAAACGCATTATGCTTAACAATAATTGATAAGACGGACGAAAACGAGACACCAGAAATGTTTTTTCATTCAACTATAAGTGTTTTCGTATTGACGGACAAAGGGATTTCAAGCCTTTTGTAGAATGATGAGGTAATGGCATTGTCCTCGCATATGGGGGAAGTTGCAGGAGACGGATTGCAATCTAAGGTATTGCCAATGCCTCCACTAAAAGGGACTTTCGACAAAATATGATAAAGAAGAACCAAAGTTATGAAAATAGTAGGGTTGAAAAAGGTTTTGTTTTTTTGTTGGATGATTTTAACATAAAAATTTGGGGAGTATGAAAACTTTTTATGGTTTTTGCAAGATTAAATTCTTTTCTAGTCCAGGAGTCGCTAGTCTAGGACGACTCACATTCCTACACACTTTTCATTCATTTTTCAAGGATTTACCCTGTTTAGGGGCATAAGGAATCGGACTAGCAGAGTAAGGATATTTGTTAAGGGAAAGTTATGTGTTAGTTTAATATGAAATCAGGGATTTAATCACTGTGAGTTAGTGTGGTAAGGAGTAGTTCTAAGGGGATCAATGACTTCCTTACGTAATGAGTCTGAAATAATTTAGAAAATGAATCTCTGATGAATTAGTGTCATCTCAAAAGGGAGTGTGTATGTGCGTGTGTGTGTGTGTGTGTTGGCGCGCGCGTGTATATATATGTTGTAATCTCAAATTAAAAAGGGGCAAAACCAGGGTGAAATATCATGATGTACTGAAGAACTGCCCTATCATCTCCCCCCCCCCCCCCTCCCCTCCTCGCCCCAACCTCTCCGATTCCCTCGCCATCTTGTTGATTTACCCCATCCATGTTAAACTGTATTTGAAAAAAGACATATCAACTTTAACGGAGACATGCATGTCACTATTGAATTTAAAAGAGTTATATTTTGAGTAATGAAATACGATGTCACATGACTTTCAATAGACGCGATCGGGTAAAGTAGCGTACCCAGACCATTTTGTATCGAGAGGGGTGTCGGGAAAAATTTACTCTGAACTTTTAGCCTGATCCCACCTTGCACCCAAAGCATCAACATGCTTGAGGTTTGAGACGGATAATTTGCATTGGGGGAGTCGAAACACCTCTACATCCCACCCCCTTTAGCAATGCTTCGCTCAGACGATAGGCCCAATGCATTGTGCATTGAAGCGTACCGATGCAGTAAGCTGAGCTTAAAAGAGACCCGGTCGAACTGAATCGCAGATACTTTTCGCTGCTTTCAATAGTTATTTTCTGGTGAATTTGAACTACTCCACGCGCGTGCCTTCTAATGCTGATATCCTAATATACGTAGTCTTTAAAGATAGTGGAAGACCAACTCTCCAAAGTTCTGTTACTCGAAGCTTGTACCTCTTCAATATAGACGAAGTGATTTGGATAAACTAAGTCAAAAATATTGGCGCTAGACCGTCATTGTGAGTATGAAGTTTGTGTACCTTTGGTAAAGTGGTTTTAAATGAAGATTGTTCGTTCCTTTGTTTTTCTTGTCATACAGATAAAATGTTTCGAAATAAAGTTTTTTGTTACGTGTTCTGTGAACATGATTAACTCAAGGTCGATTTGTGGAAAAGGAAGGATTAATGTGTGGGTGTGTGGGAAAGGGGTTGTAATCCCCCCCCCCCCCCACTCCGGGGTCGGAATGACCGCATGCGTGTTACCAAAATGTCCGGTAAAGGGGTACTTTTCGTGCGACAAAGTCCGGCCCGAGAATTGTAAAAAAAAAAAAAAAAAAAGGGGGGTGTATTTGACTTTTCACCCGGAGATTTCTTTAAAAAGGGGGTGTTTTTTCTTTTTTTTTCTCTCATCTCTTTGGACTCCTGATAAATTATTCCGAATTTAGGGGGGTCTCGAAGGCAGGAAAAGTCCGCGAAAAGCCCGCGATAGGGGGGTTCGGAAATGTTGGCAGTCCTCAGATAGGGGGTGCTTTCAAAAAGAGGGAACGAGCATGACGCGTACCCTAAATAACACTGAGTGGGGGGGGGGGCGGGGTTGTAATGGACACGTCGCGCATATGGGTATATGTTGGTAGGTATGCGTTCCATTGACTTTGCACAAGCATTTGATCATGTTAAACATGAAGAAGCTTTGTAATATGTTACGCAATTATACACTGATAGAAAAGACTTTTACTGGGAACATTCCGCTGTTGTAGAACCTGATTGTATGTGCTATTCTCCCTTGTTTTTCTAACTTACGCCTTTGGACGTTGTCGCGGTAACGAAATTATTTTTCTTAAAACGATATGTATTTCTCATAACGCAACCCCAAAAATACAGTGGCTTGATAAATATATCTTTAGCTACCCATTTGATTTCAATACAATTCTCAGTCTTTCCAGGTCATAGTTTTCCTTAAATTTGGCGGTTGCCATAGTAACGCCTCTAATTAAAAATATAACATAATTTGTATGTAAAAAATATGAAACATATAGAACTGTCGAAATGTGTCCATTTCAGGCTAACGGTTTGATAAAGCATTCTGTCTTGATCATTTTAAGTCATATTTAAAGCAGAACATTGTCGTTGCTATGGAAACGACGTGGTAGAAATTCATGTTTTTAGAAAATATATAGCATTTCTGTATCTAAACGCAATTAAAACTTAGGTCATATTTAAGTACTCAAAATGTAAAAGTCTATAATCACTTTCAATCAATCAGGGTCGCTTTTTAAAGAAAATTGTCATCCCTGGCCCAAAGTTTGCTATGACAACACCATAATGTAAACAATAAAGTGGGTATGCTTTGCTTACAAACTCAATAATATAAAATGTGAGTGGGCAATTTTCATCGTAAATGGATCCTCTCCCCTTAGACAAATGCTATTCCACTTTCGTCTTATGTCTTTGTCCAAACTTATGTTTGATTTTGTAATCCACATGACTCAATTACCTTCATTTGCTGTTCGCCATTAAGTTTGTGGTGGGTGAAATTGCTAGAAACGTTGTCATGACAAAGAGTTTTTTCTTCAGAATCTATGGAAAAATGAAGGGGACCTCAAGGATATTTTTGTAATTAGTCGAGTGATTCAACTTCCTTAATGACAATGGGTAACTGGTTTCACATATTCCATAAATTTGCAGCAAACGAGTTAAAGACATATCTCCTAAACCACAGTACACATTCAAGAGAAAACTGTACAAAGAGAATAGTGGGTGAAAGAACTGAACAATGCCAGGTCAGATGTCACCTAACCAGGCAACCACTCCAATTAGGCTGTCTGATACACGAAATTTTTTGTTTTCTTTGATGCCATGCAGATTTGGAAATGGTGAGCCAAGGAAAGTGCGTGAAATTACTCCTGTTATGGATCATCCTGATGGCCTTGGTTACAGAGAACGAGGGTAAGTAGGTTGACCGATTACCCCCAAAACTGTATGTGGTCACGCTTCCAAGTGTTTTTCCATGATTTGAAGGTATTACCATGTTTACCATACCATAACATACAGATGAAGTCCAAACATGCTATAGTTTTTGCAAATATTTCGCAGAATTAAATGAATACACAATTGAACCACTAACACATCTTGATATTGGTAACCGCCAAAGAAGAGGATAATAACAAATGTACATGACCCAGGATCGTGGTATACAAATAAAAGTATATGTTCCTCGGGCAGGGTAACATAAATAGTACATAATAGTGAGCTGGAAAATGAAACAGAATCAGACATAGATTCCTTACTTAGGTTCATAGATACAAAACAAAACATTTCCAAAACCAGCTGGACATATATAATTTGTTTAATAATTTGATAAACGAACATAACGACAACATATATTAGATCAGCAACGAGGTAATTTTCTACTTTGGAGGGCATTGGGGGTAATTCGTGGCATCTCTTCTAAAACTCTTGCAAAGATACGTTGAATAAAGATAGGGGTGGATGCCACGCGCAATTTTTTTTATTTTTGTATATAGTACTAAATAGGTTATTATTGACTCCCAATTTGAAAGAATGGAAACAAATCATGATTTTCTCTATTTTGTGACCAAATATCAATTATCCAATAAAGACTTTTAAATCTTTATCATCTTTATTATGAGTTTGAAGTAGTAAACTTGTTCCAAGTACATTTGAAAATTGGATATTACATATATATGTATTGCGCAATGAAACATAAAAATGGTTATGGTTCAGTGGCAAAGCAATGGCCTCGTAACTATGAGGCCCCAGGATAAAAAACGTGTCGATGTGCCATATTAGGGCCCTTTTTAGGGGCTCTAATCCTCATTACTGTCGTTTATAACTTAAGGGCGTAGGTCCCCTAGTTGATAAGCATAATAGCATACAGGCACGGATCCACGGGGGGGGGGCCCGACGGGCCCGGCCCCCCCCCCCCTCCTCCCTGGCTTTTTTAAATAAAAAAAAAGTTTTCAGGGTCAAATACAAAAAATAAATGATGCATACTCCCCCCCCCCCCACTGAGCGAGATATTGGTAGGCTCTATTTTTACATTTTCGGGGTCATATACCCCCCCCCCCCCACTGAGCGAGATATTGGTCGGCGCGATTTTCACATTTTAGGCCCCCCCCCCCCCCCTATCGGCAAATCCTGGATCCGCCCCTGGTAGCATACCCATGTTTTAGCAGTCACGCAAAACAAACACTGGCAAATTATTATTCAATAAAATCTGAGAATGTATATCTAGTTTCTAGATCTATTAGGAATAAATCATTGTCAAAATTATTCTATAAATTGGGGTAAAAATATATTCCAACTATATGAGCGACAGTGTTCAAACAATAAAACACGGGCCGACCGTAATAAGGATGAATATTAAATTGAATCCATAATTATTATCTCATCATTTCTTTTCTCTGTGTGGCATTACAACATATAGTATTTTAATGATTTTTTAAACTCCAATTAGTATCTTTCATCATTGGTTAAAATCGTGTAACTATTTTAAATTTAAGTGTTTATCCAAACATTATCTCCAAACCTCATTAAATGTAGATTTACTGCCAATTAATCTGATTTCGGAACACCCGCGTAAATATAATGTGCTATTGTTCTGCGTTAAATTATTTCGATTACCGCACCTACATTTCTCCCTCTTCTTCTATTTCAAGCTTTATCTCGTCTGCCCTTTTTATTTACCATTTCCTTGTTGGGTTTTTGTGCAATATTATTCCTATTATGTATGTTACTGTACATATTACTGTATCTATTAGAACCACTGTTTAGAATGTATGGTTTTTAATCAATAAATTCAATTCAATTTAATTCAAACGACAAATGGCATGAAATAGTTTTCTTGAGACTTTTTTTTATATTTGGCTGGTCTACTAATAATCATAATTCATGATTTTCACAATCCATGTGATTACAATATAATACATTACATATTTTGAAATTATTTCCGTACAACCCAGTTATTTCATGAACCTTAAACAAGAAAATGCATTGCTTTTTGCTGGATAAATTAAATTACTTTTTAAAATTTCATTTTCATTTTTTGCAGCATAAAATTATAAAGAATTGAAGTAATGAATCTTGCCTTTGTAAAACATCCCATCTGCTCCCATACCCTCCCCTTCCCTTCCATCTCCTTTAAGTTTAACTCGTCCATTCCCTCCTATTCTACTTGTGGGGATAAGGAATACACTTCGGGAGAGGATTCTTTACTACCGAAATCACTAAGATGTCGCCATTGCTCGACCCACCTCTAGCCTCCCTCGCCCTCCCTATATCTTTCTAGCTTGTTTATTTTCTTACATACAGGGGATTTTTTTCTTCTCATCAATGCCTAATTCTTTTCCTCCAATACATCTTCCTTGAACTTGAGTTCAATTTCATCTAAGGTTATTACTCCGTTTTCCCCATACAAATTAAAACAGTTTCGATTGTTAGAAAATTATTAAAGAATTGTTCGCTTTCTTCATCACTTAATTTCATGAAGAAAAGAAATCCTCCAAACTAAGATTAGTTATGGATACGAAGTCACTTTTATCATTACAGTCGTTCCAAATCAAACAAACTTTTTTTTCACATTCAGACAATAATGACGATACGTCTCTTCTTCCTTTTTGCAGAAGCAACGTACAATTGTTTTTACATTGTACAAAAGTTAAGTTATAGTTGATTTCATGTGTTAGCCATCCTTGGTAAACACAAACATAACAATCTATTGAGCAAGATATAGCCAACTCTGTTTCGATCGTACACCCCTGATGTGCGCCTTTTGTTGTGTTCTTGGTTAACAAAGAAACATGCAGCATATTGCGTCCAACTTGAATCTAGCTGACTAAACTATGTTCATAAAAAGTAAAGACATAGAGAAACAACTTATAAGAGCACCCTCTGGTCATTGCCCAGACTGAACTTACATAAGGAAGATTAGGTGTAAAAAATAATATCGGCTTCTGGATATAACCTTCGGTCTTCTATCAAAAACCATTTTCTACGTTGCCGACATGCAGCCTCTGTAGTACGTTTCTAACTCACCCTCAATCTTTCCCTTTATTTTTCAACCTCTCTTTGTTTCTGTCCCTTTCTGAATCTCCCATCCTCCACTCCTTTCCCCTTCTCTGCTCTTTTTTTGTTGGTGGTATTTCCACCTTGTGTTACCTCACGACAAATATGACGAGTTTCGTTCTAGACGGGGTTAATGTTTAATCTACCACTTTCCCTTGGCAGTGATCACTTCTTCTTTTTCTTCTTCATGTTTTGTGGTGGGGGTATAGTGTTACATCATTTTGATTATCTTGACTAAAAAATCTAGCAATGAATTTTTTTTTTAAATAATTCTATTTTTTGTGGATTTAGCGTCTATTTGAATATAAATTGCCATTTTTGTTTTTGGGTAGGCCTACATGGCCCTGGTTCACTCCCTATCCAATGCGAAACACATTAAAACTGCTAGCTGAACACTTTTTATCATGTTTTTCGAATGAGTATGGTTCATTGGAGAAAAAAATCTCTCTTTAAACAGCGCTTTCGAGTGTTTAATTCTTAAAGGAGCAAGTCCGAAAATATGTTGATTTATTGAAAATGTACACAAACCTTCTAGACCGGTACCTGCACTGTATCAACAAAAATATAAAAACTTACCGTGGTTTAAAAGACAAAGGGTATTTAACTCCTTTTGGAATGAAACGATTTTGTAATTACTGTTTTTTTTAATGCATCATAGTGCAGTTGATTCTAATGTAGCAGATGCCCATATTCATCTTAATAAATAAATCAATTTTGATTATAAAATAAAATTCTTTCTTTAATCAGAGGGCGGCCTTGTATGATATTGCTCATGGGCATTTAGTTATTTCGTCAGCTCGGGTCAAGTCGGACAGAATATGGCGCATGTTTTAAACATAATTGGTTTAATATAGGTGTTTTGATACGAGTTAAAGTCTGTACAATTAAAGTACTTTCCAACTTACCAAAAATACATAATACTTATCGTAATCTCCTGCATACAGTATTTTCAAGAGTAAGTTTTTCTTATATTCCGAGTAAAGCATTATCTCTGCTTCTTTTTTCCGTCCTTTACACACTAGCCTGGTGGAGACGCCGACGCCGACGTCGAAGTAGTCCACCTCCAGGTAAGCCTAAATTGTTTTAAATTATTATTGATATATCTTAATGCAAGTCATTACTGCTATGTGTATAGTAGTCAGCGTCGTAGAAATGTTACGTTTGATTCATATATACATGTATTTTGTATTATCTTCTATTTGAAACGGGAAAAGGGTATCTATCTTTCGTATTGCCAGTGTGAGTCAAAAAAAATTCACACCTAGAAAATTGCTAATTATTTCATAAATCATCTATGAACAGTAAATTATTATACATCCTATGAAAGAGTTTTTTTTATCCCGAATCATTTAGTATCATTTTTGTGTGGTATGTGTTAACACTTGGATGAACAGGAGGCATTGTTTGCGAGAGTGCAAAAATCGACTTGCGCCAAATTTGCTTATGTGATGGTTGAATAAAACAATTGGGTTTGGGTATTAATTCGGTCATTGCAGATCCAAATAACATCCCTAACAAAATTAATCATGCCACACATATCAAATATCGAATTTCAAATATCAACGAACATTTGTGCGCGAGCGCGTGTGTGTGTGAGACTTTGCTTCTGCAAAAAGCATAGTCAATGCATCTCATTTGATACATTCGTATCATTCTCTCACTTTAATCCAAACATATTACATAATGTAGGCATCTGTTTGGCGCAAGTCGATTTTTGCACTCTCGCAAACAATGCATCCTGTTCATCCAAGCGCGAACACATACCACACAAAAATGATACCAAATGATTTGGGATAAAACGCTCTTTCATAAGATGTATAATAATTGACTGTTCATACATGATTTTTAAAATAATTAGCAATTTTCTAGGTGTAAACTGTTTTTTTGACTCACACGGTAGATACAAAAAATGAAATTTCTTGACTATTCATGAAAATTAAACTCTGAAGAATAAAAGGTAAATTCTAGATTTCCGCAATACTTTTGAAAGAACGGGAGTTCAATAATACTGTTTCGTGCTGGAGCTTATTATAAAATATAAATTGGACACTATAAGCAAAGCATAATAGAGTCCTTGTGATATCCAATTTCGGTTCCAAAAAATAGATACAACGAATCCCACATTCACGAGTTGTCCTGGAAACATCGGAAACCAGTACACTACCGGTGCATCTCGGAGAGTGACCTGGGCTACACCCACAGCTACAGATAACAGAGGATCTGTAACAGTCTCGTAAGTACTTTGTTGTTCAATATAAAATACTACACCGTGCATCCAAGAAAAAAAAACGAAAACAAAAGCATGATGCAAATAAACTATGAGTTGTATGATTACTTGCTTTTCACAGAGTAGAAGTAATATGCTTTCAAAAAATGATACATTGATGACTTTCATCTATTCACGCTTCACTAAGCAACATTGCTTTGAAAATGGCATGAAATGGTACTTTTTCAGTGGTCTATAAATATAATCTTACATTTTGATAAAATGTTAGGTTGTACGCCCCTGTAATCCCGGAAATGGGTATTTGCCTCTATTTTTTTAGTAACTGCTTATTTTAAATGCACATCATCACACAGTGGAAATCTATAGCGTAATCATCTTTTAAAGGCCATCTGTACTAGTATAGAGGGGAGATTAGACAACCCTGCAAGGTCACTGGGCAGGTGGTTATCTCATCAACTCAGCTCTCAAATAACATAAGAAAAAGAGGATCATGGGGGGACCAATGGTCACCGATTAGGCATTGTTTGTTATATAGAGGACGCAAGTAGCTACAAGTAGTGCAATATGGCTTTAAAGCTTACGTTTATCTAACGTTAAAGGGATAGTTGAGTTCTGTTGCAGAGGGCGATACACAAAATAATTTTTTGTGAGATAATAAAAAACTGAGTGTTAAATTTGAAAGAACATACAATTTAAATGACAGCTGAAATATCCATAAATATAACGATTTATAAAACTTGTGTACCACCACAAATATTAGATTATTTGAAAAAGCCGTTGATAAAACGAAATAGCGCCTTTTACGTCGTATTACAGCCAATGCCGATGTGGGCTCTCTTGTTGGCATTTTCGTGTTGGTTATATACGCACAACCAGCTGGCCCATGTATTGTTACTTTTAATTAAAATATTAATTAATGATCACCATATTTTTTGAAAGTGGAGCTGAATTGGTATGATCGTATTGGCTAAATTTCACACATTTTGGGGTCTAAAATGACCTTCATAGCAATGGTAGGTTCTAAAAGAGCACTAGAAATGTCATAGATAAGAATAAGAGCAATAACCATGCACTTTGAAGGCATTTGCGGTCTGAAAACAGAACTCAACTATCCTTTTAAGTTCGCATGTGATACATTTTCAAGGTGTGACTAATATCTGGCTCAAAAGATTTTTGACATGCCATATATATTCAGTGTTGCTCGGGGAAGCGTGTATGGATTAATGCAATCATAGCATTATTAATTATACATAATGACAAAAACAAGAAATCATTGTTTTATACAACTCATAGTTTTCTCACAATTTGCAGTCAGCTAGTGATAACGTGATGCCCTCATAAGCAGCTGATTTGTACAAACAGGCAATTTTTGGCTGTCGCTACCGTAGAGTAATACTAGTTTTAGTAGTAGTAGTAGTTGTTGTAATCACTGGCGCCTCATGGGGGAGGAAGCTTGGGGGAATTTGCCCCCCCCCCCCCACCACACCATAATATTTGAACGTTTTTTTTTTTTCTAATTCGATATCAGTAATTTACAAGGGTTGCTAAAATGAAATGATTTCCCGGGGTTTTTCTCAATTTTTTGTAATTTTTTTTTTTTTGCGTTTGTTGGAAAATGACAAATTCCCAACTTTATAGTCAGGCAAAAAAACGTAAAAGTGCCCCTTTTTACATGGGAAAGTACACCCCTTTTACTTCAGATAAGCGCCTCTTTTTTATATCGAAAATAGGTACCCATTCCACGTTCTTATAAGTGCCTCTAACCAACTCTTATACGTGCCCCTTTACCTCTGCTAATTGCCCAATTCAAATCTGAGAGGAGCCCAATTGACTTAAACAAGTGCCCTTTTTCTTTTGCTACAAGTGCCCCTTTCTCTTCAGATAAGTGCCCCTTTTTATATTTGATGAGTGCCCCTTATCACCTCTGATATGTGCCCCTTTTTTCTTCCTAATAACTGCCCCTGTTTCCTTCTGATAAATGCCCTTTTTTAAATGAAAGCCACCTCCCCTTATCGTAAATGCCCCTACTCACACCTGTAATAAATACCTCTAATAAGATCTCATAGATACTCCTTTTCCCACGACAAGTGCCAATTTTTCCCTGCCATAAGTTCATCTTTATTATCTTCCAAGTGCCCCTATTCATCTCAGGTGAGTGCTTCTTTTCAGGTACAAGAAGTGCTTCTTTTCAAATCTGATAAGTGCCCATTCACCTCTTATAATTGGCTTTTTCTTCAAATCTGAGAGGTGTCCCTATCATTTTGACACTGAGTGCTTCTTTTTATTATTATAAGTGTCCCTTTTTCAAATTTGATAGATGCCCCCTTTAAATTTGTAATAAGTGCCCCTTTTCATCTCTGATAAGCACCCCTGTTATTTTGACACGTGCCCCCTTATCCTTTTTTAATGAGTGCCATTTTAATTCTGATAACTGCCCTTAATTCTCCTTTGTAATAAGTGCCCCTTTTTCGTTCTCATAAGTGCCTTTTAAAAAATCTCTGTTGAATGAAATCGGACAAGACAAATTCGACTATAACTGCAGATCCTATATGCCTCCGCCCAGTACGGGAAATGGATGGAATTATTCGTGATATATCACAATGAAAACAAAAATCGCGTAGTGAATTTTTTGTGTCTCGTGAGAAATCGCAAATATGAAGCAAGGTTTCTTTTACCCTGGTCCCCAACATAAAAAAAAATCCTCTGTACGGCCATGCATTATGGCTCAAGGCATGGGCACATAGAAGATTTTTTTTTTCTGTTTGGGACCGGGGGAAATTCAATGAATTATTGATAATTTATTGCATTTTCTTTGTTTTTTATTTTTTATTTATGGGAACTGCCCCCTACCCTAGCCCCTGCTGTGTACAGTCATGGTTCAGTGGCAAAGCAATGACCTCGTAACTGTGAGGCCCCAGGATCACAACCGTGTCGATGTGCTATATTAGTGCCCTTTTGTGGGGCATTAATCCTCATTACTGTCATTTAGTCATTTATGACTTAAGGGCGTAGGTCCCCTAGTTGATAAGCATATTGGCATACACATGCTTTAGCAGTCACGCAAAACAAACACTGGCATATCATTATTTAATAAAATCTGAGAATGTATACTATTATTTAGATCTATAAGAAATAAATCATTGTCAAAATAATTCCATAAATTGGGGTAAAACAAAATATTCCAACGTTAAAAGCGACAGTGTATATACCCTTATAAAAAAAAAACCATGGTATAGCATATTATTATGAGTCCTCTAAAGAGAATAAACCCTCTTTGAGTCGTACACTTTTGTTTTTTGATGGCAATTTTAGTCATTTTGTGTTTTGGAACAAATGGGAAAGTTGTCCGCCACTACATCACAGAGACATTAAAGGGCAAGTCCACTCCAAATATAACTTACTTTTAAAGACCGTCAATACTACTGGGCCAAAAGGGATTAGACCACATACCAAAGTCACTGACAGGTGGCTATATCATTAACTCAGCTCTCGACTAACATAAGACAAAGACGATCATGGGGGACCAACAGGCACCGATTGGGAAGTTTTCTATATAGAGGGAGCAAGTAGCTACAAGTAGGACAGTGGGGCTTTTAATAGAAGCAGAAAATCAGACAAACCTATAAAAAAAAAGTTTAAGCGAAATCGGATAACTAATAAGAAAGTTATGAATTTTTAATGACATGAAAACCTTTGAAAATCACAAGACAAATTGGCAACTCACTCGTGAGTCTGTGACGTCATTTCCTCAATATCCACTAATTGTTTTCTTTACAACTATAGTGATTACAACTTTTACAAAATTATAACTTTCTCAATATTTAACTTCCCCAGTCTACTCCTCTGACTTTTCTGCTTTCATCAAAAGTAGTTTGCGATCAAGGTTGGATTTCCCTCATACAAATCTAGTTAAGGGCTTGTCATTTTTTTAAATGTTGTAATTCCTCCTTCTTCTCTTACCTATGGTATAACAGAAGAATATCCGGTCCGAGCTCTGGATCTACATTCAGTGTATCAACCACTCGATACACCATTCAATACCGAGCCACAGACGGTGCTGGAAATTATGCCACGTGCTCTATCACTTTCACGGTCTGTGGTAGGTAATAAGGGCTTCCCGGCTCTGATCTGTCAGTTCTTTAATCTACTACTCAAAACATCTATTTATTCACACTGTAATACTGTTTTAGTGAAATGTCCCTTCAAATATAACTAAATGTTGCGTACATTAAGCTTAGGTTTATCAAACTGTAATTCTAATATAATTTGAATAGAAATCTGCTTTATTGTATCAATTTTCGAGTCCCTTACACCATGAGTCTTGAGTCACGCAAACTAAATTTATTGACAAATTGAATTAATTTCTGTTTCTATTATGCCTTATGTCAATTTTCCTTTGTTTATTAAATTAATATCCAATGTACATGTACGTGATCTAAATGTTTATAAACAGTAGTTAAATCTATTTTTCCTGTTATATATGAGATGCCCATTTTTAACAATGCTTTCTGTTTAAAACTCAAAGTGCATAACTTTATGTTGTCGTATTATATACAGAAGCGGATCAAGAGGGGGGGTTGGGGGGTTGCAACCCCCCCCCCCCAAAAAAAAAAAAAATCCGGGGACCATTTTTTTAAATTTTATCCTTTTTTTTAAACTTGTAATTTTATTTTATTCTATTTCTATGTATTTATTGCATTTATTATTATTATTATTATTATTATTATTATTATTATTATTATTATTATTATTATTATTTCTTTTTGGGGGGAGGGGGGGTTGGGCGAACAAATGTCACAGAGTCCCTTGCCCCCCCCCCCCCCATCAGCTTTTTTGAGGACACGGGCCACCGCCGAAGTGACAAGCTAGGCCAGCGTTGCCGATTCTCATCCCCAAAATCCCCACATTAAAAAAAAAAAAAAAAAAAAAAGGAAAAAAAAAGGAAAAAAAAAAGGGGAAAAAAAAGAAAAAAAAAAAGAAAAAAAGAAAGAAAAAAGAACGCACGCTGGAGAGAAACCCTTTCAAGTGCAAATATTGTGAGAAGATATTCAACTCATCTGGTAACTTAACCAAACACATGATAACTCTGGATATAACTGTGTATTTAACTGTTACTTGATTTAAAAAGACGTTATCATGCACTGCTTTTTATGGTCTCCATTGTGTTAATAGATGCCAGGAAAACATCACTTACGGGGTTCAAATAAACACCCCAAAAAAATCGGTTCGCCGCTTCGCATCGTCATTATTGGTCAACCCCCCCCCCCCCCCCCTGAGCAAAAAGCTAGATCCGCCCCTGATATATATATATATATGTATATATATATTTATATATACATGAGCAATTGAGCATCATGCTTGACAGAACTAAGTGCTTATTATAAGGAAGCATCATTATATATCTAATATTATTACAGTAGTGTGTAAAAGCAAAGGACGTCAAATTGTCATAATAAATAATAAATAATAAGTTTCAAGCTGAAAATTGCCGAAATAATTCTAAAATTCATATATGTATAACGAAAATTATTAAAAAATATTGTTAGTAGTATACTGCATGTATAAAACAGCTGAAAAGTAAAGAGACGCCATGCATGCAAATTCTCATGAAATAGGTTTGAAGCTGAAATTAATTGCCGAAATAATGCATACATATGTATATCGAAATTATTTGACAATTAAGTTGGGGTCCGTTGCTTCGTTAATACAATCATAGTTATTATAATGCTTTGAACAGGCGCGTACGCAGGATTTTTTCAAGGGGGGGGGGGGGTAACATTTTTAAATCGGGCCGAAAATTTCGCAACGACTCAGCCAGCCGCTGAATAAGCGGAGAGGGGGGGGGCCGGGTTAAGAGGACACTTTTTTTGGTCCCAACAAAATCGCAACGACTCAGCTAGCCGCTGAATAAGCCGGGGGGGGGGGGGGGGGATAAGAGGACACTTTTTTGGGGGGGGGGGGGGGGTCTCAAAATTTGAAAATTTATCATTTTTCTTCGTTGGGGGGGGGGTAGGGTCACCTTTTTTTTTTTAAGTTTAAGCAATAAGATGCTCATGAAGAATTTGCACAAAGCTCATGATTCAAAACCGTGACTTACATCTCACATTTGTTTCCACTCAACACTTTACTAGATTATTATTAATGTTGAGCTATATATGGCTGACATGACACTCGGCCTGGATATCCACCGTAATTATACTCTATAGCTAGCCCTCTACTTCGACCAGGTTATTTCACTCAAAATTCTATCCATTCACAGGTATTCGCTGCGCTACGTTGGGAGCGCCTTCTAGTGGCAATGTAGGATGCACTAATACCAATTTCGTTTCATCAGTCTGTACGTTCTCCTGTGTCTCTGGGTATCGTCTTGTTGGCTCCGAAACAAGGACGTGCTATCGCTGGTCGAACACAGGTCTGTGGACAGGCTCCAACCCATTTT
This sequence comes from Strongylocentrotus purpuratus, assembly GCF_000002235.5. Lineage (NCBI taxonomy): Eukaryota > Metazoa > Echinodermata > Echinoidea > Camarodonta > Strongylocentrotidae > Strongylocentrotus > Strongylocentrotus purpuratus. The sequence continues at coordinate 27,786,826 of NW_022145604.1, read as the reverse complement.
GTGAGCGTAAGTTTTGATGTGTGTGCGGTTTGTTTGGTGTGTGGAGGTGTGTTTGTACTGTATATTTGCAAATATGACATCACCATGTGTCGATCAAATGTGATAATTTACATCTACGACCGACCATGAACGACGGCATCTGAATTCCGAAAAGACTTCACTCATTTTCGATAATACGGAGTAAGTGCATGCATTGGCCATGGGTCGAAACAGATGCTGAGCGGGTGATGAGCATATCCCAGTGAAATGGCCTATAATTTGTAAAGTGTCCGGTATTATATGATATAGGTTGACGCATCCTCATACACTTTAGCTTGCAGCATCATTCCACTCCATGTATTAATGTCCCCCAGGTATTTTCGGCCTATTCCGAAAGGGTGGGTAGCATCTCTTGAACGCAACCATTCGTCCAAAGCCCCCCACCCCGGTTTTGCCGAAAGGGTGCATTGACTAGTCTTCCACATCAGTCGTTTATAATTTAAGGAATAGAAATTTAAGTCATTTAAATTCAAATAATCAAAATAGAAACAGATTAAAAATTAAATAAACTAGTTTTTACGTAGTCTTGCAGATCAGGCGTTTGTTAGAATTAAATCAATAAATAACGAGAAACACAATCAAATAATTTACTTTGAAAATAAACAATCTCAAATAAAGGTGTTTACCTAGTCTTCCATATCAGTTGTTTATTTATTAAAATAACAAAAATAAAATATATTTCTTAATTTCTATGTAAGGAATTCAGAACCCCCCTTCCCTAGACCTACTTTGTTATTTATTTATTTATTTGTTATTTCATTTGTAAAGACTTATGCATGACTAGTTTACATCAAAAAATGAATTCTATACATAAAAAGACATGGATATTATTCTTATTTGACATTTTTAAATATTTATTAAACTTATTAATTGATTTAATCTTTTATAAACGCCTGATATGCAAGACTACGTTTTTAATGTTTGATCTGTTTCTATTTTGATACTTTCAATTTGAACAACTAAAATTTCTAGTCCTTAAATTATATTATAACGACTGATGTGGAAGACTGGTCATCGCACCCTTTCGGCAAAACGGGGGGGGGGGGGGGGGCCTCTAGGACGAATGGTCGCGTTCCAGTCAACGCGACACTCCCAACCCACCCTTTCGGCAAAACTGGGGGGGGGGGGGGGTTGGACAAAAAAAATCCCCCACTCAGTGTGTTTTATTTAAGGTACGCGCATGCATGTCCCCTCTTTTTGAAAGCACCACCCCCCCCCCCCCCCTATCTCTGGTGTAAAGGTCAATGGAGGGAGGGCCGGACTCTGTCGCTCGATAAAGTACCATGCAGAGATTTTGGAAAGTGGAAACACGTGTGCGGTCCCTCCGACCTCGGAGTCGGGGGGAGGGGGCGCCTATGAGTTTTGTGTTACAGAGTTTGATATTAATTTAGGTATAGGCCTACACATTGTTAACGATGTAAATTTAGAGTATGAATTTCAACATCGATCATATCACGTAAAAATTATACTTGCTTTAATTCAAGGAGTCACATGTAATTCGTTGGATGACCCAACCAATGGTGCATGGAGCTGTATGGGTACTTCCTACTATGGCAGTTCATGTACCTTATCCTGCGACTATGGCTACACTCTTGAAGGCTCACAGCCAACACGGACCTGCTTGCAGAGTGGCCAATGGTCTGGAACTGAAGGCACCCTAGATTGTATCGGTAATATATAGATTCCAATAATTTTCATGTGTGTAGAATTCATAATATTTGTTTGTTCTACGTCGAACTCTTGCCTATGAATGACTTACAAGAACGACTTGCATGAAGATCTACAACACGCGCAAATTGCTTTAAAATGTACTACCGTATGTTCAAATAATCCTACTTTCATAGAAATTAACAACTAGAGTGCAATAATTACACCCATATCAGACAGCAAAAACATCTTTAAATATTCTTCTTTACAATGACACCAGTTTTGCACTGTTTTCGCTCAAAAGTAGAATGCAAATGCTAAATGCTAAAACATATGGGGCGCCAAGTGTAACATGTATGATATAAGTAAAAAAAAAAAAAAATCAATTTTGTCACCAAATTAATCCCACCATTTGATATTGTCACAAAAGCAATATCACCTATTGATGTTGTCACGACAGCAATATCACATCATTTTGTCACGAAATCACTCCCGAGACTGATTTTGTGGACAAAATCATTACAGGGAGTGAATTTGGCCATGGAATCAGTCTTGGGAGTGATTCTGTCAATCACAAGTCAATTAAGTGCGAGTGATGTCCACAGAATACATCACTCACGCCGTCACGGTTGTGATTCCGTGGACAGAATCACTCGCTGATGTGATTCCAATTGCAGATGTGATCGGATTAGGATAATATGGAGAATTTGTTGTCTCATTTAACTTAAGACAGTATTGTATCAAGGTTATTTATCATAATACTGTTAATCTCCAAATGAGCTTAGAAATGTTAGCGGGGTTAAGATTTTTTTTAAAAGAGACAAAATTTGAGTGGCTAGATTCAAAGCCGGTTTTATGATACAAAATTGAATTGAGTCTGAAATATGACATTATTCAGACATTAAGTGATAGGATGTTTAATATAAAAACATTGTTATATTAACAGCATAACGTACCCAATTTCTATTTCCTCATATATGAAGGAGGACGATTATGACTGATAATTTGCCTGATCTGATTAAAGCTGAATGTAAACGTACCTCACACTGATTTGCCATCGATATTTGATACTTTGCTGTATCGTTGGTTTACTTTTCTGATGCATATGGCACTTTCCATAATAACAATACTGCATGGTCCACATTCCTTACAGATAGCCTCGCGCCAACCATTACAGGATGTCCTTCATCACAGAGCGTTCTCGCACCACCTCTAGTAACATCTGCTATCGTGATGTGGGCTACGCCATCAGCAGCCGACAATTCCGGGGAGGCAGTCACTGTTGTCCTTGAACAGGGTTCTGCATCCGGGAGTACGTTTGAAGAAGGCGACCATCTTATTACATACTCTGCAACGGACAATGCACAGAATAAGGCAACGTGTCTGTTTACTGTGACGGTGGAAGGTAGGAAATGTATTACAAAGTGATCTACATCTAACAAATGTATCCAAAATTCCATTGACATCATACATGTATATAATATCAGGGACAATGTTCCCTGATAATACCATGTCAAGTACTACCACTGTTGAGGTCAGCCTCATTCTAGGGCAAAATATGTTCTCTGGGAAAAGTATACTAATAAGAAAGTCTAGTTTTTTCAGGAATATATATCGGCCTACATGTCCTTCATCTCTTTTACAAAGATTGTTATATTATAAATATAACAAGGACCATTACTTTAGACATATTTCAAACTTTGTTTCAAAGGGTGCATATTTTCGCTAAGATATCCAGCATATTCTATGACTTTGCAGTTGTAAATGGTTTGACAAAATTTATTAATTTTTCTGAAATCTGATGGGTTTATTGTTTAAAGTGGAAGTCCATACCTTCCTCAATGTTAGCATGTTGTGTTTAGGTAACCCAGTTATCAAAATGCAATATTTGAATTTCAGTCAAGCATAAAGTCGATTGGAATTCATGAGGACACGCCTGCCTATATTTATCTACAATCTATTGTGATAGTCATCGCACATTACACAATGTGATTTTGAGTTTGCTAATTACAGCTGAAATAAGTACAAAAAGAGTGATATTTTTCCATTATTTAAATTGCAAGACAAGATGAAACATTACTTTTATGTGGGTTAATGAATGAATTAACATTCTTCAAAGTATCTATACTTATACAGTATCTATTCTCTTGTCATCTTCTTTAGTTGTGTATTGTCCTGCCCTGGCTGCCCATCCACCTCTTCAGATTAGCTGCCCACAGAGTAACATCCGTGGTTCAGAGTGTACCTTTAGTTGCAGTACAGGATACAGTCTTCAGGGACAAGAGACCCAGCTATGTGTGCTGACGGGCTCAACGGGAATGTGGAACAGCATAACACCGTCTTGTCAAAGTACGTAGGAATTTCATTGTTTAGGTTGAAAGAGAGAAAGAAAATTATAAAAATGAAATTATTCAGGCTTAATCAGGGTTTTTATTTCATCGAAGGTGTATCACATGGTTCATAGTTTGAATCCCGCTGCGGCATTGCTGTCCTTTAGGGTAAAGCACTAACATTATTTTTATTGTGGTATTGAGCACTCAACACCCCCCGCTGAGCAAAAATAATGGTCTGCACTATTCAAATTTGAGCAAAAAAATATATATAAATTCTTTGTTACCATCTTTTTAAAAACTTTTTGTTGTTGCCAGATCTGCGCCTGCTCCCTGTAATCTACATTTGCCACTCGATCTCCCCCAAGGCGATATACAACTGTGTATCAATCAAAAGTGTACCCAACTTAAGTGGCTCCTAATTGAAAAGTCATAACCTATGTGACTTTGGAATTGCTTTCATGATAAAGAATGACTTATTTCCTGTCCAATGATACCCTATTCATAATATTTCTGCCACTGGTGAATGAGCACCAGGGCCATTAGAAGTTGTTGTAAAAATTGCCTTGTTCACAGTTTGTGCTTTAGGGACCAATGTAGGTCAAGACATATGTATGTGCTTCTTTTGTCTTAAATTCTTTTAAAACTAAAATTGTACCTTGTGCTTCATTGTTTAAAATGATGAATTTCAAATAGCGTACAATACCGTACAATGGTAGCTGCAATAATGAAAATTTTAGATTATGTAGTTGTGACATATAATTTCCAAACGGGAATAGCTAATCGGTCGATTTTAGTCAAGAAATATTGTTTTATAGCTTTATTAATATCTTTACCTTGAGAGGGAGCTATACAACATATACAGTTTACTATTTACAATTTCATAATTTTAGACTCGATTTCAACCACGATAATGATCACTGAATATTGTAGAATCGCATATGCTTCCAATATGTTCATTTGAGCCAAATTCATGACCCAATACCAAATCTTTGTATTACATGTAAACAAGGGATGCAAATGAAGTCAAGATTGTAATTATCATAACAAAGAGAAAATCATAAATTTTGCTTGTAATAAGTATTTTTTTTTAGCTTGAGTTGATTTTTACACCTTTTTTTTCAACCGCCTAATAGTCACTGGAAATAAAGGAGCAATTGTTTTGGAATGAGAAAACACACGTAATAGCCATGACCCACATTCATTGCTTCAGCCCAAACGTGGTACCAGAGGATTTTTACAATACTTTTTTAAAATTTTGCTGTTCAGTCATCCTTGGCAGTACAATTATGAAAATGGCATCATTATGAAGGGTATCAGTCTTTCTTTACAATAAAATATGATTTAAGGTTACAATGGTTATACATTTTTAACTTGAAGCTACTAAAGGCGGGTACATGTTTTTTTGTAAATGCATTGTATAGGTAAAGGTAAGAAGGTATTTACTGAATTTTGTGAGCACTGCATCTTGCATGGTGGATATGTGCACTTTAAAAATATCTATTATAATTATTACAATTTTATTACTATTATCATTATCATTATTAGTAGTACTTGTGTTGTTGTTATTATTATTATGATTATTTGTATTATGCATGTATTTATTATTATAATTCTTATCATTATAAGGGTTATTATTTATGTCATTATGATCAATAATTGTTATCATTAAATTAGAAAAATGCGGTATGCACGACTCTTTTGATTTACTAAATTAGGTACACTTAGCAACTTACTATGTTAAATTATTTTTGATTTATATTCTTTGAAAGTTCACTTAATTAACGGTTTCAGCCACAAGACCAACTGTCGGTGTGTACTGTGATTTACCATATTATGCACTTTTATACCAGTCACACAGTGTAATGAGCTACCGTCTTTGGAAAATGGTGGAATAACAGGAGCTTGCAGCAGGGATTACGGATCTAGCTGCCATTTTGAGTGCCATGTAGGATATGAAATCAACAATGACGTTCGTACTTGCGTTGCTCAACCTGGAAGCTCGTCTGTTTTCTGGGATGGCGAGTCACCAGTTTGCTCCAGTAAGTGCCCCGGCATTTTTACAATAATGCAAATAATGAATGTATCTTCATTTTATTTAGAGTGAAGGAAGGGGGGGGGGAGTGATTGACAAATTGCACTATTACCTCTATTCTGCAGGTAAACAAGGATCTGTAAATTCACATTAAATTATGTATGCTCAAGGGCTTTAAGACTTTAAAAAAAAACATCAATTCGCATTGAGTTGTGTAGAGTGTCGACTATGAAAGACAACATATCATGCACTGTTTACACCCATCAAGCAGCGTGAAGCGATATGATAAATATAACAAGCCGCAGAAGCTTTTGCACACAGCATGACAGAAAACGTCACTGGATGACTATGTTTTACTGCATGATTGTGATATTGATTACCTAAAGCTATAGATTAAGGTACATGATTTACTTTTATTTTTCTTTCTTTTATTGTAAATAGTGTTTGTAATTTCCTTGAAAGATATCAACATTAATTTACATGTAGACCTTTTAAACAAATTTTTGATTGCATTCAATGCTAAATATTGAAAGACTTTCTCTGGAGCTAACCTCAATTAGCATGTTGCTATTTAACTCCAGTTACCAAATAATATGTATGTATATTGTATTGAATACAAATAAATGTACATGTTAGTGATTTGGCAATAAAATCCAACTCATACAAGTATTGTACGTAAATGAAGTTAACTATGTATTTACCCTAACAGGAATCTACTGTACCAAACCATCATTATCCATCGGTCTTCAGATTACAGTCACTTCCCAATGTCCGTCAGGAAGACAAGTGTCATCGGGTAACCAATGCCACTTCATTTGCTCAGAGGGATACCATCTTCAAGGTAGCGAAGATTTAACATGCCAAGAAGATCACACTTGGAGCAGTACCATCCCAACTTGCCAATGTAAGTATTACCGCGTACATAGAAAGGAAGAAGGTTCTCAAGCAGTACTGCAGTCCTTTTTCCACTTGTAAACCATGTGAAGCAGGCGGGTACCTATAGTAGACAAATGCAGAGCTGCCAACATTGGAAAACAGTTGAGAGTGAGATTATACGAGAAGCGTTAGCGCGAGGGAGCGAAGCGACCAAGCCGGACCGAGCGAAGCGAAGGGAGTGGGGAAGGGTGTGGGAGGGGGACATGCCCCCCTCCCACAGTGAAGAGCTTTTTTATTTTTCAAGGTGAAATTGCGTGATCTGGTGCATACTTTATAGAGTATTTTAACATAGCTAAAGGCAATATGGAGAGAGAAAATCATACAGACTAGCAGAGAGATAAAGAAAATTATTAACATGGAATACCTGATTGTTTGCCCACAAACGTGGGCGGCTGGGCTAGGCGTAGAGCAAGGTGCTGAGGGCTCCACGCGCTCACTCTCTGTGACAAAGCCACAGGCAAGTTTTCTTAAGTTGTTACATAATCACAAGTCATTTTTCATTCTCAAAACTCACTTTGTACTTTTATAATCCCTCTCTATCTATTCAACTGTTTGAAGTAATATTAGGCCCTCTTTAAAAACAAAGCACAGAACCGTGAAATCTTTGCTGTTCTTGATCAATTGAATTGTCAACTGTTACTGATGACGTACTGGAGCTCGGCATGCTGTTGGTGGTTTGTCCAATCCATATTCGGGGCTAGGGCAGGCTCGGCCCGAGCCGGCTAGCTGCATATGAATATGGGTACAGTGCGAGGATACGTACATCATCAGGCTAGCTAGCTATATGGGCGCCGATCTTACACATGCACACGTGAGAATTGAGTGAAATGGGTGAGTCTCATGCTCAATGCGTGAGTGTTGGCAGCCCTGCAAATGTTTCCTTGAAATAGATATATTGTGCAATGCTAAGTTTGTCACAGCGCTTTTGAAGAGACATGTGCTATACAAAACCAACATATCCAACATTATACTTTTAAATACATACTGTAGCCCGGGGGGGGGGGGGGGCTCACTCGTGGCCAATCTGGTATAATACGACTACGGACAACGCTACAGCAGCATTCACAAGCGTGCAACATAATTATGCGAAACCGAAACGTGAGGAGAACTTCGGTCTGTTTCGCTAATGCTAGCGCGCGCTAACCCAGTTAATCAAGCCCATTCGTTTACATGCAGTTGTCCAAAAGATGACGTAGATGGCGTTAACCAGTATTTGGCATGATACAATCCCTTTAAGATATGTACAGGGATGTGCCGCTCTAATGGGTCACTTTTTTCACACAAAAGTCCTTAAACATGGGTCCCATTTGTTATAAAAATATCACTAAACATGGGTCCATTTTTCAAAAAGAAAATTCTGAAAAATGGGCATATATTTCAAGGAACTTCCTAAAAATGGGTACCCTTTTCTGCAAAAATGACTCTTAAAAAATGGATAGGGGTTTCGAGGCACAAGTGGCACACCCCCAAAACGAAATCTGAGTATCCTAACATCTAAAAATGTCTAAGGTAACTCAAAAAATTCAAAATAATTATGAAAGTACATGTATCAGGTCATATCACTTCTAGTTGGTCACACCCATTCTAGATGTGACGACTTCAGATAGGAGGTATGAGGCTTTTTTAAATTGTAATGCCACATACTACTAAGAATGCTATACTGCCTCAATGAACTAAGTGGACACGACATCCATTCAGCCTTCAAACTTAATCTCAAGTTCTAGTGAATGGCCATTTAAATGTCACATTTTGTAGATTGAAATAGATTTAAGTTTGCATTTTGAACTGTCATCTTTTCTTTTTACAGTAATCAACTGTGCAGTTGCAGACCTATCTGTCCCAATGTTCGCTGTGAAACAAGGCTGCACGACCGGAGAAGTAAACTACGGAACAGTTTGCACACTTTCCTGTCAAGAAGGTTATGAACCTACTGGATCTGGGGAAATGACATGCTCAGACGATGGAAATGGTGTTGGGACTTGGTCTGGGGATTCCATCGAATGCACCTGTAAGACTTTACTCTTTCGTGTTTCTTTTTGTTATGATAGAAAAAATGAGATGTACAGTGTAAGATACCAAAACATTTTCAGCTATTTGGTGTATTGAGATAAGCAGTTTCCTAAAAGAAGAATATGGTTTGGCAGCGCTCGCCTTTATAGTTAAATATTCAGTTCTGTTAACCCTTGTGTATGAAATTCCAATAAATTTAATAACAGTAATTGTAATAAGCTTAAGATTTCTTTTCTATCTTTCCACAGTGGTGACCTGTTCAGTCCCCATACCAGTATCAACTGTCACTACCGTGAATTGCTTATACAATGGCGAATCGACTGTAACATCAGAAAGACAGAAATATTCTACTGCATGCAATTTTCAGTGTGATGATGGCTATTCATTGGTGGAAGGCTCACATGTGAGAGTTTGCTTGGCTACTGGTGAATGGGATGGGATTCCAGTGTTATGCAGAGGTAGGTAAACAGCAGGAAAACGCTGTTGTCTTGGGTAAAACTGGTTGTCTTTTTTACTATTATTAAGAAGAAACCTTGATTTCAGCTAACATAATTATGTCATTTCTTTTCTTTATATACACAGTGTGTATTTAAAAAAGAGTAAACCCGAATTCAGAAGATTTCCATTTCAAGTAATTACCTTCGTAACCATGAATTATATTTCATATTAATGAGTAATTAATACTCTGTCTCATGATACCTTATTCATAAATCTGCTGTCACTGTTGACAGAGCAGCAGTCATTAAAAAAGGTATTGTCAAAATCATCTTGTACCAAGATTGGACTGAAACAATAAATGTGGGCTAAAAGCCCTTTCGCATTCTTATGTCGTTCCGCAAATAATTGCTGCCTCTAGAAATTTGAATTTGAATATACTTTAAGTGCAATATTGATTCTCATGCGCAAGATGCACATATATTCACCAAAAAATCTATTTCTGTCAAAATTTGATTTAGGCCCGCTTTGGGAATTCAGCTCTTTATTATACATCAGAAGTCATGTTTTGGATGTATCTATCAATAAATCTGTAAGTCATAACAACCATGGAAATTGACTGTACCTGACTCAATCATTTATTCTTACTTATTAAACATGTAACAATTTTGCTTCCAATTTTCTTTCAATCACACACATTTTTGACACTTTCTCTGGGAAACATGAAATTAAGAGGGAAAATACATAAAATTTATTAACCTTATGATGTTTTGTGACAGACATAACACCACCTGACCTAACCTGTCCTGAGGATATCGTGCTGAAGGCTGACCCAGGGATGACGATGAGTAAGATACAATGGAGCCGATGGGAGCCTATTCTGGTATGTCACTTGAAATATTGTGTTTAACTCAATTGTACGTAATGCCAAAAATTGAATTAACGATGGCCTACAGTTTCCAATTTTGCAACTGCATGTCTCCATTGTTCTCTAATGGCATTTTGATAGAGTTGTACCATGATTAGTCAGAAGCCCAATCAATTCTCGCTAAATAAATTTATTGCTCTAAAATTCACATTTTTATCATCTTTGGATCAAAATTTATCTTGTTTTCCCCTCATACTATTTGAGCGGAATTATTGGTTTGAAGAGACATGACAGGCGTGTTACACATAATTTTACAATAATTTGCGAATAATTATCTCAAACGATTGTACCTACAAAATGACAGACTTTTCGAAAACTCAATAGTGTATTCTGATAGTAACGCTGCGTTTTATTGCTTACAGGTACTTTTGATCACATTATACATTTAAAAACAGAAAACACAGAAACAAACATAGGAAAACTTCTTCCATTTGTATCTTCCCGCAGGCCTCAGATCTTGGAATGAGTATTGAAGCAACTCTTTACAGCATTAACTCTGATGAAGTAGGACCCAACCGCCCATCCTTGTTCTCAGAAGGTAGTCATACACTGGTTTATGAGGCAGAAGACGTGTCTGGGAATAAGATTGATTGCTCTTTTTCTGTCACAGCCAAAGGTAAATTCTCCTTCACCCTACATGTATATCCACGGGACAGTTGGTGATTTGTAACACAGTTTTTTAACTTGTTGAATGACCAGTTATAATGATGTGAAATCAACGCTCAAAATACACGGGGGCGGTGGGTGATCCGCTCCATAATCGCCCCTGTCAGGTTACTCACGGGGGCGATTGCAAAATTAAAAATCGCCCCGTGGAATTATAAAATAAAGATTATCTTTTCTGATATAACTTTAACACAATATTGAGTATCAATTTTCAAACCTTAAACCAATGAAATGGAACTTAGACGGCACTATCTCTCCCATCTCTATGAGTATTACCGATACAAAAAAACGGAAGCTCGCACTGTATTGTACGGCCGTCAGCAGTGGCTATACTGCGCCGGTAGTACAGGTCTGCACGCTGACGCCCAATATCTGCTGGAGCTGGAGACGATCACGCAAAGACTGAAATATGCAGAAGTTTTTCGTTGTGAAAAGTGTGAATCCTCTGAAATCTGGTGATTCTAAAAGACCAGCAAATTATGTACCTCGACCAGTAAATAAATATCGAGAAGAAGAACAAGACCAAAGATGCTGCAGGGGCGGATCTAGGCGGTTTAGGGGGTTTAACCCTCCTAACAAAGAATTGATTCTAAGCTGCCCAGCATATGAAATATTCTAGATCAACTCTAAAATAAATAAATGTCCTTTTCAATTCAGTTTGCAGATGTCCGCCATTATCCATTCCTGAGAACAGCATTGTATCTTTAGCGGCAGGAGTGGGGTCGTGTAATGGAGGAGTTGTGTATGGATCGGTGTGTACTATCAGATGTGAGCTTGGCCATACCTTGTCAACAGGGGGCAGGTCTTTGAACAGAACTTGTGACATTTCAGAGTCCGGCCCAAACTGCGATGCAATGTGGAGTAGCCCCGATCCAGTCTGTGAGAGTAAGGTTTAAGTAGAAATAAGACATATTAAGCTTATTGAAATTCTAGGGGGGGAGAGGGGGTGGGGGTCGAAGTGTTTAAACTCATCAATCATAATGTTTACACATAACAGATGTCTTCCGTAGTATTATTTCAGTGGATATGTCAAAACCTCTCTCACTTGCTGATAATCCTTCTTTATGCATTGGACTAATAATTAACAGCTCACTGTAATCATGATACAATTCACACTGTGATTAATGTTCCATTTTCATAACTTTATTCATTTTATTTTCAGTTGTTAGATGTGATGTTCCCGACGTTACAAATGGCTTGTCAGATTGCCCGTCTTCTACAGTGGCCTATCTTACATCGTGCGGGTTTTCTTGCGAACCTGGTTATAGGGCGCCCTCTGGAGCGGACAGCTATTTGCGTACATGTCAAGCAGACTCTCAGTGGAGTGGGGAGGATTTTCAGTGCACTGGTAAATTACAATGTGAATGTTATAATATAGATATATTGACTGCTATGAGAGGCATAGTTGTTTCTATAGGGTCTCGGGGTCATAGCAGGATGTAGCGTCCCCGAGTGCCTATCGAAACAACTATACCTCAAATTTTAAAAAACCAATATATCTTTTATATACCGTAAAAAGAGTCAAATAATACATGTGCGACTCACTTACCAATCATGGGGTCCTCACATTTAAAAATTATCATCAAACTGTGCTCCTGAAGAACAGGGAAAGCAGAACTGTGCTTCAGTGGAACAGAAAAATAGCTATCAAATCACACTGTGATTATGGTATCCACGCTCGGGGCTCACACAAAGTCATATATTACACTTAAACCAATGGGGATCACAGCAAAATTTAATAGTTAAAAACACGACTTCACTTTCAACCAATCAGATGACAGGATTAGGAAAGATTCTTGAAGTATGGAATATAATACACAAATATTGACTGTTTTAAGGGGCTGTGCGCACAGATAGACTAAAGCCAAAGGTAATCTTGAAACTGTACTGTACCCCTTGACTCCATCTCGGGGCATAGTGCAGTCTAGAGATCACAGAGGAGCTATGGTTCTGTATTCCGCATCTAGCTTGTGGATTCTAAAAAAGGGATATTTTGACAAATATCACGTTCAAAATATGTTTGAAAATGGGAAGAAATTTACCAATCAAGCAGAAGTCCGCTGCGCGCATCCATTGTTAACTTCAGACGCATTTTTCACGTCCTTGAATCTGTGTCTGTATCTGTGTGCAATTCAGTCCGCCAGTGAAATTGAACAGAATTTTTTAATAAACAAATCTTTCTTCTTCTTTTTTTTCCTTAAAATAACCACCTAGATTTGATCACATGCCCAGCTCGATTGGCTATCCCCTATGGCAGTGCGACACCATCTGAATGTTCATCATCTGATTTCGTTCAATTTGGTTTCACATGTGAGTTTACATGCCAAACTGGTTTTCGACTGGAAGGTCCTGGCAGCGTGTTGTGTAATACGGACGGAAATTGGAGCCCAAATGGTGATTCCTTCTGCGTTGGTATGTCCAAATTTTTCTATGATTTTTATTTGTAATTACAACTTAAGATTTCTGTAAAAAAATTGTAAGCAAAGGTCAACAACAACAACAAAAACTTTTGTGTGAGGTTCATGCAGTGCAATTAGGGGGAAGAGGGGCTGTCATCCCCCCTCCCGATATCGTCAAAATTTGAACATTCAAACGAATTGTTAGCTGCCGCCCTCCTGCAACAGACTGCTGAAGATATATCGTTGCCTCTGCTTGATTTCAAGTTTCCTGAAATCATCTAGGCCCATTTAGTAGTTTGGATGACTGGGTGCGATCAAAAATAAGAATAAAATAAGAATAAAATCAACCGAATTCAATGCTGCACGTTCTCTTCTATGAAGCCTTGGTTTTTAACCCACCTGGCACACGTAAGGATTTCACAATGTTAAAAAAAGCCCTGGAAATTACTTTACGATGCGCCCAATCTTCTGGCGAGGCTTCCACCACAGAGTATCTGGGACTGGAATCATTTTCTCTTCTAGGACGTGTTCAGGACTATAGGCTTACGTACCCTTTTAATTCCGCTTCTTTTAGATATACAAGCTCCTACATTTGACGTGGCTTGCCCTCATCGCATTAATGCTGATGCTCTACGTGAACGCACCACCGCGGAAGTTTACTTTCAGGAACCCAATCCAATTGACAACTCTGGAAATGCTACCATAAAGAGGTAATTTATACAACATTATATACCGCTATATGAAGGGTCTAGGTCTGAGATTGGTCAAAACTGCAGGAATAAGATTAGCTATCCACTTCTAGGCATTATAGCGAGAGAAAAAAATTACCTGTCATATTGCCAAGATCACCAGGCGTAAGCTGCCACCATGACCACTGCTATATATTCATCCCTTTATATTTCCATCTATCCCAGGTCATGGTTTTCCCTTTTATTATGACACTCAATCATCCTCTTTCAAAACAAAGAAATTAAATATCTGACCTCGTCATCACCTCCAAGTTCATATTTTATGTCACATTTTCTCGCTTCTCACAAATACCAAACAATCATGTATATACGAGATTTTTTACACGTATTTCTAAGTCCATTTATTGTTTTAACTGTATTTTTCAAAAATGTACAACAGACTGGATTTGGGGTATGCTCCTGGGAGTGAATTTCCAGAAGGCGATACGAGAATTCGATACAAGGCAACCGATGCTTTTGGACTAACTTCATTGTGTGACCTTATCATAACAGTGAATGGTAAGTCTAGGAACTAATGCATTTATAATCATAAAACAAATAGACCTAAGAGGCACAATGAAAGGGCTGGATGGGACAGACTAAAAGTACGCTGTTTTGGTAGAGAGGCAGTAAGAAAATAGTCAATAATATTTATATATTCAAACAAATTTAGTGACCAATAAACTTATTTAGTATCTTTTTTTCAATTTTTTTACTTCAGGAGTACCTGTTATTTCTTTTCTACAGTTATTTCTCCAACGGCGTCGAGTTATAAAATCATTGCATCCCAGTTATTTAGTTGTGATGATCAATATGATATAATGATGATAAAATGAAAACAAACATTAAACAAAAATCTTTTCATTCCGCCTTTCTGATGATAATTCCAGTTCACCGCTGCTCCGTCCAACAGCCGCCCCTTCACGGGGCCGTTACTGGCTGCGTTGACTCTTTCATTGGAAGTCAATGCTTGTTTTCATGTGATGTCGGGTATAATCTGATGGGTACATCAAGTTTGCAGTGTGAACTAACATCCGATGGTACGCCTGCATGGAATGACCTCACTCCGACTTGCCTGAGTGAGTCTAATGCTATCTTCTTTTCATTAAAAAAATATATATCTTGATTGATTTAAAGGAGAAGGGAGACAGATATTCACACTCCTGTGTTCACGAATCCAGTTTTATACATTATACAGTTTGTTTTCATATAAAAATAGGAATAATAATAAACGCTTTTAAGTTAATTGAATTAGGACTGTGTTGTTATGATACATCATGGTCGTTACTTTATTATGAAGTATTCCATAGTCTAGCTTTTAACCTATTATTTTATTGGTGATTTTATTGTTTTAAAGCCAGTGCTGTAATTTTCCTTCACTTTTTTTCTAAACAGTTCAAACATGTCCATCTCTGCAAATTCCTGAGTTTGCTTCTCTTTCTGGATGTGATAGTTCACCCGTGCCTTTCGGGTCCATTTGTACATTCTCCTGTGAACTGGGTTATACTGGCATTGGAGAAAGCATAAAGAGCTGTCTGGAAGAAGAGGTGTGGTCTAGTACAAGCTTTGTATGTGAAAGTAAGTGTTTTGTTTTATTCTCAGATATTCTCAGAAAGTTCAACCTTATACATAAACGTTTGACATATTTTTCGTCATTTCTTTACCTAGGGTATGCCAAGTTAGAATATAATTCTTATTGTACAAATTTTAAAGAAAAAGTGTACAGTATGTTTACAAATATCAAATCCAAATGTAAAAGCCAATATGCGACGGTTGACGGAAAATAGACAAGTGAAGATGAAATAATGAAACAACTAAAGGAGAAACAAAACGAAAAAGAGGCACACAGTTATGAAGAAAGAGGATAAGTTGTTTTGAAAAGATGATGAAACAGAGAAAAGACTGGGAATAAGCAGAAAAAATAGGCGGGAGAGATGCATGAGAGTGATTTTTTAAGTTTCTTTGAAGAAAGCTGGTTTTGAATAAATTTGTCATTACTTGACAAAGGCTGCAAGCCGAAAATTCATATATATATATTGTATCTTCTAGGATATTTGTGAGAAATTAAGATGAGAGAATAACAGTGCAGGGTTGAATCAAAGTTCGCTATATAATCATATATGGGAATAATGTAAAAGTCTCACCTATATATCCACCTGTTTAATTAATGCTCAAAGGTACAGTGTCATAATACTCTGAAACCTTCAAACGAGTAATACCTCAACACCGATCTTCTCTCTCTGCCTATGCCTGACTTTGCATTCTTCTTCTACTTTTCCACTTCTTCACGTTTTTTCTTAATAACTCATATCAATAATTACTTTAAATATTCATATTATTCTTTTTTCGAGGACTACCGTGTGAAGTGCTGTCTGAACCATCATCCATTATGATCTTACCAGAGACTTGTTTGTCCGATCCGCGCTTCGGCGATGTCTGTTCACTAGAATGTGAACAGTCTGGTTTCAAGATAACACCTCCTGGTTTGAAGGAGGTTACTTGTTCCAGTGATCAGACCTGGACTGGCGAGGTAGAACAAGCTCAATGTGTGGGTAAGAATCAACTTACCGTATTTGCCGGCGATAAGGAAGCAGTGTTTTTGGAGAAAAAAAAATATCAAAAAGTCGGAGTGCGGCCTTTACGCTACAACAACAAAATTCAGCGGTAGTATGACTAGACAACGGTACAAGATAATTTTAGAATAACTCCACACAACTTACCGACAATTTTAAGTTGCATAGTTGACGTGAAGACGAAAAAAAAGGCAACTTATTTCTCTGAAAAAATCTGCCGATAGATCTAGATCAAAGTCTGTACCATTGCATTGCCAAAAAGTAAAAAAGGGACAGGTCGGAGCTAGCTGCCGCGCAAAGCAACTGCGCAGGTCGAAAAACGCTATTCCGGATTACACCGCACATCGAGGTAGGGGTATTGTAGGATACCAAATCTGCGTGCGATACAGTACTAGCTTAAAAGTCGATGAAGATCTGCCAAATTACGATCATTTTTGAGGTAAACTTCTTGTAAATTTATAAGAATATTGATGAATTTGGTACCAGTTTGTAAAAAAAAAAAGAGTATTCTAAAAGAAAATTACGATCATTTTTTTGGGGTTATTCTTTTTTTCTCTCTCTGTCATATAAGTCACAATAATCAAGGTTATTTCCTTATGTCAATAAAATCAGAGAGTGAATGAGGAAAGATGAGTTGTCTAAATTATTTTAATAGTTAACCACGTTCCTCATAATATTTGAAGCTATTTTGGGAGTTTTGAAGCGCCAAGAACATTGCAATGGTCGACTTTCGGAGCTGCGAGTACGAGGATATTTTATAATTCTCATAAATTACCTTTATGTAATGTTTTCGTTAGGTCTTTAATAAAAATAGAATGATTTATAAAATCTGAAACTTACATGTACATGCATATCAAGTGTCTTCATGATTATGTAGCATTAAGCATATTAAGCTGATGTCTTGCCTTGTTTAGCAAATTTTATTGTCATGTGGTTGTTTTTCAGATTTGGAGCTTCCAGTATTCGAGGACTGTCCGTCAGATATAGTCGCTTTTGCGAGCAAAAGCTCAGATAAGGCCAATGTGGAGTGGTCAGCAGTCGCTACGGACAATGACCCATCACAAGAACCAGTAGTGACCTGTAATCCCCAGCCTGGGATCTTGACCATAGGTGTACATGTCGTCAGATGCAGTGCGCTGGATGAAGCCGGTAACGAGGCTTCCTGTCAATTCACAGTGGAGGTCAAAGGTAGGATTCTTCATATACAACAGGGCACAGGGGCGTAGCGAGGGTCCAGCCGTTGAAGGGACAAATGCTTCATGGTAGGGGGGCATCGATGAATAAAATTCAAATTAGTTAAGCCAATGAATTAGGGAAGGGTGCGGGTGGTGGCCCTTAATTGTCTTTTCTCATTCTTCTCTCCGTATCCCTATCCCGTCTCTCGTTTCTCTGTATATTTTGTCTTGCCTCTATCATCCCCCAGAGCTATCATAGACTAGATCCTAAC
This sequence comes from Strongylocentrotus purpuratus, assembly GCF_000002235.5. Taxonomy (NCBI): domain Eukaryota; kingdom Metazoa; phylum Echinodermata; class Echinoidea; order Camarodonta; family Strongylocentrotidae; genus Strongylocentrotus; species Strongylocentrotus purpuratus. The sequence goes on along the minus strand of NW_022145604.1, from coordinate 27,768,653 downwards.
ACAAACTCTTACACACCTCAAAACTACACAAAAAACATCTACTCCCAGAAACATATCCTTGAGAAAATATCTAAAAATATGATGACTGACTGTACATAACTTGAATTAATGTTGACCCCACTGGGTTCATGCATGAGCATTAAAAGATCAAAGGAAAATAGTTTTGAGTTCATGAGGTCAGAAGTTCAAGAGCAAAGAACCATTTATCAATGAACATAGCAATAATACTGGATATTTGTATAGCACCCATATCCACGCCGCATTGTGTTCATAAGGTGCTCCATTAATTACCCCGGCTGGGGCGTAAAAGATTTACAGTCGCATTTATCTTGTTCACTCCATGAATGAGATTATTTAAATCGTTATAACTATTTCTAAGATGATGATGATTAATATTATTATTGATATGCCTTGTACCTTTGTATTTTAGCGCGACAGTGTCAACCTCTAACTCCTCCTGCACATGGCATTGTAATGGACACTTGCGACACGACCTACGGCTCTACATGTCACATAGAATGCTCTGAAGGTTATCTTTTGGTCGGTTCTTCCATTGGAAACTGTGAATTCGATGGAACTAACATGTTTTGGCAATTCGAGAATGAACCTCTGTGCATAAGTAAGGAAAAAAGAATTGACACTGACAATAAAATAAGTTAAAATAGCCCCGATTCATCCTACATTAGGCAGGGGATTGGTGAGGGGTCCCTTATCATGCTTTTTACTCCACCTCTGGACATGTCAATGAACATTTGATGATGTGTTGGCAGTTGTGAAGTTATTGGATAGAAACTACTGACATATTAAACTTTCATGCATACTTTCTAAACCAAGTTTCTTCTTGACAACCTGAAAGCTTGTCTGGCTTGCCCGACATAGCATCAAGTGATGTAGGCAGACTGGATTCCAAGTATTGTATTTCAGTCTTTAATTAGAGGTTAATGGAATAATTTGTCACTAGGTCCCAAGAAAAGAAAAATTCATAAATGTGTATACATACATGATATATTAATAAACCGGTCTACTGCAAAGTATTATTTTGTTCTCATTGATTAAGTTATTTGCATGTTAATAATTATATTCCACATACTAAGAATTTTGCTCTATGATTGGTCAAAAGTAAATCACGTGATGAAAGATAGTTCGCCCATCATTGATTGGAGAAGAAAAGTTTGTTACACTGTAGATACTGCTACTATCTACACAGTGCAATGGACTTTCACTGAAGATAGTAGTACTATCTACACAGTGCAACGCTCTTTCACTAAAGATTGTATACATTGCCTATACGTACCTACGTAAGTACTGCATACACTGCACGTATTGTACACCGTTTGCTAGCTATTAATATTGATGAAATGTTGCTCTAAAATGACGGCAGAAGTGAAATGTTTCTGATGTGGAATAAAAAGCAAATAATCAACTTTTGGTTTCAGGTGATGGCAATTTAACTGTCACTTCCTCGGCAATCTAAAATGCTATCTTTCCTCAGCTTTTCTTCGGAAAGATAGCTACATCCAGATCGCCTCAGAAGTGATAGTTTGTCCCATCACCTTCACCAACAGTAATTATTTGCTTGCTATCATACCCTCATCAATTGTCACTTAGCATCTGATATTCACTGAAACTTTTAATTGACGTAATAATGTAATGGCCATTCACATCTGTCCACTTTCAGCGACCAGCTGCAATCCACTTGATGTTCCCGATCCAATCCTATTTTCCCCTGCGTCCTGTTCCGGGTCGGGCATGGTGCATGATGGGACAGTGTGTACCTTGAGCTGTGATTTCCACCTGACATTGGAAACAGAGGTAGAATTATTCACCTGCCTCAAGGGGGAGTGGAGTCAACAACCCTACGTGTCATCAATCCAGTGCATAGGTAGATTTTGAATTGAGTTAACACCAAACTTTAGCAATGAAGCCGAACTGGAATTCATGGTCTGTTTAATGTACTAGCCTTAAATCTTATATATATATATATATATTTATATTCCACATACTAAGAATCTTGCTCTACGATTGGTCAAAAGTAAATCAAAAGTAACGATAGTTCGCTCATTATTGATGGGAGAAGCAAAAAGTTTGTTACACTGTGTAGATAGTACTACTATCTACACAGTGCAATGCTTTTTCACTGAAGATAGAGGTACTATCTACACAGGGCAACACACTTTCACTGAAGATTATCCAAAAGTGCACTAAAACAGGCGTAATTAAGCGCGCATTACCAATGAGCGCATTTAAAGCGAAGTTCCATCTAGTTATTTTGATTTTCATTATAGTTATTATAATTATAATTATCAGCAATATAATAATAGAGTCAATTTTGGTTTGAATTACCACAAATCAGTTTCATTCTAGACTGACAAATTTCCCATTTGTTCCAACACACAAAATGACTAAAATTGCAATTTTTGTCTTAAATTTATGACTCAGGAGGGTCTTCTCCTTTTTTAGAGGACCTATAATAAAATGCTATCCATAATTTATTTTGAGTATTACCCCAAAATAGAAGGCACTTAGTAGAAAAAAGGAAAATTCAAGATATTTTGGGGACACGACAAATGGAAGTTGTCTTCGACTGCATCACAATCTACAATACACAACAGCAACTAATAGTGCAAATGCTTGCATACTTCTTTCTTTGCAGATGAAGTTCCTCCTACACTCACCTATTGCCCACCACATATCTTGACTACTCGTACCGAGTATTGGGGTGTGGAGGAAAGTTTTGTTTACCCATCAGCAGAAGATAACTTCGACATGGAACTACAAGTAACCGCTGACCCCCTAGATTTAATGTCCCCCTACACCTTCACGTCTGATACGACATGTACATACACATTCACTGATGATGCAGGGAATAGTGTGTCTTGCGTCTTCCAAATTGACATCACTAGTAAGTAAACCTTGTAGGTCCCTGTTCAATTTTGAGACAAGTACTCACATAGAGAAATAAAACCTAATAATAATAATAATAATAATAATAGCCTAATAGTCCACTCCAAATTTTATTAAACTGAAACAGAAATTCTTTTTGCCCAATTGATCGTGAGCCCGGCAGCCACTGAGCAGCGCCAGATCGATGTTGCTCTATCCCTTATTGTTGAACGCCAAACAAGGTAGCAACAACTCCCATCTTTCAACTTCAACTAATAATTAGAAAGATTACTATAGCGCAGCTACTATACTCTTCTACGCTGTGATGAAGAAGAAAATCCTTACATTGCTTCTTTACGGAAACATTACCTAAGATAAAAACCTGAACAAGTGCATTTTAAACTAAACGAAATTACCCCCTCTCCTGTTGTCCCTCATGTAAATGGGCTTTTTTTAAAAGGAGTTAGGTTTCTTCTCGGTCATTTTGTGGGGCTGAATGTCCTAGAAATTAAGTTTTTCGTAGGGATAGTCCATGGGAGTAGTCATGTTTGTATCACGCTGTAAATGCTCTGTTTTCGTAGCATAGTATGATCATGAAAACAAGTATAAACAAGATCTGCTGGAACCAAAATTTCAGATATAGATATGTTGCAGGTAATTAGTCATTAATCATTGTATCCTTATTACGGTATCTTTTATCCAGATGACGTTCAACCAGTTATAACATCATGTCCAACTGGTGGTGAGGTGAATACAAGTGACACTGTTGGTCTTGTCCACTATGAAAAGCCTTCCTACTTACCTATGCCAGGCATCGATCTATTAGTCTCCTGTAATGTGCCTGATAGCCCTATAATGCTACCTGTTGGCGACCATGATATCATATGCCATGTTTCAGATCCAGCAAGTGGTCTGCAGGCAGAGTGCAGAATGTCCTTTAAAGTCATGCGTAAGTCTACTTTGACGATCTTGATCAGTTGATATGTTGATGATGTTGAATTTATGGATCCTCATAAACAGAATTGCTATATAATACCTATGCCTATGCTTGCTGTCAGAACTTTAATGGATGCTCTTTTTTACCCATATGATCACCTGCCTGAGCAAACTGACAAAATGTTCCATGAGAGACAATTTAAATAACAATTTGTGGATTTTATCCAAAATTAAGGGTAACATTTTGTTTGCAAGTTTTTAACAATAAATTTGAGTTACCATACTTTCCTACTAAAGTAATCCATATTATTATATTGTATAAATCGTATTCTGTCTTGATAATCATTCATCTTTTACGTAATGGTGACAATAATTAGCGATCTTTATACACTTTGAATCAAACCATGATGACGCAGATGAGAGCTGCCTGCCATTAAACAGTCCCATGAATGGAGCACTGGCCTGTGACATCTTTGCCGATGGTCGGTACTGTAGTGTTCTTTGTGAAGATGGCTATGATGTTCCAAGGGTGTTGACCGGAGCAGGCATTGCAATTTCATTGGATGTATTCATCTGTGGCACCTCTGGATCCTGGCATCCTCAACAATCTGTACCCGACTGTTCAGGTAAATAACCACGACAACACGCACTTACCAACATTTCATGTCCTGTAGGTACAGTTTTCGGGGTAACATTGTGTAATTCTTTCTAAATTAAGAATAAGAACTCTGAAAAGATCACGTTGAGCTGCGCTAAGAGCACTACACACTAAGTAATAAAGGTGCAATTCTGCTACAATAGCAGCACCCTCCGTCATTACGCGTAGGTGAATGCACATCTGCATCGATCAGTATTTACGCTTGAAATGTCTTTAGGAGGCTAGGTAGTGCCTATTATGTTCTTATAAAAGACCAGTTGGAGAGCTTTGATTGAACTAATAAGTTGTATAGCTTTATTGAGGCTCTATGTCAGTCAGACATCTTTTAGCATCTCTTGTACAAGTACTCATTGTTTCATAACATGACCTGGCATGAGTCATGGGTTGCAGGTCATTCTATATTTAGTTATACATGCTAGTCTGTATTTGCAGACTCTGTTAAACTACATGTAGCTATCACTACACCTCCCTTCTTTAAAAGAGGTTTACATATACATATATAAAACTTCTTAAACTGTACAGAGTGACAGGGTGGACTACCTGTACACTCGCGACTGAACTAGGGCATTATTCTGTCCCTTAAAGCTGGAGTACTGTCGCTTTCAAATATATATAACTTATTACGCGACAGTCCATATCTTTCAAGGTTGCGATTCGCGAAACTGGAATTCTCCGTTGAGGTTGAGTGATATCTGTTGATTTTTGTAATCAAAGTGACTGATTAAATCCGGTTATATTTTTAAACTATAACATGCAAATATATATCATGCTCATGCAATCCTGCAGTTATGTTTTAAAGTCCAAGTTGAACTCTGTAACTATAAACTATTTACAAAACGCGAAAGTCTTTCTCTGTAGTTCGCTTTCATTTATTTACAAGTTCAAGCGATCTGGTGGTTTAATAACTCGTCCGCTTCTGGTTCTGGTTGATGACGTAGTTGAGCTTTCTTCAGATGCTGGTTGCTCTGTAGCTTCTGCAGTGTCATCTAGCTCGAAGTCATCCTGTGTTGGTAGTGGAATAGACTCGGCTTGTTGTTGACGTGGGACTGGCCTGAGGTGACGTCTGTTTCTGCGACGTATCTCTCCTGTTTCTGTCTCGATCTGGTATGATCTGTTTCGATCCTGGACAGACCTGACAATACCACGTTTCGACCAGGTGTTGGTTTTCATGTCTTGGAGTATGACATGATCTCCAGGCTTTAGCTTTGACAAGTCTCGAGCATGTTTGTCGAATCGCTCTTTTTGCTTCACCTTATGATCCTCCTTTCTTCCCCTCACCAATCGAGTATTGACCTGTTGGTTGTCGAGTAAAGTGTCAAGCATGGGGAGATTCGATCGAAGTCGACGATTGTAGAGGAGTTCTGCCGGAGACTTTCCGCATGCTAGTGGTGAACTGCGATAGACTTGAAGAGCTCTGTGGATATCCTGTCCACTGTGCTGTAACTTCAATATGAGTTTTTTTACAATCTTCACAGCATTCTCTGCGAGGCCATTGGATTGCGGATAATATGGACTCGATGTAGTATGGTGAAAATCCCATTCTTTTGCAAAGCTCTGGAACTCTTGGCTTGCAAATTGAGGACCATTATCCGACATGAGTTCACATGGCGTTCCATGGCGAGCAAATACTGCTTTCATGTGGTTGATCACGGCCTTGCTACTAGTAGAAGTCATAGTACATACTTCAATGAACTGTGAATAGTAGTCGACGATGACCATGTACTCTCTATTGTTCAGCGTGAACAAATCAACAGCAACTTTTTCCCACAGGCGGTTCGGCACGTCATGAGGATGTAGACTTTCAGCTTGCTGTTTTGGTCTGTACATTAGGCATGAAGTACAACTTTGGACCATTTCAGTGATGTCTGTGTTGATTCTGGGCCAATAGATGACTTCTCTAGCACGTTTCTTACACTTCTCGATGCCTAAGTGTCCTTCATGGATTTTGTTTAGCATGAACCTTCTCATAGTAGTGGGAACCACTATTTTGCTGCCCTTGAAGATGATGCCATCTGCTTCAGAGAGTTCACTCCTGATGTTCCAGTATTCCCTGACTCGAACTGGACATTGCTGCTTCGTTTCCGGCCAACCATTTCTGATGATGCCTAGCAGCTCTTGCAGTTGATCATCTTTCTTTGTCTCTTCGACAATCTGATTTCGTTTGTTCGATGTAACTGGCATGCTCTTGACAATAGCATCTACGTAGACTCTGATATCTTCCTCAGTTTCAGCATTCAACTCAGCCTTTGGATCTACTGCTCTGGACAATGTATCAGCAGTATACATGTACTTTCCAGGCGTGTACAAGACCTTGAGATCATATCTCTGTACCCTGATGAGTAACCTTTGAATGCGTAGGGGACAGTCACCCAGTGACTTTACAAACAGTGGAATAAGTGGCTTGTGATCAGTCTCCACTTCTACTTGTTGTCCATAGATGTATTGATGGAATCTTTCACATGCGTATGTGATTGCCAGCAATTCTTTCTCGATCTGTGCATATCTAGTCTCTGCATCAGTCATTGATCTAGATGCATATGCGATCGGAACCCAATCTTGATCATATTGCTGTAGTAGCACTGCACCAATACCATCCTTTGATGCGTCTGCTGACAGCTTGGTTGGTTTCTTGCTGTCATAGAAATGTAGGACTGGCTCTTGAATCAGAGCTTGTTTCAGCTGATTCCATGCATCCTCTTGTGCATGATCCCATGTCCATACATTCTTTTTGTCTAGTAGATGTCTCAGTGCTGCTGACTTGGTCGACAGATCTGGAATGAACTTCCCTTGGTAATTGATCATACCCAAGAACCGTTGGACATCTTTCCGACATTTCGGTCTCTCAATGTTCAAGATAGCAGACACTTTCTTTGGATCAGGTTGAACTCCTTGATCACTGATCAAGTCACCAATGAATGTGAGCTTCTTGACATTGAACTCGCATTTGTCTTTGTTCAACTTGAGATTCATTTTTCTCACAATGCTGAGAACCTCTCTCAACCTGTCATCATGCTCCTGTTGGGTAGTTCCCCATACAATCACATCATCCATCATTGTGTTAACTCCCGGAATGTGTGCAAACAGTTGGTGCACTATCTTGTGATAGACTTCCGGAGCACTACAAATACCAAAAGGTAGTCTCAAGAACTTGTACCTTCCGTATGGCGTGATAAACGTACAAAGCTTGGAGCTTTCGTCATCTAGTTGGATCTGCCAAAAACCACTAGATGCATCTAACTTGCTGAAGTATTTGGCTCCTGCAAAATGTGCAGTTATTTCAGCTCTTGATGGCAATTGATAGTGTTCTCTTTTGATTGCTCGGTTCAGGTCTCTTGGATCTAGACAGACCCTGAGCTGACCGTTCTTTTTCATCACCACCACGAGAGAAGAAACCCAATCAGTTGGCTCATCAACTCGTGTGATTACGTCCATTCGTTCCATCTTATCTAACTCGTCTTTGAGTTTATCTTGAAGTGGAAATGGAACTTTGCGACATGCATGTTGAACAGGATGTGCGTCCTCTCTCAATGTGATGTGGTGTTTACCAGGAAGACAACCTAGACCTACAAACACATCTTGATAGTCTTGAACTACACTTTTACCCGTTCCGTGTTCAGTTTGTTTCTCAACATGATACACCCGTTTCACCAGATACAAGTCTTCACTCGTCCGTAATCCTAACAAAGGCTGACGATTTCCAGGAATGACTAGACACGGCACATTAAGTCTGATCCCTTTGTACTCAACTTGTACACAACAACGACCTTTGACCGGGATATCTGTCTCATAATAACCTGTCAACATCACTTTGGCTTTTTGTAGCTTTGGTTTTGGTTTCAATTTGTGAAATACTGTCTCAGGAAGAAGATTCGCCTGAGCACCAGTTTCAACCTTGAAGTCAACCGGCTGGTTATTGACTAGTAGATTAACTATCCATTCATCCTTGGATTCTTTTGATTCAACAGAGCAAATCATGAAACCCTCTGAATCTACCTCCAAGTGCTGCAGTTCATTGACCTTGGCTACTGGGGTTTTACAACATTTAGCAAAATGATTCTGCTTACCGCACTTCTTGCATGTTTGACCTTGTGCGGGACATTTGTCTTTGCTATGTCGGTTTCCGCACCTGCTACATGCATCACTTTTAGTACGACCTTGAGGTTCTGACCGTTTTGACTTTGAACCAGGAAATTTCTTCTTAGTCTTGCTGAAAGAATCTACCGGAATTGAGGCGTTTTCCCCTGCGGAACTCAACGCTTGTGCCTGCGTTCGAGTTTGTTCAGCCGCACGACATACTTGCAACGTTTTAACCAATGTAAGATCATCTTGCCTCAACAAACGTTCTCTTAGACCATCGTCTAAAATACCACAGATAATTCTGTCCTGGATAAGACTCTCTTTCAACATGGAAAACTCACATGACTGAGCACGACTCCGCAATTCTGTTGCGTACTGATCAACACTCTCATGCACTAACTGAGATCTTGTGAAAAATCTATGTCTCTCATACGTTAGATTACGTTTCGGCATGCAATATTCCTCATATTTGTTCAACACTTTCTCAAGCTTCATGCTCTCACCCTCAGCAAATACAAACGTATTATACAATTCCAAGGCAGCATCGCCAATCACGTGTAGAAGCATTGATGTTTGTAACTTTTCATCTTTTTCAGACATTCCTGAGGCAACATTGTATAGAGTGAATTTCTGTTTAAATCTTCTCCAGTTCTCGGAAATATTTCCCTTTAAGTCGAGTGGAGGAGGTTGACTGAGATTTGCCATTTTGTTTCTTTTTGTTTCTTAGCCTAGTGTAGTCACTCACATGAACAGCATAACAATTAGCTTTTTCTTTTTGTATCTTTGCAACAATTACTTTAAGCTCAACTATTAACTTTCACTGAGTTATTCTGTATGTTCATGTCTCATATATGTCACGCTTACTGCCCGTTATACTGGAACTGGCCCGGCACAGAACTATGCACTCCAATCCATACAACGACAGCGCTAACTATTATGGACATAACTACATTCACTGGACATACACTTAGACTCTAAGCCCTCTAGCTCTCATCATCTCTCACATCACAAAGAATTGGAATGAACTGGCCTGATTTCAATGATTCCTCCATATATATACTGCAAGCTGGGTCGCTCAGCACAAACACTGGCTGCTAAGTTCTGACACCATATTATGTTCTTATAAAAGACCAGTTGGAGAGCTTTGGTTGAACTAATAAGTTGTATAGCTTTATTGAGGCTCTATGTCAGTCAGACATCTTTTAGCATCTCTTGTACAAGTACTCATTGTTTCATAACATGACCTGGCATGAGTCATGGGTTGCAGGTCATTCTATATTTAGTTATACATGCTAGTCTGTATTTGCAGACTCTGTTAAACTACATGTAGCTATCACTACAGTGCCTACATGTACACAGGGATCCAAAGCGTTCATTTCTGATTGGCGCTCAATGGGAATGCCAGCAAAATTTAATCACGGCGGCATTATTTGAAGTTATGTCAATATTAATTAAATCAAGATGAGAAGTCTGTAGAGTAAAGGCTGTAGAGTGTATGTTCTAGAAAAATTGATTAACTGATCAACCTGCTTTGATTGGTCATTATGTCGGGATATTCTTTTTCTAGAACCAAAGTCATCAAAGCCTAACTTACCCCTGAAGATCATGTACTACCCATCCTCGTGTTCTGAGGCTGATGCTAGCAGTATAGATACTATATCCTCACAGTTCCTTGAGATTCTAGAACAGAGTGACTTTGACTCTATTTGCGACGTTAATAGTCAGTGCTCAGTAGACAATGTGGAGGTATCCTGCGGGGTCAAGAATGAACGTAGGAGGCGCTCCATCCCTGATCAAAGGAGACCTAAACTAGGCAGAGGATCTGGTGGGCCTACAAGTGTGTCTATGGTAGGCCTAAGGTTTTTTCTCGTAAATTCAATATATGAATCATTATGTGCTATATATTTGTTTCCAAACCGAAATGGATAAAATATCCCCAGGTTTTCCAAATATGTTGTCAATTTATATTTTTGCAAAGTCTTGCTACGAACGTCGAGGTGGTCGTGGCGGTTAAATTCTCTGATCCAGGGGCCAGTTAACTGAAACTCTCTACTTATCCGACTATGCAATATGGGAGTAATTTTATTTAAAAAAACTTTTAATCCAGTTATCACCATAGTTTTATCTAGCTTAGGAAAATTTGACTCCATGCAAGTATGAACAGGTGAATTACAAGAACTGACGTACTTCACCGGTTCAACCTGTGCTTTTTTTGTTAGAACATATATAAAGAGTTTTATTCCAAAAGGGCATAAATTCATTTTTAGCGTTTTTGAGTAAATCAAGGATTTCTAATTTTCCACTTTTTCTTGCAGCTCCTTTCCCATCCTTCTCCATCTTTAGCCTTCTTTGTAATGTATGACCTACTAGTCTGGACACATCCTCTGGACACCTCATTTCCATTCGATCATGGACCAATAATTTATCATTTGATAATTGGTGGAAAAACATTGTGTTGCTTTAAGAAAATAGTTATCTTGTATAATCAGCTATATTCTTGTTGTTGATTCTAGTGGTTATATTATGTATGTATATTCATATATATTTTGTTATGTTTTGTGAAGTCGAAAGCAATAATGAATAAAGATGATTTTATTAAAGAAAAGAAATAAAAATAATTCTTCACTGGTGACCCTGTAATTCCCTCCATTTTGCTCTATATTCTGCTCTAAAACCACATTCCCAAATTGACAATCAACCTCTCCAGTGTGACCATGCAAGCTATCACTGATTGCCAGCTCCCATATCGTACCCACAGGTACTTCGGTTGACAGATACAATGAAACTTGGGCAGAGCAAGCAGCCAGAAGGCCAACACCCTCATCAGGTTCTCCATAATCTAGCACATCACATCCATAGTCATGTACAGCATCACTTCTCTAAAGCTGATGGTGACAAGAAAGAGGATGGAATCCCTGGAGATGCCGAACATCAGCGGTTAAAGCCGGACACGACTCTTCTCTTTGGGGACGTTTTAGCGGAATGCGATGAGGGATATTACCTGGATGAAGATGGCTTCAAATGCAGTAAGAGGAATACAAATATACTTACCTTACATCTATGTATGACAAGAAGTACAGTTTTGATTTTGATTCATACACAATGGTGTTAATAATAATTTAAAAAATAATAATGATAATAAAAATGATAAATATAATAACAATGATGAAATGGTTGTATTAATAATAATTACTGTTATCAATATTATTATTATCATTATTACTATTTTTATAATTAATTTTTTTTATCTCTATAGGGTATTTCACCGCAAATGCAGTCCCTATGCCATGATACTTGAAATCAAGAAAAGCATCATTGATTTATTCTATATGTTCTATTTTAAAGGGAGTGGGCATGAATATGGACCTTCAGGGTTTTAAATCAAATCGCAATTTTGAGCGCAGCACTTTACTTTTTTAGTTCTCCTTCCAGGATTGTAGAATTTTATATTTTCACTTGATAGGAATAGAAATTTAAACTTTCAGTAAACACATACGTTTCACAAAAATGCATCTCTCTTCATTGAAATTAATTATTTTTATGAATACACTTACCATACTCCGTTCTATAGTTTCATGACTACCACTGGCATGACTGTACTAAAAGTTCGATATTACATCATCTTTTTTCACGTACAGTACCTTGCCCTGCTGGATATTATCTGGATGTCGCATCAGAGATCTGTACTCCATGTAACCAAGGTTTCTTCCAAGATGATCAGGCTCAAACTGAATGTAAGCCGTGCAGGGACGGAACTTCAACCATCGACCAAGGAGCAACTCGTGCTGAACAGTGCAAAGGTAACAGTAATAGTTAACTCCACATGGAGTTCAAGAACAGATTTTGGTTGGAAGTCAGTAGGAAAAAATAGACGTGTCATACGTAGTCAATTCAATTCAATTTTAAACTCAATTGTATTTCTGTTTCCAACAAAACTTTACAAATTATTATAATCATTGATTCAGATAAATTGCAACTCTTTACAAGACGGGTCCCTGATGTTTAAACATAATGACCCAAATTCACAAAGGAGGTTTAAATTTAACCCACGGTTTAAATCTTCATTTACATAACCCATGGTCTAAAATCAGCACAAAATAAGCGTGATACAGTCAGAGGTCCAATATTAGACGCAAGGCGAGGTACGCTTAATTTGCGCTAATTTTAAACCATGGTTTATGTAAATGAGTGTTTAAACCATGAGTTAGATTTAAACCTCCTTTGTGAATTCGGGCCAATAAGTTAACTGGAATTGTAAAAGTCGTGGTTTAAATCTCTGACACGGCATTTATGACTCCTTAACCAAGGCAGTTTCATCTCCATTGCTTCTCTCCACCCAGATGTTAAGCAGGAAATCGATGTTATGCAAAAATGCAGAGTGCTTAGACATATGATTCATTTTCAAGGCTTTGTGAAGCGTACAATTTAATGTTAAGATTTGATATCTTGAAACATTCCTTTCTAGAGCCCTGTCCAGCTGGACATCTCTCCAAAAGTGGCTTCCATCCTTGTACACGTTGTCCTCCAGGCCTCTACCAACCACACCCACAGCGCACATCATGTACACGATGTCCTGGGAATACTACTACAGCTATGTATGGAGCAACATCTATCAATAGCTGTCATATCGTGAACTAGGATGCCAATCTCAATACATGAATGACCGGGGCGCGCACAAGAAATTCTTAAATAAGGTCAAGGTCTATGAAGGGTAAAGATTGGCATGAGTAAAATAAAATAGATTATTGTAGGTTTTAAATTCATAAATAATAGATGTTGAAATTCAAAATCTTTCATTTCTCATGCCTAGCTAGGCTGAAGCGCGTAAACTTTGGTGTATATAGGCCGCATGTAATATTTCAAAAGACTATACTATGATCTGCAGAGAATTTCCATTATGCCTAAAGCAAGTTGTTGTTGCTATTGTTTTTGTTTGAATGGCGCGAATAACCTTTGGATCAATAGTTGGTATGTGTTTTTATTTCATTTGTATAAAGTATGTACGCGAAATAGATTTCCAATAAAGAAATTTTGGTTTGTTAATATACCTATTCCTGTGCATATTTGAATTTCAAAGCCTTATCGTTTTGTTGTAAATTTGCTTAACTGAGACGACCAAGGAAATGGGAAATTGATGCTAAAAATTTACTAGCGAGTATACAAAAATGGGGAGTCTGATAGTATATAGTGACACAGTAAACAGTATATCTTCTCATTAACATTTTACAAGCTTTTTACATTGTTTTCTTAATCATTTTGTTTTAATCCATGTAACTGTTTGTATCACCCTGGGTCTAGTCACACAATTGAAAGCTGGGCTTTACTTTAGGCCAAGTATTTAAAACTCAAAGAAAATCAAAATGTATGGATTTATTTCTTATAGAAAATGTATATATTGCTTTCATAGTTGAATGTACCTGTGATTTTATGAACTATGTAAAATATCATGCTAAACAGTAAGTCTCACACTCGGTGTATTACGTAAGATGTTTAAATTCACGATTGTTTTTTTGGACAATGTAATCAGAGCGCAATAATCAAGTTTGGAGATTTGTATTTCAGCAAGTTTCTGATTTATATCATTCGGGAAATGTAATTAATATGTTGATTGATTACAATTGGAAAATGGAAGGGTTTATTTTAGGCTTTTGCTCAAGTGTACCATTCCGGATCCCAGAACAAAAATGACATTTTGATTTTACTTCTCTCATTCTCTATAGATGTTAAGCAGTGGAAATACACTGTTTAGGGAAGTCATATACGGGATCAAAGTGTTCAATCTCAAATTATTACTTTAATCGCTATTTTGGAATGAATTTCACTGTTTCAATTGAAGTACATTCAATTCCAAAGAAATGCAATGATCCCTAACACGACTCCTTAATTATGGTTGATTTACACTCCTCATAGTAATTGTTATTTACCCATCCTTATCAAGTTTATGATTGTTGATGACTTGACAGGTCAATCCTTTGTAAAAAGTTCATTTGCATGAAAGTATAAGAGAACATAATCACTATTAACGTTGGAAATAAATCGAAACAATAATATAAGAAAGTTACGTATGTTTGAAATATGAAATAATTTCATCTTCAATTGGGACGTGAGGTAGTCACAGAAAACTATCCAGTTTGTCGTTCACAAAAATATTATTAATTTATGTTTTTCTCCTAAGTGCCTTTACCCTTGGGGCACTACCCAAAATATATTACTTTTAGCATATCATTATAGGTTCTCCAAAAAGAAAAGACACTCATCAGTCCTACAACATGACATTATAGTCATTTTGTGTGTTGAAACAAAATGATGAGAAAGTTGTCCACCACTGGGTCACAGTGACATTACCGGTTCAGCCAATTCGAAGTGCCCATATACAACTTTTAAAACGTAATTTCTGATTTTGTGTCCAACTTCATTCAACTTTCAAATGTCTCCGATTTGTCTGCTTTCGTTTAGAGATGTATATCAAGGTTACACTATCCTTAAACAAATAAAATCCTATTTAGAAGGGAAAAAACTGTTGTTATATAATTTCTTCCAGAATTACGGTTAGGTGCTTGAACAATCATTTCCCCAGTACTACCATAATGTAAAGATATCATAAAAGGGGTTATTCATGTATCCATTACCGATTCACCTATCTATAGGTAGGGCTGTTTTACCATTATGCTTGTCATTTTTCACAGTGACAAGTTCAGGTCCCCTTTTGCTGATTCATGTAGAAAGAAATAAAAATCGCTGCATAAATTGATACGAACTGAGTGTTCATTTGGATATGTTATTGTTCTACGTCTGTATTTGTTTTGACTCGATAAGCAGTCAAACATTTGGTTGAGAGAGAAAATGGTGGGGTAGAGAGAGAGAGAGAGAGAGAAAGAGAAACCTGTTGCCTGCTGGCTACACAAACGTTGCGTTCTTCCAATAAATTCCTCCACTTTGCCTAGCTTACAGTGCATTTTTGGAAAAATGGGAGTGAATCGTATTTCTATCTAAGGTTCATTAAAAAATCTCTCTCTCTCTCTCTCTCTATATATATATATATTATCCTGAAGGTCCATAATTCTAAAACACAAATTGCTGAAAGTTCATAATTCCGAAAATGCAATAAACTTTGTAACACAGAAAAAAAGATACGCGGTTCTACATCATTTTTGGAATTACTAACCTTCGGATTTACGAATCCTATTTCATTTTCAGAAATACGTACCTTTGAAATGACCCTTTATTAGAACAACCAACCTTCATAACTATGAATCTGTTTGTGCGCGTGCGTGTGGGGGGGGGGGGGGGGGAGAGAAAGAGAGATGGAGGGGATATTGTTACGCTTCATGAAAAAACCCAATTCATCCCTATATTCCTTTTAAGAACCGAAAGACAAAAGATTTGACTTGCAGAGATTACATGAACAAATTCGTGACTCAATCCTTGACATAATAGAAATCATAATAGTATGCTAGCTAGCCTACTGATCGATTGAAGTAGAAATGTAAAATAATACTTATTCGATCACAAAGATAAGAAACTTTGACAGTTAGGCCCGATTTGCAAATGGAAAATTACCTTGAAAATCAGCAAATTGAAGATTTGGATCTGCTTCAACAAAGTCAACAAAGTCAAAGTCAAAGTCAAAGGTCCCGCTCATGCAGCTGCCTGGACCATCTGCAGCTTCCTGTAATACGCCCTGAGATTTCAAAAGTGTATTTTTTTACATATTACCCCCACCAGGCGCGGATCCAGGATTTCTTAGGGGGGGGGGCCCAAATTTGAAATTTTGCGAGCCAAATATTGGTACGTAATGGTGACCAACAGTGACGTAATGCGGGGGGGGGGGTCGGTGCAGGGAGGGGCGATTTCCCCCTCCCTCCTCCGCGAAACGCGGAAGCTTTGACGTTTCATTAAATTATTAGAGAAAAAAGACGATTCGTTGTACCGTTTTCGAAAATAATTCTCGTCTGAATTTAGTTTTCCCCCTCCCGCGCGAAGCGCGGAAAATTTTACGATTTATTAAATTATTAGAGAAAGAAGACGATTCGTTGTCGAGTTCTCGACTCTTTATCCTCGTCTGAATTTAGGTTCCCCCCTCCCGTGCGAAGCGCGGAAGCTTTTACGATTCATAAGATTATGAGAGAAAGAAGACGATTCGTTGTACCGTTTTCGACTCTTAATCCTTGTCTAAATTCAGTCTCCCCCTCCCCCTCCCGCGCAAAGCGCGGAAGCTTTTAAGTTTCACAAGATTATGAGAGAAAGAAGACGATTGGCTGTACAGTTCTCGACTGTTGCGCGGAAGCTTTTAATTTTCATTAAATCATTAGAGAAAGAAGACGTTTCGTTGTACCGTTTTCGACTCTTAATCCTTGTCTAAATTCAGTCTCCCCCTCCCCCTCCCGCGCAAAGCGCGGAAGCTTTTAAGTTTCACAAGATTATGAGAGAAAGAAGACGATTGGCTGTACAGTTCTCGACTCTTAATCCTCGTCTGGATTCAGGTTCCCCCTCTCGCGCGGAGCGCGGAAGCTTTTAATTTTCATTAAATCATTAGAGAAAGAAAACGATTCGTAGTACCGTTCTTGAAAATAATCCTCATCGGAATTTAGTTTTCCCCCTCCCTCCCGCGCGAAGCGCGGAAGCTTTTACGTTTCATTAAATCATTAAAGATTCGTATTACCGTTCTCGCCTCTGAATCCTCGTCTGAATTCAGGTTCCCCCCCCCTCCCGCGCGAAGCGCGGAAGCCTTGACGTTTCATAAGATTATGAGAGAAAGAAGACGATTCGTTGTACCGTTCTCGATTCTTAATCCTTGTCTGAATTCAGTCCCCCCCTCCCCTCCTGCGCGAAGCTTTGACGTTTCATTATATTATTAGAGAAAGAAGACGATGCGTTGTATCGTTCTCTATACTAATCCTTGTCTGAATCAGGGGCCGTCTTAGGGCCCCTGGGGGGGGGGAGGTTGAGGCGGCGGAGCCGGCCCCGGAAGCTCAGGGGTTTTTGGCGTTTAATTAAGGTCAGATGAGCATTTTTTTGTATACCTTATTATTTTGTGAGACTGGCACGTCACTATTTGGCGTGGGGTCCAGGGGGCGGAGCCCCAAAAAATCAGGGGTTTTAGGCATTAAATTACCGTCAGATGAGCATCTAAGGGCCCGCCGTAGGGCCCTAGGTGAAATCCAGGGGGCAGAGCCCCCGGAAGCTTAGGGGTTTTAGGCATTAATCACGGTCAGATGAGCATATTTTGATGCCTCATTATTTTTCAACACTGGCAGTTAACTATTCTTTCTTTCTTGCTCTCATTCTGTTTTATTTCTCTTTAATATACTTTTTCAAAAAAGTAGGGGGGGGGGGCTCGGGGCTCCCGATCCCCGCCGTACCTCGGGCCCTGACATGTAGGAATCTACTAAAAAGTGAGGAAAAATCTCGGAAATTATGTCATTTCAGCATTATTTGTAATCCCCCGTTGTGGAATTAGAAATAAACCACGTTTGAATTTGATTTCCCCAAGCCCCCCCTATCAGTACGCCAGTATCTCCTCTTTTCCTTTTTTCTTTCCCTTTCCTACCTTCTCTCTTATTTTTTTGATTGGGGGGGGGGGGGGGTCAACAGCCTGGGAGGCAAGGCCCTTTCGCCTTCCCCGATCTCCTTCTTCCCCCTTTTCTTTTCTTCTTCCTCTTCTTTCTTTCCCTTTCTCTCTTCTTTCTCTTTCCCTTCTTTTCCTTTCTTCTCTCTCTTTTTTTTTTTTTTTTTTTTTTGCGGGGGGGGGGGGGGGCCAAGGCCCGCTCGGCCCCCCCCCTGGATCCGCGCCTGACCCCCACCCCCTCATTATGCTCATATTAAAAGATTCAAAAATTAATTACTATATTACTGTTACATAATATAGGCTAATCAGAAAGAAAAAAATATTTATTCCCTTTTGCACAGCCTAATTGAATAAAAGAAATATCTATTGGGCTCACATAATATTTGCGTTTGGTTGATGTGATACAACTATTTTGCAATTACCTTTTCACTGTCCTGCCAAGATTTTTTCAGTGTACTTGATCTCTTTGAACCCCCCCCCCCCTCTCCCTCTCCCTCTCTCCCCCTCTCTTTCTTTCTATTTCTCTCTCCTTCCCTTCCTTCCTCTTCCCTCCCTGACTGTCTATCCTTTTTTTCCCGTATCTTTCTGGACAATTTATTAAACCTCTTTTTCCCTATCTTCTTTTTTTAATTTTAACCTAAATCCACGAGGCAAATTTAAAGTGCAAACTAATATGAACTCCGATACCCGTATCCAAGTACAATTTCTAGTGAGCCCTGTCCGATAAGTTCACTTTTGCAGAAAACGATATTTGTATTAATTTTGTGTTTCTTAGAAAACTTCTTCATATGGTATAATGAATATTTGTTTCAAAATACATAGGCATAATAATTATTACAATTATGGAAACAAATACACCCTACCCGCACCTCCAGTTAAAATTCAGACTGAGTATTTTGGAGGACCAAACAACCAAGAACCAAGAAGATAAATCTTTTGAAAGGTAAATGGAAACAAAAATTGAACATGTATATATTCATGAAATACTTCAAAGTAGATTGATTAGGCCTATGTGAAGAAAATGACAAACGTAATTCATAGAAAATCATTTGTGTTGACAATTTACCTACATGCATATTGCATTAATTATGCCAAATTATATATTGGTGAATCTGATAGCACTGATAATAGTGTAAATGATATTGTAACTTTTGTTTTTGCAGGCAGGGGGGGGGGGGGGGTACCGTTGTTCGAATGGTCAGAAACTCCTTCTTTGATTGTTGCTATATTTGTTATGTCGCCCTCTATAGTACTTTTCCCGAAATTTAGCGCCAACACGAAAACGAAATCCTCGAACACATCCTTGTAGAAAACGAGCTAAATACGCTTTATATTAACAATTATGCCTCGAGAAATTATTACCTTACAGCTAGGACAATGTGGGAACCAGAGTGAGTATGATAAACTGTGAATTTCAAAGGGGAGAAAGTGGCTGTTGATTACGTGACGTGAGGCAGTGAATATAAATTACATCGGTCCCAGACGTTCATTATGATGTTGTGATAGTAGTCTAACTTAGATCTAGATCTACCTGTATTAAACGAAAGTTGTAACTTTTATTTTTCGCCTTCTAGTATGAGCCTTTGGAGCTCACCAGCAGAGACTAAATAAAGTGCTCAGAATAGATAACATATACAGTAGGGGTGCTGGTCTGAAATTGAGCATTGTTCGCATGAACGAGGATTGGCTTCGTAAACGCAGACGTCCACATTATTATTGCAGACGTTTCTTAGATCTATTTCCAATCCGTGCGTTGGCGATGTAAAAAACTGATTCCTCAATTATTTTCTTGATGCATTTTACATTGACTTTGTACAGAGACTTTCACGTTATTTAATTATTAGCGATAAATCCTTGGGAAGACGGACAACCTAAAAGTAGTCTAGTTCAAGTTCAAGTTCAAGTTCAAGTTTATTCAAACCAATCAAACACAACATTTTACAATCAATTGACACAAAAGAAATATAAAACATGATAGGTTTGGGACCCCGGAGAAGCAGAGCTTGTGATAAGGGGCCCCTTAAAAGGTACATAAACAAAAACAAAATACCAGTATTTAGAATAACCGATGACAAAAACATATTTACAATGATAACTAATGAGTAAATATGGGAACAGAAAAAAGATAACACACATACACATACACACCCACGCACACACACACAGACACACGCACATACACACATACACACATGGCTTTCCAGGATTTACTTTAACATATTTTGTAATCTCTCAAAAAGATATTCTCGACATGTATGTTTAAACATAGGTAGTGTTGGACTGGATCTGATGTTTTGTGGCAACTTATTCCATTCTTTGATACAATTAATTACAAAAGAGTTTGAAGCAGTTTGTGTTCTCGCAAACGGCTGATGGATAAGATTTCTCTGACGTGTGTTGTACGAATGGACAGTCGAATTAACAATAAACGCATCTTTTAAAAATGAATTATTTTGAGCAGATTGAGATTTGTACATGAATATCAAACAATTCATGGAGACTAATTCATCAAGAGGCAACATCTGAAGTTGCACAAATAAAGGATTACTTGGACTTCTGTAATTTGAATTTGTAATGAGCCTGATAGCTTTCTTCTGAAGGACTATTAACTTGTTTATATGGCTCCTATACGTATTTCCCCATGCAACATTACAATAAGTTAAGTGAGGCATAATGATAGCATTATAAAGAGTTACTAAAGTTTGCTCTGGTAAAAAAAAGCGTAACTTAAAAATCACACCAACACTCCTCGAGACCTTGGTACAAACATTGCTGAGGTGATCTTTCCAAGTTAAATGATCATCAACTGTAACTCCAAGAAACCTTACATTTTGACTCCGGTTGATCAGATGACCACCTATTGTCAGGGGGTCAATATTATCTGGGATTCTTTTGCCCCTTGATCTAAAAACAACATATTGAGTCTTACTAGCATTTAACAAAAGTTTGTTGCAACAAAACCACTTAAATATATTGTGAACTTCATTATTTGCAGACAAAATCAGATTATGCATGTCTTTGTGGTGAGAGAGCAAGCAAGTATCATCAGCAAAAAGTGAATAAGTAAACAACTGAGATGAGTTTATAATATCATTAATATAAATCAAGAACAATAAGGGGCCCAGGACTGAGCCTTGGGGTACGCCATATTTTACCTTCCTAGATTGTGATTTAACTCCATTAACCACTACATACTGTAATCGATTATATAAGTAATTTTTAAACCATTTCAAAGCTATCCCACGAATGCCATAATGCTCAAGCTTGCTTAATAATATATCATGATCAATAGTGTCGAATGCTTTCGATAAATCCAAAAACACACCAAGACAAAACTTCCCAGCATCAATTGCATTTATAATAGTGTTTACCAAATTCAAGACACCCATACTTGTAGAGCAATTCTTTCGAAAGCCAAATTGTCTAGACGGTGAACTGGAGTTATTTTCTTACGCGGAATCTGTTTTTTTGCATCGCCTGCGCGTGGTTGGGGAACCCGAAACCCACAGAGCGCCGATGAAAAAAACATCCGCAAAAATGCGGACGATCCTTATTTTTTAGGATGCAATTTGTCCGTGTTTACGAGGATATCCTTGTTTATGCGGACGATCCCCATTCTCGGACCAACGTCCCTACTGATGAAGGAAATTAATTGACTGTTTGACTTTGAAATTTAATTTCTTTGACTTTCTGCCTGCATTGCTGCTATATTTAGCTTTTATAATCATGGTACGACTAACGTTCCGAGCATCGTTTCACAAAACCGCCATAATTTCAACTTCACCGACATCCCATTGAAAATGAAATGTGTGTTAAATTCGATACCTGCATTTCAATGGATTTTCAGGGAACTTGTAGTTGTACTCATGAGTGATTTTTTTTCTTCCGATCATTTTCAATTTTTAACATTCTGATTCAATGACATGAAAATAGATTTAAACATGGACTAGACCTACAACAACTTCAAATAAGAGAATTTTATCCAAGGTACATGTATGAGTGATTCCAGGTATTGGAGAGCTCAAAATTGTCAAATTTTGGAGGGAGATTTAAAGGCATCGTTTAACAATGTTTAACACCATATCACAGACACTGATAACGCATACGGCCGTGCATCTCAGATTTAACATTGTTAACGATGCCTTTGATTTGTCTTGTTCTTCCAATCTCTAGTTGGGATGGAGTTCTGGAAGCAGCTGTGTCTGGAGCATGGCATCAGCCCTGAAGGAATTCTGGAGGATTTTGCCACCGATGGAACTGATCGGAAAGACGTCTTCTTTTATCAGGTAATAAGTCCGGGCAATCCTCGTTTCTTGTCACTGCCTGTAGGAAAGCAAGATCTTTTGCTGCTGCTCTGTTCTAGGCCATATTGGTTTTTTCATATTTTCTGAACAATTCTTAAGGCTTACGTCTGGCACTTATCGTTTTGGAATCAGCACCCTCGAATTGACAAAACACCATAAAAAACATCATATATATTTTGTTTAAAAGGTTTGGGCCTTTTCCTATGGGGCCTAGCTTGAACTATAAATGGCCATTAGAAGCTTGAGGTGACCAGCTCTCTCACTCACATAATAACAATGACATTCCACGCCTTTTCAGGGATGCATAGATTAACATTTACAAGTGGAGTCTTGTATTCCTCTCATGTCTTGCAAATTGCTCCTCCTGATGGTGTATTATTATTTCGTTGGATTTAGCACAGGCAAATGAATTGATTTCTGCCATTTATAATTTACCTCCCCTAGGTGGAATGTGGCAAATTTAGAGTAATGTCTTGTCAAAGGACATTAGAACTTTAACAGTAATTTGAACCCCATGCCTTGTGTTTTCCAATCCAGAGAGTTATTCTCTGGACCACAACACCTCTACATCAGTGAATCTTCCTAGCACAAGCCCTAAACTAATCTACCAGTAACTCAAAATTCAATTGCATCTCATGCCCTATTGCTTTTTTCAGGGGGGGGGGGGCAAAATTAAGCCAAGAGTATTTACATTGGATAACACCATCACAAGATATAGCATAACCCCCTTGTCTTCAAAATTCCATTGAAAGGAACTGAGGTCATGAAAGTTAGTGTGATGTCGATCATACCAGAGCATAACTGGCAATCATTATCTCCACTCTAGATGGGTCATTACCATCAAGTTCACTCTCAATCATCAGATATTTCTAGGGCTCATAACAGGTCTTCTTATATACTTCATTTGGAGACATTCACTTTCACTCCAATGTTATTCTGTTGAATTAGTACAATATATATATATTTTCTGGGCATTTTAAGGTAACCGTTTCTGCAAAGTAAAATAGATGCTGTTTCTCTTACAGTTTGGGCCATCTGTGTTAGATAAGAAAAATTACAAATGGTAACAGTCGACCAATACTGTTTGTGTTAAGCACAAAATGCTAATCATTACTGATTTTATTTCCAACATGTAGTGTAAGCTCCTTTAAAAAGAATTATACCACTAATTCTATTTCTGTCATTATAGGCTGACGATGAACACTACATCCCTAGAGCAGTCCTGCTAGACTTGGAACCCAGGGTTATTCATGGAATCCAGAACTCTCGCTATGCTAATCTGTACAATCCGGAGAATATTTTCATCTCTAAGGATGGCGGTGGGGCAGGAAACAACTGGGCATCAGGCTATTCACAGGTTTGTTTTGGTGTTTGGTTGGTGCTTTTGTGAGATTCCAGCCGCTATACAGTTATTCATATTTTGTTACAGTGGCTGAGATATAAGGTTACTGTGCACTCAGGGATGCCACTTTTCAGGCTATAGAAAAGTCCTTTTTAATGTATAAAATAGTTCATTCTAGGTGATTTTCAGACCCTCTGATCAATTCTAAGTGGTATCCATGTGCACTATATTTCTGCAGTGAATGATTCTTTATACTAATGTGTCCTTATGGTTTTGTGTCAAGTCTATACTTGATTAGTTTTGCAGCACTTGGCTTATTTATGTTATTGTCAAAGATCCCTGGGAGTGCTTGAGTAAGACACAATTATTTTTTGACAGATCTTTAATTGTATTCATAAGTATGCTGTATTAGTATTTTATTTTGTTTTATTGCTTTGCAGGGTGACAGAATGATCACACAAAGAGGTATTCAACATGAATGCATTTTCTTTTTTGCAGGGTGAGCAACTATGAGAGGAGATACTTGAAATCATAATTGAGTTTTGTTTTTACAGGGTGACAAGCTCTGTGAAGAAGTATTTTCACAACAATTTCTTCTTTTTTTTTTTGCAGGGTGAAAGACTGTATGAAGAGGTATTTGACATCATAGACAGAGAAGCTGATAACAGTGACAGTTTGGAAGTAAGTGGATAGGAATTATTCTTTTGTTTGCAGATCTCTGTAGATCATGTCTTTCCAAGTCACTTCATCTGTATTTATCAGAGCATCTGCTCATTTTCAATCTACTTTCTTCACTTCTCCTTGCATCTACTTCTCTCATGATCTCCCTCCTCCATCTCTCAATGTGCATGTCAATACTCTAATAATAATAATAATATTCTGTGTTTATATAGCTCTCAATACATCGATCCAACGATGTGTCTAAGCTCTTTACAGATATACTATTACCCCGGTCATCGGATTTAGGCCTACCCGCATACTCTCTTTCTAAATGTAACAGAAGAAAATATTTTACTGCACAATTTTTTATAATAATGATTCTTTGTCACTATCAGAGCTTCTGTATTACTGCAGTGAATCTATTTATAACATTTGAGTAAAAACTTTGACATCCTGCAGTTGAAAGTGTCTGTATTGTTTCAGAAATCTTAATTTGGAAGGCTTCTTAAATTCTTATGTCACACATATTTTATGAAGACTTGTTTACACGTATCTGATCAATGGGTTATGTTCCTAACAATATTTTGTACTGTGCCACAGAGTGACAAGCCCATCTGCATAATAATAGTGAATATTAATAATGCGCCATGTCTGTCAAAAATGACACTCCTGGCGCAGTTGTGTGAAAATTGTATAATTGTGGGCACACGACCATCAAGTGATTCAATAAAGAAAGTAAAATACACATAAGTTATAGTTAAACATACTTCAGGACATAATTTTTCAATAATAGAATTACAATTAAAAAAAAATTAAACCTAAAAAGTGAGGTTACATATGCTTAATACACAGGTATGAGTTAAAGCATATAGGATGTACTGTTGCTTAATAATACCCAATACAAAGTATATTACAGTAATACAAGTAGGGTAGTACAATGTAAGACATACCGTATTTGCCTGGCGATAAGGCCGCACTCCAACTTTGACATTTCAAAGAGGGGGGGGGGGGGGGGGGGGGGGGAAGGAAAAAAACAAAAACAAAAACAAAAACAAAAACAAACGGACAAAACAAAGTAATCGTAATTTTCTCTTAAAACACTGTTTATTTTTAGAAACTGATACCAAATTCATCAATATTCTTATAATTTACCGGAAGTTTAGCTAAAAAAGTGATCGCAGGCATATTTGGTGTCCGATATACACCTACCACAATGTACGGTGTAATGCGAAATGGCATGAAATGGAAAAACAAAATGGCTACTTCGGATGGATGCTTCGCGGATTGTCTGTTAAACGGTCCCTTCCTTTACTTTTGCAACCCATTGGCACAAACTTAGATCAAGATATATATCGGCAAATGTTGTTTTAGGAAGTTATTTTCATCTTCATGTCAACAATGCAAGATAAAATTGTCGGTAAGATGTTTGAAAATGTCCTGTACCATAGTGGTATAGTTATTTTACCGTTTGTAGTCCCATATGGCTAAATTCATGCTGGTTTTGACTTAGCTTCTTTTTTTTTTTTGTACTCTTTCGTCGTATACGCCGCACCCCGACTTTTTGATATTTTCTCTTCCAAAAATACTGCGGCCTTTACGCCGGCAAATACGAAATTTAACAAACTAAAATGTTGAGAACAGAAATGTTTTTTAATAGATATCAATGTTTTCTGTTCTTTATAGGGCTTTGTATTGGCCCATTCCATCGCTGGAGGAACCGGGTCAGGTATGGGATCCTACATCCTGGAGAAGCTCAATGACAGGTGAGATCACTTTGATGACATCATAGGGTCAAAGGTCACATAGACATTGCCTTAATACAAATATTTGGAATTATTATAATGATATTATTCTAGATGTATATACCGTTTCATAAATATCAACGATGTCTCTAAGCACTTAACAGAAAATACTTTCAAACCTTAACCAATGAAACGGAAGTTAGATTAGCATGCAGGATTTCTCGCTCAAGTTTTATGGTGTCTCGAGGCCGCCATATTGTAATCAAAATGTACGCAAAACCGTACCAAAACTTTGTATTACCTTTAAAGTTACATTCTAACATGTAATTTTGCGTTTTTCTGTCTTTGTTTCTGTCTCTTCCTACAGGTTCCCTAAGAAGTTAATCCAGACCTACTCTGTGTTTCCTAACCAGCAGGAGATCAGTGATGTCGTAGTCCAACCTTATAACTCCATGCTGACATTGAAGAGACTTACCCAGAACAGTGATTGTGTGGTAAGCTCTCTCAAGGTTTCAAGACCAGTGATCTATAAGAATGTTAAACTGTAAAGTGACTCAGTAACATTGCCTCAGATTTTGAAACAAAATCCTGGATTTAGCTCATGTTGCAATCATAATTATAAACCTTTAGGTCAGTCAGGAACCCCTTGACTTTTACAAGCTGATCGTCTGTCTGATTATCAAGATATTTATGATTGGAATTACAAAATTTGAAAACCGTTCGCCAAACGCTTTTCATAACACTACAGTCTATTGGGGAAAATGAGTATGGTAACACCGGTCACTCAAAGATTTGTACTATTTTGAGGCACTTCATGAACATTTTGAAGCGTGATTTGTTTAAGGCTTCAATATTACACCATATCACAGACACTGATAACACATAGGACCATGCATCTCAGATTTAACATTGTTAAACAATGCCTTTAAGCTAACATCGCATGCCTAATGTGTAATTTCTGTGCACATTCCTGATTTTTTACCTTTTTAAAAAATTCAATCCCAACTTTCTGATTCTTATCCTATTATCTTTGTATTCTAGGTTGTACTTGATAACACAGCTCTAAACAGGATAGCTACAGAGAGACTTCATCTTCAAAAACCAGACTTCTTACAGATCAACCAGATGGTAAATATGTCTCTTAAATACTCAGCCATTGTCTGTTATTATGAAGAAATGAAACATTGAGAGCATTAGTTGTTTGAGTGGTAGCTAACCAGTCAGTGATCCAATTTCTAGAAAGTTAAGTAATAATAGGTTATGAAAAGTTAGTTTTGTTATTATTTTTTTTTGGGGAGGGATGTGGATTTTGGTTTTGGTTTTTAATGCAGAAATTGTCCATATTGTTAACTGAAATATTCTAGTATCTCTGTATATATATCCTGTGCAAAGTAATACATTTGATCTGTAATGATTATTCTAAAAGTGTCATGTATTTGAAAATGCTGATCTGCATTTATTGAAAAAAACTTATTATCATGTTGAAACCAGATTCTCCAGGAAGAAGATATTTTTCATCTTATTCACACCTTTTCACTTCCTTTGATCCGTTACACTGTGCTTTGGTAAATTCATTGTTCTGGGCCATATGGGCTATTCAATTCAATTCAATTCAAAATGGTTTATTTCAAATAAAACTTTCATCGCGGCGTTTAGCCAAATTACAAAAGTTTACAAACAAAATTAATAACACATAATAAATGTAATATTTAACATAGCATAACATGATATATTGAATTTGTAAAATAAATCAGTATAAATACGAGAAATATAGCTTATTGCAACATTTGGAAACATAAATTAGAAAGAAATCTAAATTAAATAGCATTACGGTAAATAGCACTGAAATCATGTGAAAGAAGCACTAAAGTATTAGCAATAAGCGGTAAACGGAGCAAGTGTCTATGTGGTGGGAAAAATTGAGAGTAAAACTGAAAGGTGAGGAGTAACGTTTGCAAATACATTTTGCTTTATATCTTTACATGTGATTTATTTGTACCCCTGTTTTTTTTGTTCATTATGAAATACAACATTCTGACTAATCTCTACTCTAGGTATCGACCATCATGTCCACGAGCACTACCACGCTGAGATACCCTGGCTACATGAATAACGATCTGATTGGATTGGTAGCCTCACTCATCCCCACCCCTAGACTACACTTCCTCATGACTGGATACACACCTCTCACTCTAGGGACAGATACAAAGGTAAATAATAATAATGTAGTAATAATTATATTTGCTTATATAGAGCCTAATACTTACTTTATCAGAAGTCTCCAAGTGCTCTACAGTAATGCAGCATAAATACCCTGCATGGCTTTAGCAGTGCAGCTGTCACATGCTCTGCATTTGAAGGAATAAATTTGTACCAGGTCCCCATTTACTTCACCTGGTGGAGTGTGGCAAATGTAGATCAATGTCTTGCCAAAGGACATCATTGGTTGGTTTTATAGTGCTCATATCCACCTCGCAAGGTGCTCAAGGCGCTCCAATATTAACCCAACTACCGATTTTGGTGGTCACAGCATTCAAGGAATTCCTTTCTACTGGTACCCATGTGACACCTGGGTGAAGAGTAGCAAATTTAGATTAATGCCTTGCCAAAGGACAGTAGTGCCACCACAGGACTTGAACCGTGTGATCCACAGTCCGATGGTGTATCCGCTAGAAGACGACGCCCCTGAATATGTTGGAAAAGTTTCTTCATGAAATTGAACACTTCAAATCATGTCGCATAAATCTCTCTATATATAGGGCTGTATGAATGCATCACTATCATCATTATTCCTTCCGTTTGGCTACTGTGAGGGCGTATTGCTTTACTTACACAAAGGCTTTTCGTCATCCTACCAGGTCCCCATTTCTCTATTGAGTATGGAGTGGGAAATGTAGATTTATGCCTTGCCAAAAGACATTAGTGCCATATCCGGGAACGACATCACGACCTTTGAATTTCAAGTTCAATGCTTAAACCACTTATCACGACACCTCTCGTTTCTTGTCTCTTCCATTCAAAATCCCAGCTAGCAAGCGTCAGGAAGACGACCGTCCTCGATGTGATGCGCCGTCTGCTACAGCCCAAGAACATCATGGTTTCCACCACGTTGAGAGATAAACAGAGCAGCCATTGCTATATCTCAATCCTCAACATCATACAGGGAGAAGTGGACCCCACGCAGGTATGTTGATTGATACTTTATTTTCTTTCATTTCTTCAAATTTCTGGCACAGAATACAGTATACAAATACAGTCAAACCTGCTTTAATGACCACCTGTCTACAAAGAACACCTGTCTACAAAGACAACATTTTTTGTTTCCCTTGAAATCGAAACATGTACTAAATGAAACTGTCTACAAAGACCACTTTTTGAGTTTCCCTTGGGTGGTCGCTATAGACAGGTTTGACTGTAATACATGTTTGCGACTGAGTTAGTGAATATGCACTGCACGCAGGATAAGACACGGTAGGATAATGAACAAGACTTGATGAGTTCATTGTTGCCCATCTCATTGTGACTTAACCAAGAGCAGTGCATATCACTAATGCATGAGCTAAAAACAAGTATTATTGTTTCATCAGATAAGTCTACAGTATGAGTATAAAGTCCAGAAATTGACGGTTGTTATCACCAAAATGTACTCCCTGTGCATATGGTAAAAATGAATGCACGCACACGTGATCCATTTCAAGGCCTTTCATTGGCTACATTTTTTAACCCATTTTATAAACAGGCATAACAAATAGTCGTTTTGAAATTAAAACCAGATGTTCATGTAGCAACTACTGTAACGTTGGGAATATCCCTGAGAATTGTAAAGCTTTGTTGGAAAGCTCCGTTCATTGAAATGTGCTGAGCTATGAAGCATGAAACAAAATTTGTAAAAAAAGGAATTTAGGTTGCAGTTTTGTTGTGTGCTGTAAATTACACGACCCAAAAGCAATTCATGAAATTCGTTGAGATAGAATATTAAAAATGAAAGCACATAGATAATTTAATGACGTCAATGGAAGAGACTAAAATGCCATGGATTATGCATTTTTTTTGTTGCTTTTTAGGTCCACAAGAGTCTGCAGAGAATACGAGAAAGGAAACTTGCTAACTTCATCCCGTGGGGACCAGCAAGTATCCAGGTATATCCATAATAATTGAACTTCACTTGATACCAATTTGTTCTAGTATGTTTGGTAGAAACTCTTTTTTTTTTGTAATGACCAAATTTAGCAACATTACAGCATGTTTTCTCAATTTTTTTCCCTCAAACTCATCAGTATAATAAGAGGAGATAAACTTGTACCATACATTATGATAACTCTTATGCTCGAATCTTTGCAATATACATTCCACCCTGTTTCACCACATCACGCTTGCAGGAGTGTTACATACATACATCAGGTGTTGTACTCCGTATGATGTAAACGTGCTTGAGGGGGAGGGAGGGGGGTCAATACAATAGTAGTAGTGTGATTATCACTATTAGTTATAAGCTTTGGAGTGTTGATAGCAACTATGAAGCAATTTTTTTCTCCAAATGAATCCATGAAATATCCATGCAATTCAATTTCAGAATTTCAAGTAATTTTTTTGTTTAAATCCCTTAGGTTGCTCTTTCTAAGAAGTCTCCCTACGTCCAGACAGCCCACAGAGTCAGTGGTTTGATGTTAGCAAACCATACCAGCATTGTCTCGGTAAGTTTCATTTTTGTCTCCTATACACCTTCAAAAAGTTGTCTTTTGTGCTGACTATATGAAATCATTCATAAATCATTGCTGTATCATTCTCTTTGAATTGTAGGAAACCTCTTTTGAGATGAAATGCATTCGAAGTTGTGCAGGTTATAACAATTTGGTATTATCAGCAATCACATAAAAAAATTGATCTCTGAAATGTGTATTTGTTGTTGCTTTGTTGAGTGGCCTGTTAATTTGGTTAATGCCTTACAAGGTTTGCATCATTTTCTACACATGTTCTTCTTTGGCAATGCAACTACATTCGTGTGCATATCTGGATGACTGGGGGTTTTTTTTTGGGGGGGGGGGTTACATTTGCAGGTTGTTGTGTTGTTTTTTTGAGAGAGAGGGGAGGCTTTTTTGTTTTTTTTATATATTTTTTTGTTTGTGGTTTTGTTTTTGTTTCATTTGTTTTTGTTTGACGTTCTTTCGTGTTTTGTTTTTGTTTACTTTTTTTGCTTTTTTTTGTTGGTTTGTTTTTGGATTTATTTGTATGGTGGAATTTGTTTTGATTTTCAATTGTAGAATACGGTACACCTCTCTCTACAAGGCTTTTCCTTGAGAAATTAGTTGCTAGATTACAAGAGAGTAAAGAATCGATTCTATGCTTGTATTTCACTCCAGCTGTTTGAGAGGACATGCAGCCAGTTTGACAAGCTCCGCAAGCGTGAGGCTTTCTTGGAGCAGTTCCGCAAGGAGAATATCTTCAAGGATAATCTTGATGAGTTGGATGATTCACGGGAGGTCGTCCAGCAGCTGATTGATGAGCTCCATGCTGCAACCAAACCAGATTACATCTCATGGGGTACACAGCAGGTGAGAAGGGTGCAGTGGAACTTTGATCAGTAGCTTTGAATAAGGAACTTTGA
This sequence comes from Strongylocentrotus purpuratus, assembly GCF_000002235.5. Classification (NCBI taxonomy): domain Eukaryota; kingdom Metazoa; phylum Echinodermata; class Echinoidea; order Camarodonta; family Strongylocentrotidae; genus Strongylocentrotus; species Strongylocentrotus purpuratus. The sequence goes on along the minus strand of NW_022145604.1, from coordinate 27,736,878 downwards.
TAAGTTGCTTGGAATGAGGAACATTGCTTTAACACTTGAATGGGCGATTCATTATCTGATGATAATAATAATAATTTGTTTTTATATCAGGGATGCCAATTTTCAGGCAATAGCCTGAATTCAGGTCCTGGCAAGTTATTTTCAGAACATAGTTCAAAAGTTACAATAGTTATCATAGTTACAAAATAGCTTATTCTAGGTGATTTTAAGGCCCTCTGATCACTTCTAACTGGCATCCCTGTTATATAGCTCATAACATATTTTGATATAACTTCCCTAGGCGCTTCCAAAGAGCTTTGGAAATTATTACCCTAGCATTAGCTCCAGCAGCCGTTATCAGTACACAGTGCCACAGTGCATTTAAGGGTAATTGTAAGATAGGTTTGCATGAAAATTGAATTAATCATTATACTCCAATAATGTGTTATCTTGTTTTCTCTTCTTTTCTATCCCCAGGCCGCTCAAGCTTCCAAGTCATGAGAACAATGAGGATCAAAGCTAGCCATAGGCAATGTCAATCGTTGGAGCTAGCTCACGCTGAACTCTTAAAAACAAGGACATTTGCGCCTATTGATCTTTAACCAGCCTCTGCTCTTGGAAATGTCAATCTGCACTATGGGATTGTCACAGAGAGTGGGTTTCCCAAGGCTGTTAATGTATTTCCTTTAAAACGTTTAATATACAGGAGCAACTGACATTTTGCAGAAGTGACCTTGAAGCCTAGAGGCAATTAGCCCGGTGAAATACGAACTGTCTACATCTGTACCGGAAAATGCACCTATATTGAAGTCCACAGAAAGATTGAAACTGCTGAAAGGAATTCACCTTCATGTTAAAAAATCAGCTTTGGAGAATATAACAAATGTTCACCTTTATCCAAACATTGAACACAAAACTTTTCTAATCTTGAAGGTTCTTTTATTTCATTGCATCAAATCACAATTTAATAGTTGCGGTATACATTATTGTGGATGGAAAATTCCACAAGAGATAAATCAGACACTTCCGTAGATCTTAAAATGACTCAACTTCTTTATGTGCTTTTCAGCTATTGGACAAAAATAAGCTTTACCACCATTTCTTCTATTTCATGCACTAAAAATTTTGGTCATATGAATACCGTAAATTGAACAGTTTTTCTGTGGCTCTAAGTTACATTAATTCTCATCAGATGTGAATACAATCATGATACTATGTATATAAATTGTTTCCACTATTTGGTACACTACTCAAATGATACATTGTAATGCAATGATACATGTCTATTATCAGACGCCAGAAACATGATCAATGCCTTGTATGTCTTCATGATTCGTAAATGAAAAGAAATAGTCGTCTTTGTTATTCTTGGTTTTATTTGAAAGAGGACCTTAGCTGTGGAGTAACTATATCTATCAGGAGCGCAGGGTCAATGTCAATGCTCATGTCAGCCCTCAAGACTTCCCTGTTCCCAGCTATGACATCATCTCAAGAATAATACTAATGTAAAAAAAAAACTAATGGAAATAACCTTAATTTGAAATACTGACCAGGATTGTTATATATGTGAAACATTGTAGAGCAAGCACCATGAGCGCCAATCAGAGGGGGAACAACAGAGCTTTACAAGAAGACATCATCATCATCATCATAATATTTAGATCTTTGGTCCGGGGCCCTGTTCCATAAAACTTGTTACCAATAACAAGTGTCACATTTCTATGACAAATTTGCCATCAGCCAATCAAATGCAACGATTTCAGTAGCTTATAACAGTTATTGCAACTTGTTATTGACAACAAGGTTTGTGAAACAGGGTCCTGATTAAATTTAATAAACCTTGGCAGTGGATCAGATGCATTAGTGGACTGTTTGAATTGTCTTCCAGTGGTACATGTCCATAAGTACTCGCCAGCAAAGGAACGTTGTTTTGTCAGTTTGTTCATAGATTTTGTATCAAGAAAAAGATGCAATTGAGCACTAAAAGCAGTAGAAATATCAAGCTCATTTAGTTTTTCTAAAATAGTGGAAGGATTTGATTTTGGAGAAAAGTGCTATAAATACATGTACTGTTACTTCTTAGTTGTTTTCGCATTATTTTGTTCTTTGGGCATCTTAGAGAAAGAGAAGTAAATTTGTAGCCATGTTCACAGTGCTTTTTTGACTCTCCAATTTACACCCCAGTCATATTATTATCTTATGCATAGCATTTCTTAAGAACTAAATAGCGTTACAACTTGCAAAATGAATTGTAAAAACTGTACAGAAATTGACCAGTGAATATACATGTACCACTAATATTGGAAAAAAAGTTGTACACAATATGGTATACTGTGATAGCCTTTAAGCAAATGTATATAATTGTAAATTGTAAATGCAGTGCCTGTTGTCTATAAGATGTAAATTACTTATTTGTATCGTAAATAAACAATTCAAAATTGTGCCTACAAATGAAACTTTTGTTCTTTGGTTTGTACTAAACTAAAGCTGTATCAAAGTGTGGTTTGAGTAAAGTCTAAACAAATCCAATACATACGCTTTCCCATGCATTGTATCACTACCTTCTGATAAAAGGCAGCAATAATTTGAAGGGAATAAGATAAGTCATACTCTAATAAGAGACAATGTGGAAATGCCATATTTCAAAATCTAGGGGGGGGGGCTTTACTTTGTTGTTTAGCATGGTCACATTCTAGAATACAAACCGTTTGGCCTTTATTGGGCAACATTCCTTCGTTAAAGGGGAAGTCCACCCTGAAATTAAGTTAGTTTTAATAGGAGTAGAAAAATGAGAGAAACAAGTCAGTGAAAGTTTGAGCAAATTCCGATTAAAAATAAGGAAGTTAGGATTTTTGAAGTTGTGATCAATCAAACACAAATTGGCAACTCTATGACGTATCATGCGAGCTCAACTTCCATTTACTCAGTACTAAAAAAATCTAAAATTTTCATTTTCCCTCAAGAAAAATTTCAACCATACATGCACCCTAAATATAATAATTGCAAATATGTTTCTATACTCCCCCTGCAAGGAACAAATATATATTCCGTCATCAATAACGAAGAAAACATGATTTTATGGAATATTATGCACAAAGCAAATGAAGGAGAGCTCGTATAATAAGTCACAGAGTTGCCAATTTGTATTTGATTGGTCACAACTTCAATAATTCATAACTTTCTTATTTTCATTCAGAATTTGCTCAAACTTTCACTCACCTGATTTTCTTATTATTCTGCCTCTATCGAAACAAACTTATTTTGGGGGTGGACTTTCCCTTTAAAGACATTAGCGAACTTAAAAATATAATTATAGGGCAATCCAACACTTTTGGCTAAAGGGGTTTCATCATTTTTTTGTTAAAGCCTTATCACTTTAATTAAAGATACTTGGGCCTCTATGCTAGACAAATTTCAAATTAAAATTCTTTTTCATTTTTTGATATGACTTTTGTTTTCCTTAGTCATAACACATTGAGAATGATCCGCTTTTTGGATAATAATTTAAAAAATAAAAAAGCAATTTAGGTTCTTGGACAATTACCCCCAGAACAATCAGCCCGGGCCAATTACCAGCGGGACAATAACCCCCCCCCCCCCCCCCCCAAGAACAATTACACCACCCCCCCCCCCCCCAAAAAAAAACGATCTGCTTTTATTAAAACCAACTTGATATCAGGGTGGACCTCCCCTTCCCCCCTTCCCATTTTCGGGGGGAGGGGCGTAATTTTCAGGGGTTGGAAATAATTCTAGACGCGGTAATTGCCCTAGGAAGTGATTTTCAGGGGTTGGGGAATGTCAAGAGGGTATAATATATAATGGACAATTGTGGGCAAATTTCATGATTACCATAAAACATAAATCAATAGGATGATGCAAGGCCCTATTGTAGGAGTGAGAATAACTGACCTCCCCTTAATTTCCAAAGCATAAATTCTCTCCCCCCCCCCCTCTCCTTCCCTGGGATGGGTTGAGAGCCCGGCCCCCCCCCCCCCCACTCAGGTTTCGAAATGACCGCATGCGTGTTGCCAAAATGTCCTTTTCGTAACAAAAGAAAAAGGTCGACCCGTATTGACTTTACACACCGGACTTTTGCTGAAAAGGGGGGGGGCCGGGGTGCTGAAAAAGGCTCGTATACAAAAGAAAAAGGTCGAGCCGTATTGACTTTACACACCGGACTTTTGCTGAAAAGGGGGGGTCGGTTGGAACACGCATATGCGTACCCTAAATAACACTGAGTGGGGGGGCCGGGGTTGAGAGAACAAAACATATATACCTCGAACCCCCCCCCCCCCCCCCGGCCGCCCCCGGCCTCTCCCCCTAGATCTCCCCTGTGCAGCAAATTATAGGCCTATATAATATCTATTTGGAAAAATGCGAAGAGCATGAACGACGTTTTATCATACACAAAATTATAAGAATTATAATAAATCCGGGTAAATGAACCCCGATAGGCCGGTATCACCAAACAACAACAACAACATGCATTCTCATGATATGATATGACCCGATACGATTTGACCTGGCGAAAGCTAATAGCTTCCGTTACGCTGCTGCTTGAAGGAACCGGTGCTGTTGGGCTCAAGTCCTCTTTTTAATTTGAAAATTGCTGTTGAGATCAACTTAAAATTATGTCTCTCGTCAATATAGCCACTAGGCGACTTCTTTCGCAAGCCAAGGTATAATATTTTGTATCTGTAATTCCATTATTTCAGCCCTTTTTTCAGGTATATCATCGCGTTGGGAGGCGTTCATTTCACCGGCACAGTGCTTACCGACGCGTCTTCGCCCGTGGCCGTGACTAGCTGTCTGTGCTGTGGCTGCAGTGCACTACACACACGCTCCACATGCATACACCAGCTACAGACGTAGTATAGGTCTAGAGGCGCACTGCTGCAGCCAATATGGGAGACTCTATGTCTCGAAGTAGAAGACAGTATAATGTCAGAGACTTTTTTCAAGATTTTTGGTTGAATGTTACTGTTAGGGAGAGAATACACCCGTCAGTGGCCTGTACTTAATCGAGCTGGCGGGGTAACCAAACTCCAAAGTTTGCGTTTGCAGAGATTTTGAAAATAGGTCTAGACCTAGATCTATACAAAATGTGATCAGGGGCGCTGGTCCGAGAATGAGGATCGTCCTCATAAACAAGGATATCCTCTTAAACGCGGACAAAATGCGTCCTCAAAAATATGGATCGTCTGCATTTTCGCGGACGTTTTTTTTCATCGGCGCTCTGCGGGTTTCAGGTTACCTAACCGCCCAGGCGCCCACTGGCGATGCTAAAAATAGATTCCACTTAGCCTTAAGAAAATAATATAGTTCACCGTCTATTTTTATGGGTTGTCCATCTTCCCAAGGATTTATCGCTCATAATGTGTAAGTCTTTGTAAAAAGTCATTGTAGATCTAAAATGCATCAAGAAAATCAATGCAGAATCTGATTTTTGCATCGTCAACGCGCCGTTCAAAAATATGAAACGTCTGCGAAAATGTGAACGATCCTTATTTTTTATGACGCATGGGTCCGCATTTACAATAACAGTCCTCGTTTATGCAGACGATCCTTATTCTCGGACCAGCGCCCCTACTGGCTATTCAATTCGATCTAAATTTTCTTGTATTTTACACCAATTCATTTATTTCAATTATTACCAAATACATGTAGACGGCAAAGTTTTTTTCTTCAAATTGGTTCAACTAGAAAATTTATCATCAAAGGATTCCGGAGATATCGCAATCTAAAAATTTGATGTCGGATCGGCGTGCGCGCTGCAACTAACAAAGTCATAAAAACAATGAAACCTTACTTCGGTCGAGAACAGGGGTTTACAGTACAGCTAATTTATAAAAAATGTGATCCATCAAAAATAAGGTAATTCATAATTTGCAAGGCAGGATTTCATACAATCAGTTGGTGCCATACCACTTCTTACTTACAATTTTGAAGATATCTGCTCTCAAAATGATGATTTCCAGACCCTTATCAGTAATGATGGGCAGTATCTTTTGATAGAAACATCGGTGAGTCTTGAAGTTTGAAATGTGTTCTTCTGAGTAGTTGATTTTTTTAATTAGACTAACCGTAATGGTGAAAAACGATCCAGAAGGGAAAACTGTAAAATCGTTCAGACACCCTTGTATATAGCATTGGTTTTCTCAGTAAAATCAAGAATGTATTTTACCTAAGCTATGATTTCTTGAATGTTTTGGCTGTGATGATAATGATAAAATTGTTCTCTTCTTTCACAGAATGTCCTTCCTGCATTTGGAGCTGGAGTCAGAAATGCATCAGAATTAACAGTAAGTACAACATTTAAAGGTAATACAAAGTTTTGGTAAATTTTGAAAATTGGGTGGATAGTGATTCTTAACAGTTTTGATATATTTGGATGTCCCTGTGGATGTATTATAAGCACTAGAAAAATTAGCCCCTAAAACACTTCTGCTTTCGAGAAAAATTGAATATAAAAATTTACCGGTGCTCCCGGTAAATTGTGATAAATTTCAAATAGCGCCTACAGCCATACAGTGGTAGCTGCGACCATGAAAATCTCAGAATATGTAGATGTGACATAATAATTACCAAACGGGAATAGATAATTGGTCGATTTTAGTCAAGAAACATTGTTTTATAAATAGCTTAATTAATATATTGACCTTGAGAGGGAGCTATACAACATAAAGAGTGTATTATTTACAATTTCATAACTTTAGACTCGATTTCTACCGCGACAACGATCACTGAATATTGTAGGATCGCATATGCGTTCCAATATGCTCATTTGGACCAAATTCATGACCCCATACCAAAGCTTTGTATTACCTTTAACCTTTTTTTTTTGTCTGCTGCTACTCTGTCAAAAAGTTAAAAGTGTGGAGGAATAATGGACAGTGCACGCTAATCACATTAAATTTTTCAGCCGAGAACACGGCATTCTTCCAGATTCTTGGGTTAACCCTTACTGTACTGGGGGGGGGGGGGGGCCTGGGAGGCCCCCCCCCCCCCTCGACATTTTCGGAGATTGCGTCGCAACCGCTTGGAATTTTGAATTGTCGTTTCATGACTTTTTTCCCTCAAGTCTTACGCACATTTTGATACCATTTTCGTCGAAATCGGATATACCTGTAAGGCGTTACATAACAATTAGTATGCGCATGTCATCAAAATAAAATTTAAAAAAATAAAAATCGCATCAAAATTTGCATAAATTATCATTATTAATTACATTAAAATAACTTTTTTGTGTAAGAAAAGAAGTTTCATATGAATAATGAGTTTCAACATTCAAAAAGTGGAGTTTGACACGTTTTCTGTAAAATGCATAAAATTAGCGCATTTTGCATAATTAATTAGGCCAACGACAAAAATTTGCATATTCGGAAAAAACTAATTATACCATCTTGTTCCTTACGTAAATATCTACAAACATGCAAATTTTCGTGTTCATCGGACAATCGACGGCCGAGATCATAGGGGGGGGCCTCCCAGGCCCCCCCCCCCCCCCAGTCAGAGGGTGCTCAAAATAGCCCAGTACAGTAAGGGTTAAGGTAAAGGTAAAGTAGGGTACATGAGCATTTGTCTACATCAATAACCCACTCTTGTAATGTCCAAAATTAAACTCATTGAATCTTTGCGCAGCACAAAACGTACGACCATTCAGTACAATGGTCTGAAATCAGACTATTACTTACTGACTTGGTAGCACTTAAGTTGATTCGACAACAAATATTATTTGTTATTTTCCCACTTAAAGACATTTTCAAGCCCCCCCCCCCCCCCCATTTTTTTTAGGGAAGTTCTAAATTAGTATTATCTTTCAAATGCCGTTGGAATTTAACCTTTTCATTTTTTGGGGCCTGCAAATGGGACATACTGTACATAAAGGGATAGTTGAGTTCTGTTGCAGAGGGCGCTACACTAAATAATTTTTTGTGAGATAATGAAAAACTGAGTGTAAAATTTGAAAGAACATACAATTTAAATGACAAAATCATCTTTGTTTGATCAAAATCGGTTCAGAAACGGCTGAATAATCCATAAATATAACGATTTATAATACTTGTGTACCACCACAAATATTAGATAATTTGAAAAAGTCGTTTGGGGTCTAAAATTACCTTCATAGCAATTTTAGGTTCTAAAAGGGCACTAGAAATGTCAATGATAAGAATAAGAGCAATAACCATGCACTTTGAAGGCATTTGCGGTCTGAAAACAGAACTCAACTATTTGATTTGATTTGATTTTATTTTATTCAGACAATATAAAAATATATACATGTCTTGGGTTACAAAACAAGGTTTAGAAAAACCCATACAAGTTTGCATCCCAGATATGGACAGTAAAATGGCATACATAATTACACAGTAAATACTAATACATAAAATATCGAAGTATGACATAGGTTATAGTTCAATATAAATACAACAACAGAAATACAAGTTAGAAATTGCAAGACACTTCTATTTTAAAAATCTAGATTGAGATGTTTTACCAGAGCCGATTTAAAGGTATTTAGCAATTGACTGTTTACTACTGTTTGTGGGAGTTGATTCCATTCATTAATTGTTTGGGGATAAAAGGATTTCATATAATAGTCTGTTCTGGCATATGGAACGTGCATCTTAAAAGTATTATCATTTCTTCCTATTCTGTTCGCTCGTGTGCACCTATTTACTTCTCCTACATTAATCAAGTTATTTACAATCTTATAGTAAAAAACAAGTCTATGGTACTTTCGTCTATTTTCTAATAAATTCATTTTGACATTTTGTAATAACACGTTATAACTCGTAGACCAATCCTTACACATCATCCTTACGTAACGTTTTTGAATACGTTCAATCCTCTCTTTGTGTGTGTTTCTATAGGGATCCCATGCTGTACAACAATATTCTAAACGTGAGCGAATTAGTGATTCAAAAAGACTTTTTAAAATAGACTTTGGACAATTAACAAAATTCCGTCTTATAATTCCCATGATCCTGTTACATTTTGTATATAAGTCAGTGCAATGGTCGTTCCAGTTTAAAGAATCATTTATTACAAGACCTAAGTATTTTTCAGACTTTACATTTGTTAACTCCTGTCCATTGAGAGAATAATTATATGTTATATCGTGAAGCTTTCGAGACATTTTCATAGTTTTACACTTTGATACATTAAAGTCGAGCATCCATGTTTCAGACCATTTACTTAAAACTTCTAAATCATTTTGTAATATCTTGCAATCATCTACATTGAAAATTGGACGGTACAATATACAATCGTCCGCATATAATCGAATAGTTGATGAAATATTATTAGGCATATCATTAATGAAACATAAAAACAATATCGGGCCTAAAATTGTTCCTTGCGGAACGCCTGATTTAACTTTGATCCATGAAGAACATTCGCCATTTATAACCACCCTTTGATATCTATTCTGTAAAAAATTCATTATCCATTCTAAATTTTGAGATCTTACACCATACATTTCAAGTTTTGTTCTTAAAAGGTCGTGAGGTACACTATCAAACGCCTTTGCAAAATCAAGGAAAGCAATGTGGACGCTTGAACCAGACTCCATATTATAACTCCAATCATTAATTGCTTCTATAAGTTGTGTTTCACAACTTCTTTTTTCCCGAAAACCATGTTGATTGTCACATAGTATATTATTTTCATTAAAATGTTCAATAAGACGTTTACAAATTATGCGTTCTAAGATCTTGCATGTAATGGACGTAAGAGATATAGGGCGATAATTACCCGGATCCTGTTTGTTACCCTTTTTATACAATGGACATATATTAGCTTTTTGCCAATCGGCTGGCAATACACCTGATGACAAAGACAGATTAAAAAGTTTACAAAGAGCAGGTGCCAATTGTTCTGCACCTTCTTTCAACAAACATGGGGCTAATTCATCGGGGCCTTGCGCTTTAAATAACAGTTTCCTGACCTCAGTCACCTCACGTCTCATTTGCTCAATATATACCGCTTGAAGAGGTATAAAACTTACAGGATCATGTGTACATGAAGTAATTTCCTAGTCATTAAAACTGAAATCATTCATTTACTCAGTCATGTGGCTGGCTAGCTGCCAACTTCTGTGAAGATTAGTTATAATCAAGAATTAAAAGGAAATTACCCATTAAAAACGTGAGGGTCGGGAGGCTGACAAAAACTTGGCTTCAATACCTAGTATTAAGCAATATTTCCTGACTGTTCTATTAGTAGTTGTGAATTTGTAATTAATTGTTTTGGAATGAATGACTAAAAGCTTGCATAGATTTTAATGCAATATGAAAATGGTGTGTGCATGTAGTTTTGGTGCATACATGTATTACAGGTACATGTTCATGTACAATGTACAATGTACATGTTGTAGTAGCCCAAAGTAATTATATTACAATCATGTTTGGTTAAGAGCCCTTTGTAATCTGTGGGAGTGCTATATTCATTTCTTATCAGTTTGCTACATTGTACATGTACATGCATTTTGTACATAATTGTAACCTGAATGTGCAATTTCCATTTTAAAAGATTTGCTGGTATATAGAGATTACTTGTTAGAGCCCTCTTATTTTTAGTAGTGAGCATAGAAATACACTTCCCAGTGGCTTGATCTACATCTACATGTATTTCATACACGTGTTTGCCATCCATGCACCAGTATGCTGATAACTTTTCACGGTCATTTCAAACCCCAAATGCGCCCTTATAAATAGTATCTGTTTATACAATGTACTATGTGGTGGTACCCATGTTCTGTATTGTAGTGGAGGTATCTAGATCCGTACATGTCATATTTACTTCACTTTTTAAAATGTAATTAAAATTGTCATGTTCTAATTGTATTGTCTCATGGAGGATGCTTATTGTTACATTGATTTAAAGCTCACCTCTCTCTCTGGTCCATGTACAGTAGTAGAGATCAAATTAATTAATGATAGATTAATCCCTAGTAATCCTAAAGTGGACTCTTGAACTCCCTATATAAACACAGGTACATGTACATTGTACAATACAATTTAGCCTATGTACATGTACATGTAGGCCTAAATGAAAATAAGAACGTGTATTTCAGTGAAAGTAAACCAAGAAGTGTAGGAATCTGATCAATATTAGCTCTATCCACATACCTGTACACAATTTGATACATGTAGTACATGTGAATTAAACACATAAATGTTCTGCTAGTCTACTAGTACTACACTGTACATGTACTAGTATTTTCTGCAAGTTATGACAATGAAATTGCATCATACCTGTATCAAAAATGCAATGATGTCCCTGAATGAATTTATTGACATTGTGATCTTGTGGTATCAATCATTCAGGATGTATCGTGCACCAAACAATGCCTGCAACAATACCATATATCTGTTAACCCTGTGGTATTCAATAGCAGCCTTACTACTTAGTAAACTATAACCCAGTGGTCATTGGACCGCAGACCCTTTTGATATTTTTATAATGTCTAAGCAGTTGCTTTATGAGCATACTGAATTACATGGCGTGCTGTGTCTGTGCCCCTCCATAGGCCTATATATTACATGCAAGAGATCTACATTGTAGTATGAATTAATATTGAAAGTTGCTCAGCCAGAGTTCATGCAGCTTACCGGTATTATCATCATGTACATGATTACAGTTCATCATTCATGAATCTCATTCGGCATATGAATAAACATGTACATGTGTATCTCATTTGGCATAGTTAGTTTTTTTTTTTTTTTTTTTTATTTCTCGAAGTATTAGAAATTACACATTGAAAACTTCAAATGGATGTACGATATGTAGTGATTTCTAGTGATAATGTAACAACTAACAACATTATCTTTTCATACTTTATAAGATTATCTTCCAAATACACAAAGACACACTCTACATTTCATCACATCAAATAAGAAACAATAACGTTTGATTAATAAGAGCTCTATAAAATATGCAAAATACATGAGTAGAAAGGGAAGCTAATTCTGCACACACTGCATCCATTTTCTTCTTCATTACTATAATGTATAATGTGCTTGATGCCAGGAATTTTTAAAAGGAAAATACATTTTAAGCTGTAAATTCATGGAATTGGCAACATGTTGAGAGATTCAGCACAGTTTTTATATTAAATAAAAAATCTACAATTTTTAACTTTTTGATAAAATTTCTACAGTCTCTACCACACACCAGGGACGGATCCAGGGGGAAAAAAAGTGTTGAAATCAGCCTCAAATTTGCCAAAAATGTACTGAAAAACAGGGACGTGCCCCCCGGCTAAATAAAAAATAAAACAATTATTCCTCTTCCCCCCCCCCCGCCCCGCCCCTGCATACGGTACATATTTTTTCAGAGACATAATACAGTTTATTTCAATGAGTTAATTGAGTTTATTAGTTAATTGTCGTGAATGTGAAATTGTGAATTGAAAGAAATATACTTTGCCTATTTGAAGAGCAATATGTTATCAATTTAGACCTTAAAATAAATCCTGTCTCGAAAGCGTTCAATTATAAGAAATTACACACTGTAGACCTAAATGTATAATTTTGTGAACTACACACGTACAAGATCTTGACATTTAGTTGCCTGTCTTGTGGACTGACTTGTTGCCGACATAGTATTGATAGGAGCTAATTGATCCTTGCACTGATAGATTACATAATGTACTGTGTGCACAACGTGTTTCTGGTGCAGTACATGTACAAGTGTAGATAAATACAGTTTATGTCGTACCATAGTCTTAATAGATTCAGAATTGCTCATCTACATGCACTGTATGTACTCTAGGGTCTTCACTTAAGTATGTATGTACATGAACCCTGTATGCTTTCGAATAAAAAGACACACAAGATTTTGTGAGTAATTTACCTCAGATGGAAAGCTAAAATAAAGCTGTATGGAAATTTTTTAAGAGCTCCCGGATGTTTGTGGATTTTCTTTTAAACCCAATAAAATGCATTAAATTATTGTGATCATATGTTCCTGTTGCTATTATAACAAACAAACAAACAAATTAACCTTCCGAATGTAGACTACATGTACACAAATGTAGATCAGTTATTGCCAGGCTTTCAGTGTAATTCGTTTTTGATGCTCAGTTAGGATAAGAATTTGTTAACCTAGCTGGTTGACACTGATTGTCAGTTGAAATTATGATTTGGGAAAACTGACACAGGATCATGCATGAGTTATTGAGTCATGAAATGAAAAGCACGTGATGCTGGTTGCAGTGTCAAAGTCAGCAAAAAAGCTAGTAAGCAAAGAAAACTCACATCCGTTATCGCTGATTTGAGTTAAAATGTGTAACTTTCTATACAATGACATACATGCCAACTGTTCAGATTAAAGAGGAACATTCCTCTTTTTGGGAGAAGATAATTATCATTTTAATGCAGGTGTTCCTCTTCCTGTACAAATTTGTCTGTAGTATTGAATAGGAGAGTTAGGATTGTTCCTCTTCTTTTGAAAATAGCATAATTTGTACAGATTTCTGATTTTCAAATGTTGGCATGTATGCAATGACCATGTACAGTTGTTAATTATCCAGTGCAAAAATCGTGATTGGTCCTGTAAGGTACAAAATACTAATCAGTTAAATTCTGATCATTACATACATATACACAGTGCACACGTGTGCGTTTGTAAAGGCAAAGCATGTTTACCGGTAGCCACAATCATTAGTCATTTTTACCAGGGTGAGGGTATATAAATGAAATGTACACGTAGAGGAAGTTGAACTCTGTGAGGTCATCTAGTGTTTGAGAGTCAGAGCAGGGTCAAAACAATGGCAGCCATCCAAAAATAATTGGTCTATCCTCTTTTCATGCCAGAGTCGGAGTGTCCTAGGTCAGACACCTATTATCCATGTTTAATACTGGTGTAACGTGTGTAAACATGTACAGGGTACCGGTAGCTTCTTTACGATCTCTTTTAATTCATGGTCCATTCAAAATCCACCAGGTTTGTGTTTACTATGCCGTGAAAGAGAGGCTCATTTTCATGGGCCAAAATCCAGCCAATCTGTGTGCATTTGTAGGTTCTAAACCTTTATATAGTTATGAACCAATCTTACACATGTACAATACCAGACTCCCTTTATTAGTAATTATCTTGGACAAAGATGACATTATTTACCACTCTAATTCCTCTCTCTCTCTCTCTCCCTCTTTCTCTTTCTCTCTCTCAATCTCAATAGAATTTAAAAGATGTTGTTGCCAACCAAATTCCAGAGAAGCAGGCAGAAATCAAAGAGTTCCGCAAAGAATGTGGCGCAAAGGTCATTGGTGAGATTCAAGTTGACATGGTAAGTTCCGTTTCTATTTCAAGAAGGTTTAATAAGTGTTGATAATGACAGTGAGAAGCAATCTATGACTTCACTGTTTCCGTGTCTGTGAGAGTATTACTTGATTATGAAGTTTGAAGATGGGATTAACCAAAGCAAATGAAATATACTAGAAAATTATAAATTTTCCATTTATTTATTTATTATTACATGTATGTTGTATACATGTACATGTGCAAGGAAATTCAGAAGCAAAACAAAATTATCACTTCATCATTCTAAAATGTGGCATTTCTCACTTTAAAAGTACCTTTTGACCTCTGAAATCATCATTTCTATCATTCTGTTCACAATTTTTTTTCTTTCTCCTTAAACCTTTCGATTTATCACCATTAGAGGATCTTTATCCATATATAATCATATTCTGTAAAAATGAAATGCCTTTCCAGTTATGAGTATCAATTCAGTTCACACAAGTTTTGTCTATTTTACAGCTGTATGGAGGTATGCGTGGCATGAAGGGCCTCGTCACAGAGACGTCTGTGCTAGACCCAGATGAAGGCATCCGTTTCCGTGGTTACAGCCTCCCTGAATGTCAGAAGCTCCTCCCTAAGGCTCCTGGTGGATCGGAGCCACTCCCCGAGGGTCTCTTCTGGCTCCTGGTCACGGGGGATATCCCATCAGACGCTCAGGTTTGTTAGGTGTAGCTCTGGCTTATTCTTCAGCAAAAATTGATCCAGGGGAGTGTTTCACAAAGACTAAGAATAAGATTGACTTTAAGTTGGACTTAACGATGGCAGGCCATTCATGCCACTGTTTGCTCTCACCATTTACTGGCATTGGTCTCTCAAGGGATGTACAAATCATGGTCACAAATCTACAGAGTCTACATTTTTTGATAATTCATTATTGAAGGACAAAAATTGATCTAAAGATCATAATGGTGAGAGCAACCAGTAGCATGAACGGCCTGCCATAGTTAAGTCAATTTCGTCGTTGTGAAATACCCCCCCCCCCCCCCCCCAGGTTATGTAGGTTACCCTGCAAGACTTGACACTAGCAGGCGCCCAAGACACATGAACACCCAAAATCTAAGTCCAGGACCACCCAAAATGTTGTATTTTTTTTTACTGTGGGATCATGCATACAGAGTGTAAAACGTTCAGTCCGAACCCCTTCCAAAAAAAGTTAATCTGAAGGGCTGGGTTAGGTTAGGATTATCCTTTCAAAATTGTTGTAGGTTAGCTTGGGTTATGGTTAAAAAAATATGAAAAACCAAAAACGGCTGATCTGCACATGAGCATGTGGCGCACGCCCTCTCCAATGGGAGCTTTGTTGATTTGAAATTTGTTTCAAAATATTTAGGGGTGGCAGTGCTGAAAAAGGACAGTGAGTACACTCATAAAGTTGCAGACCCTTGTTCTACTAAGTTTAAAACTGAGGCTGGCTTTAAGCTTAGTCCAAAGCCAGATTTGATCTGAAGTATAACAAATGAAATTGCCATTGTCAGTATACGTTATCCCAAAATAATGTTGCAGTTTACCACTTCAGAAGTACTCCAGCTTCATGGTTAATCAATATTATGGACAAAGTTTACATGATTTTATATGAATATGGTGTCCATTTAACGCTGGGCACTACTATGTATTCACTGCATAAAAATGTTCAACAGATAATTTCATCTTTCATGTATAGTAGAAAATCTCATACCCACAATGTACATTACATGGACACCGTCATATTTTTTTTGCCCCAATTTTATGGAATGACCCATATGTATCCTGTCTTATCAATATTTGTCTGTTTACATCCCGCAGGTAAAAGCCATCTCGAAGGAGTGGAACGAGAGAGCAGCCGTCCCTTCCCACGTCGTGCAGATGCTGAATAATTTCCCCAGCTCACTTCATCCCATGTCTCAATTCAGTGCCGCTATCTCAGCCATGAACAGTGAGAGCAAGTTTGCAGAGGCATACGCTCAGGGTGTACACAAGTCAACATACTGGGAGGTAGGTTGAAATCATGATCCGACATTTACATTTCCCAATCTTACATTAAAGGGACTTTGGTAACATTGTTCAGATGAGAAAAAATGGTGCTGAGGCAGTGACTTCAATGCTAGATGTACAATTGAAGATAATCTGAAAGTTTGAGTGAAAACAGACCATTATTAATGAACAGCAAGAGCAAGTTTGCAGAGGCATACGCTCAGTGTGTACACAAGTCAACGTACTGGGAGGTAGGTTGCGTTGGTGATCCAACATTACCCTAGCTAAAATTGCTCTGGAATTAATTTTGTCGAAGAAATGAGGTGTGCGATACGGTTTAGATTCAGGTTAAGGTTGAGATTGGGACTCAGAGTGTACACAAGTCAACGTACTGGGAGGTCGGTTGCGTTGGTGATCCGATATTTGCTCTAGTTAAAATTTGCTATGGTTTAGAGTTTGTGTTGGGAGTGGGTCTAGGGTTGAAGGTAAAAAATCAGCATGTCTACAAAATTGACCACTCAGCAATTTGCTATGGAATTATTCTCGTCAAAGATATGGGGTTTCTGTCATGGTTAGGTGTGTGAAATGGTTTTAAGTTTGGTTTAGGTTTAGGGTTCAGATTTGTATTCAGGGTGTACACAAGTCAACGTACTGGGAGATAGGTTGCGTTGGTGATCCGACATTTGCTCTAGCTAAAATTGCTCTGGAATTAATTTTGTCCAAGAAATGGGGTTCTATATCATGGTTAGATGTGCGATAGGATTTTAGGTTCGGGTTAGAGTTGAGATTGGGTTTCAGGGTGTACACAAGTCAACGTACGGGGAGGTAGGTTGCAATGGAGATCCGACATTTGCTCCCGCTAAAATTTGCTCAAACCAATCCCATGTTAACCTTACAATTAAGGTGAGATGGTCGTCAGTTTCCATGTGCAAGAGGTCATAATTCGCTGGCACCAGACTTGGTGGAAATAACATCAATGGGTGTACAAGTCTAGCACACAGCAAACCCGTTGTCCCGTCCAGAAATACCCCCTAGTCTCTCGGAGAGTCTTTGGGTGAGGAAATTGTCAGGTAATGACTTTACCATATGGGGAAGGGGTGGAAAATGCACAGGAGTATATTAGGCCTGTTGGTCATAAAACTGAAGGCTAATCTCGGTAGTTCACAACGCCTGATATTGGATAAACACCAGAATGGTGTCAAACTCCCCATGAGATCCCACTACTATCTGTCTTTAATATGAAATATGATATAAATGCTTATTATATACCTCACTTAAGAAATCCAGCCATCTGATTGGTCGAATTGCATTCATAAACTTCAACTGTTCCTGTAAAATTCCCGGTAACCATGCTTAAAACATTTCAATATTTTTAATAACCATGGTTATTAAAAAAATAGGTCAGTCTCCGTGGTTACCCCATAGGTTTACATGTTAAAAAATGGTTTGAGCGATGGAGGATACCATACGTGTGCGAAAAATTGGTCGGCAATTTCAATACAATTGAATCTCGATCGATCTTACCGACAATTTTATCTTGCATTGTTGACATGAAGACGAAAATTAACTCTCAAAAACAAAAAAACAACATCTGCCGATAGATCTTGATCTAAGTTCGTGCCAATATGCATTGCAAAAGTAAAAGAAGGGTCCGTTTCATGGAGCTTTTGCGAAGCATCCCTCACGCGGAGCCGTTTTCAATCCATTTTAATGTATATATTGGAGAAAACTGCCAAGCATGTTAACGGCGCGCGATAGCCGAGTGGTCTAAGCGTTGGTTTTCGATACACCTCTTGTTGTACGCAAGAGTTCGAATCCCGTCTTCGACAAAAATGTAAATTATTTTTTATTTTTTATTTTTTAGTCTATTTTTTTTCGGCATATAAAAGTATTAATGACTGCTTTAATATTCGAGAAATAGTTGTTTTCATACGCTCTCGGGAAGGTTACAATTGGGCTATTCCCCTCGGCAAGCCTCGGGGAATAGCACAATTCTAACCTTCCCTTGAGCGTAATAAAACAACTATTTCTCTCAAAGCAGTCATTAATACTATACTATTATAAAACCTTTATTTTTTTCACATCCATTACCCACTTCCATAATCCCACCATCAATATTCTTTCATCTAAGGTGTACCTACTGTTTTAATATGAGTGTACTATTTTTTATAACTTTTTAAACCTATTGCATTTTGTGCAGTATCCTTGTGTTATTACTTATGTAAATTGCATTCAATTCAGCCATAAGGCTGCCATGTACAATGTTTTTTATACCATAATAAATAAATAAACTTTATTCTCCATATTTCTTGTTGCTTGCAGCACACCTATGAAGATGCAATGAGCCTTATTGCCAAGCTCCCCACCGTAGCTGCTATCATCTATCGCAACATGTACAGGGATTCCTCCGTGTGCCCTATCAACATGGATCTGGACTGGTCTGGTAACTTTGCTCAGATGCTTGGCTATGACGATCCCATGTTCACAGAGCTCATGAGGCTCTACCTCACAATTCACAGGTAAGGGCCCTATTACATAAAGTTTGCCATCAATGGTAACTACCATGGAAACCTTGATTTTGATTGGCTGTTGAACCATGTTACCATGCTAGTTGCCATTGATGGCAAAGTTACCATCGATGGTAAGTTTTATTCAACAGGGCCAGGGACTAATTACCCCATGTCTCTGTTTATGATTTGTGTCTTTGCTAATGTGTGTCGCTAGTCAATTGAACCCAGGAGAGAAATGGTGACCTGCGCCCTGTCTTACAAAGAGATGAAATTAATCGCAACTTATTTGCGATTGATAAAAATCACAAATATGTACATAAGAGATAGGATATGGCAAACTTGCGATGGATAAGAGGACTTGCGATTGGTTTAGATCAATCGCATCTCTTTGTAAGACGGGGCCCTGGTAGGATGATGGAAGTCTTTTTGTAGTAATTGCAGTATGTCCACCTGTGACCTTATGGTAGGAATACTCCTCAGGGAGTGGCGATGGTGCACATTGTGCATGAATGGATCCGATGGCCGGGATGATAATATTTATAAAGCGATTAAATACGGTATTTTATATTAAATGCTACAAAGTTAGGATTATTTTTATTATTATTACCATTGCCTCATCCTCCTCAACAAAATAATATCATCTTTTTTATGTTCTCATTTCCAGTGACCACGAAGGAGGCAACGTCAGCGCACACACGGTTCATCTTGTTGGTAGTGCCCTCTCAGATCCTTACCTCTCCTTTGCTGCTGGTATGAACGGTCTTGCCGGTCCTCTCCATGGTCTCGCTAACCAGGTGAGTGCTTTAGACCTTATCAAACATTCAGGCTCCATTTCAACTTGATGTGGTGTACTGCTTTGAAATATCTATCTATTCCATTTGATTGAATGGTGTTTGTTTTTTTAAGAACAATACAAATATTCACGTTAGTAGCCAAAAGATTGCTGAGATTATACTTTACATTTTCAAAAGCATAACAATTATTGCATTAAACATTATCAATACATCTTAGTAGCTTTGGTGAATAATTTGTACACTTGATCATTAACTCTTTCAAATTCATTTGATGGCTTGCTTTCCAAGAAAAGCCTACATCAATATATACACGATAGAGTTGAAGTGAATCTGATTTTAAGGAAAGGCAGTATCCACAAGATATTTGCTAATACAGTCAAAACTGCTTTAGCGACCACCTGTAAAGAAAGACCACATGTATTGTTTCCCTTGATTATGGTTTCTCATTGAAACATATACTAAAGGAACCTGTAGATAAAGACCAGCTGTCTATACAGACCACATTTCATGTCTCTTGAGCGGTCTATACAGGTTTGACTGTAGTAGTTAGTATATGTGAAATTCGTGTTATGCATTTCCTACATGTATCTTGTGACTCATTTTGTGTTGCCATGGTGATTGTTTTCCCATGGTAGGAGGTGCTAGTATGGCTGACCAAGCTTCAAGAGGACCTTAAAGGGGAGGTCTCGGATGAGGAGTTGAAAGCATTCATCTGGGAAACACTAAAAGGAGGACAGGTAAGAATCACCTTACATGATTGGTTATGTGTGGGTTGTAGTTTAGAATCGCCTTACATGATCGGTTATGAGTGGGGCTGTAGTGTAGAATCACCTTACATGATCAGTTATGAGTGGGGCTGTAGTTTAGAATCACCTTACATGATCGGTTATGAGTGGGGCTGTAGTTTAGAGTCACCTTACATGATCGGTTAAGAGTGGGGCTGTAGTTTAGAATCACCTTACATGATTGGTTATGTGTGGGTTGTAGTTTAGAATCACCTTACATGATCGGTTATGAGTGGGGCTGTAGTGAAGAATCACCTTACATGATTGGTTATGAGTGGGGCTGTAGTTTAGAATCACCTTACATGATAGGTTATGAGTGGGGCTGTAGTTTAGAATCACCTTACATGATTGGTTATGTGTGGGGCTGTAGTTTAGAATCACCTTACATGATTGGTTATGTGTGGGGCTGTAGTTTAGAATCACCTTACATGATTGGTTATGTGTGGGGCTGTAGTTTATAAAGCTACTTACATGATCGGTTATGAGTAGGGCTGTAGTTTAGAATCACCTTACATGATTGGTTATGAGTGGGGCTGTAGTTTATAAAGCTACTTGCAAAGTGTTTTAGAGCCCATTATGATACATATGATAATGTTAACCTTTATACCACGAGTAGCCTAAATATCAGAAACAAGACAGTGGACCCCTTGTTACTACAAGGTCCTTGGGACCGAACCCAGGACCCCTGGTCAAGAGCCGGCTATAGAATTGTGTCATATGACATTTTTAGGGGATGGGGGGGGGGGGGGGGGGGGGGGGGGGGGGAGGGGGTACCCCAATAAACATGCTGAATCAGTCACCTATTAAGGTTATGTTCTGTTATGATCATATTGGGTGGTGCCAGGCTATGGACATGCTGTTCTATAGGAAGACAGATCCTCACTATGAATGCCAGCTCGTGTATTTCCACCAAAGCACCTGTCTAACGCCATAGTATCATTTCATTAATGTTACCATCTTAACTATGATCTTTTCTCAGGTTGTACCAGGCTATGGATGTGCTGTTCTTATGAAGACAGAGCTCATCATGAATTCCTACGTCAGTTTGCCCTGAAGCATCTGTCCAACACCGTAGTATTATTTTATTAATTTCACCATCATAACTATGATTTTTTTTTCTCAGGTTGTACCAGGCTATGGACATGCTGTTCTTAGGAAGACAGATCCTCGTTACGAATGTCAACGTCAGTTCGCCCTGAAGCACCTGCCAGATGACCCCATGTTCAAGCTGGTCAGTCAGCTCTACAAGCTGGTACCGGACATCCTTCTAGAGCAAGGCAAGGCCAAGAACCCATGGCCCAATGTGGATGCTCACAGCGGCGTTCTGCTTCAGGTAAGTCAATGCTGTGTGACTGGACATTTGATCTGGCAAAAAATTAAGCCTCGTTCAGATATGAAGCAGAAATCAGTGGCTAATTTTTATTTATTCATTCAATTCAAAAATGGTTTTTATTATAGCACAAACATGGTCCATACAAATACAATTTTACATGAAAGACAGCCATGGCTGGAATATTGATGTTTACATGTTATGCACAATAAATAACACTTTTAATAATATACAGGGAAAAAAACGAAACCAAGAATTATTGATGTTTTATCGTAACTTAATCATAATTAAAATTAATAAATGACACATATTTGTTAAGTTTAGATTCTTTCTTTAATTTGATGCAACTCATATAATGAATATTTCACGCATGAGTGATTATAAACAATTTGAAGAGAGGGTACCAAAAAGTCGTTTGGCAGGCGGTATCTGAATTTCAAAGAGACACCTCAATCAGGAAAAATAAGCCAGGAATAACAAAGTTCTGTCTATTTAAAGTAGTGCTTGCATTTCCATAATTTATTAAACAAATTTGTTTTCACTGGCTGCCTGCCATAGCGACAAATAGACTGAACTCTGTTTCGTTGACGATCAGCCATGCACAAAGAAGACGAAAAGACTTGATGCTAGGTGCTTTGGAAATTGCTGGTTATGCTAATAATGTGTTTACTGAAATGATTATTAATCTTCATGTTGTTCTTCTTCGCCTTTACCTTGATTACAGTACTACAAGATGACTGAGATGAACTACTACACCGTCCTATTTGGCGTCTCAAGAGCTTTGGGCACCCTTGCCTCCCTCATCTGGGACCGGGCCTTCGGTCTACCCCTGGAACGACCAAAATCAATGAGCACAGAGGGCCTCAAGAAACTTGTTGGTCGCTAAACCACATCCTCTCCCTTTCTCTTTAAAAAGCTATGCCAGTGAAACCTCTAAAAGTTGTACCCAAAATCAGGAAAGGGTTGTTGTATAGATGATCGTATAAATCTGAATAGATCTCTATTTATAGGAATATATCAGTTGAGTGAGAGTTTGGAGAATGAGACCTTTGGAGAAGAAGAAGAAGAAAAAAAACCTGTGTAACTGTTGTCAAGTATTGTTGTGAAGTTTTGGGTATTATATATATGACATGATTGTTTGTATTCACAAAGGACTTGACAGTTGAATATTAAATATGAATAATGATTTGAGTTTTATCCTTTGGATCGTTTCAGTTTTGTAGATCACCTTTGTTTTGCATTGCTGCTTTATAATATATTTCAATTTATTGCAGTTTTAGAATGAATTCTTATTAGATATATCAAAAGTTGTGAACTTGTAAGCATGTGATTTTGTTGACAAATATCAGATTTATTTTATTGCTACCATTAAATGTACCATGCAATGAAACAACCATAGACAGAGTTAAACAAATAGTATTATGCAGTGCTCTATTTTGCTTCCTTTCTCTCCTTTAAAAAAAAAAAAAAACTGGCAAGTTGGCAACCGATTTGAAATTGCTCTCAAAGGTAAACTATACTTGAAAAGCTTTAAAGAAGTCTCCAAATCTATAATTTGATAGAGCTTCTAGGCAACATATGTAAGGATACTAATCTTTCAAATGTATGAAGCACATATATCGGAAAGCTAATGTTTTCTCTTTACATCAAGATGGGCATTGTAGTAAAGCAATGTCTCATTTTAACATCGAGAACTCTTTGGACTTGGGCCAAAATCAAGTTCGTAAGTAGGGTATATGAATTTGACAAAATTATAGCTTTGACCATGACTTCATTATGCTATGCCTTTGTATGCAGGGTGATGGGTTTCTATGAACTGTTGTTTGCTTTGAGTTATGATTCATTTTATTTGAAGAGCTAGCATATGAACTGTTTTGAAATTCCATGGCAATAAGAAAGGGCTAAGCAAGTGCTTAATTGCACAAGGCAGTTCATGTCATATGGTGTTGTCTCTACCCCAGTTCAATTATGTGCTTGTGTAGCTTCTCCTATCATCTACATGTATTTACAAACTTTTCGTTTACTATTTGGCCATTTCCGCTTTCCCCTTGGCTTAACTTTGGAGAAAATGCTGTTAAGGTCTTGGTTTGGGTTTTGGTCGTCGGAATAAAGATTGCACAAGCGTTCCTCGCTGAACTGATTATTAATCTATGCAGAGACTTAAATGAAAGAATTGAAAAGAATACTGCAAACTAATTCATGGTGATTTACCCAAGTCATCTTGGATAATGAAAGAATGAAATACTGAACATTTGCGAGTTGAAGAGAGGATGTGTTTTTAAAATGTGTGTAATTTTCTTCACCACATTGTGAATGTAAAATATATTCTGAAAGAATAAAATCTATTTGACCCACTTAAATATTTGGTGTTTATTTCTGTTTACTTCACATATACTTACATGGTTTAGGGCGAGTAAATGTAGAGGTATCATGGTCTAATACATACGTCACTGGACTGTGGATCACATGGGTCACGGTTTGGGTCCTGCTGTAGCACTAATGTCCTTTGGCATGATATTCATCTACATTCGTAACACTCGATCATGGGTACTTGGCAGGAATTCAGTTTTTTGAAAATGCTAGAGCCCTTTTATGGCAGCCATGCTAAATAAATGTGGAGCGCCAGAAGTGTTGAAAATGAAAGACACAAGTGCCATACAAGAACCCACTACTATTAATATTATATTAATTTTCATATTTTCTGCACCAAACCATTTTTATAATGTGTGCTATGGAGGCCCTCCAGTTTTTCATCGGAAAGTGCAACATGAATGTGCCATAATCATTTTAGCATCAATACTTGCTAGCACATGGGATGATCAACATTCGTTGGGTTTGAGGTTTCACCATGTAGGTAGTCCTGAAAAGGAATGTTGGGATTGAAAGGGGAGAGAAGTAAAGAGAGAGAGTGAAGGAAAAGTAGTCTGGGTTTTGCCCTATGAAGGACTACCGGTAATTGATTTTGTTGAGAGAGAAGTAGAGAAAATTAGGAGAGGTGTTTTTTTGTTTGTGCGTATGTAGTCCTGAAAAGGACCGATGAACAAGGTTATGAATGCAGAGAGAGAGAGAGAGAGAGAGAGAGAGAGAGGCTCTTTACAGGTAGACTTCGTCTCCACCACACCTCGAGATAACTCTGCTACTTATTCTCCATTCAAGGTAACACACAGTGTTTGTCAAGTGTTTACAGATTATATTTATGAATGAATTATTTACATGGCTTATATCGACCAAATCAAATCAGAACTATTATTAGTTTCCTTCATAATCTGTTAGAACTTTGAAGAAGAATTTTTTTTTAAAGTTTGGGTTATTTGTAGAGCTGAACAAATCTGTTTTTCCTGAAGTTCATTAGTATTATCTTTTGATTATTCATTATTTTTCTGTTGGCTAACCCTTTAATCAGAACAAGTGAGTTTACAAACTGTACAATCCTTGAGATGATATAAATAAGCAAATTCACCCGTCATAAGAATCGCACTCTTGAACACTTGACTTTTCTTAAACAACGCTTTTGACAGATTGATCATGGGTAAATCTGAGCAATCAATATAAATATGACCTTTTCGACATTGATTTTATAAACACTTTGCATTAGCATGAATATAGAGACATTCATGATTTCACTTTTGATCCAACCCTGTAAAATCCATTCATCTCATCTTCTCTCTTTGAAACTCTTTCAGTCTGCTCGTTTTTTCTTCTCTTGTATGATCCCTCTCCCTTTGGCCCTCTAATTCCCCCTCTTTCTCTCTCTCTTTCTTCCCTCCTTTATCTCAATCTTTCTAAATATGTCTCTCTTTATTCATCTCTTCCTCTCTCTCTCTCTCTCTCTCTCTCTCTCTCTCTCTCTCTCTCTCTCTCTCATCTCTCTTCGTCTTTTTTCTTCTCTCTCTCTCTCTCTTTCAGTGACATTAAAAGAACTGTTTGAAGTTCATGAAAAAGTTACTACACCCAAATCTTCTATGGAACACCAAAAAATCCTTTTACAAATAACTGGGTAGGAAACCGGATTGTGCTTTGCTTAACTCAATGGTTCCACTAAATTGTTACACATTATATAGCACATCTACCATATATATATTTTCTTACAATAATTCACCTATTAAGAGAAGAAAACTCCAGTATAGATTCAGTTCAGTGCAATCGTTAGTACAATTCAAAATTCAGTTTAATCATCATGATCATGTGATAACTTTACATACAGAGAACTTGAACATTTCAGTACCACAAAGCTGTACATTTTAACACTGTTCTCATCAATGCATCAGCCTTGAGATACACACAAGGTTGGAAGATTATATTCTAGACATAAACCACAATAAATGATGATGGGAATACAGTTGTCGGTACTACTTGTATATAATATAAAGCACCAAACCAACACAACATAACTATCCGGTACCAAACATTTGCTTTCTTTCATATTCTTTTCCTTTCCAAATGAATACACCAGGATACAAATTATCAAGATAACTTTTCACCTTACAGAACAATGCTTTATAAAGAAATGATTACCTACATAAGATATTGCAATATGCTAAGGTAATCAGGCTTTGCCATTTTGATAAAAAATCTGGATTCTTTTGTGAATTGTAAAGAAAAAGCCAGCTAGTTTATTTATAACACTTTTCAGAAGATACAAAACATAAATTTAGCCGTTTGCAAGACAGTGGTTTATATTATGTACACTACATGTCCAAGAATTTTGTAAATAATTACAGTAATAATGAAACTTTTCATTGTGATCAGGTCCAACACCATGACATTTCAAATAATAATATGATAATATGAAAACAAATTGTAGAAAAACGACATCATCTGGGCAATAATTCATCTTCATATTTACAGGGACACCAACTTCATAAATGTGTCAAACAAACATGAGAGTTTATTCAACAGTACTCTAGCTGTGGTCGCATATATATTTGGATTTTATCCTTCTTCATCTTCTTCACTTTTCCTCATTCAGAACTCCCAGTATATCGCCTTCCCTGAAGATGAAATATTCCTGGAATACAAAAAGAATAGGACCGAAATTAACATTGAGGTACAAAAGATATAAAAAAATTGAGTCTACTATGAAATTTTAGGGTATCATTTGTTCTGCATTTATTTCAAGTTTGGGGAGAGTGTAATTGGTGATGCGGTTAATGACTTCTACCAAATCTACTTCACGACATCCCAGTAAAACACATGTTACATTTAATATCTTTGAATAGATTGTGGGCAGACTTGTACCCATAATAGTTTCATGAACCGCTGCTCAGATCTCTGTTAATTTTCATGATCCTTCCAAACAGAAAACATAATGTACACGTTTGTAACGTTCTGTTCATTTCCAATCCCCAATTCAAAACTAAGTTCAACAAAACTAGAGTCCAATTTCGAGTCCCCTGCTCAGTAAAAATGACAATTAA
Source organism: Strongylocentrotus purpuratus (assembly GCF_000002235.5). Taxonomy (NCBI): domain Eukaryota; kingdom Metazoa; phylum Echinodermata; class Echinoidea; order Camarodonta; family Strongylocentrotidae; genus Strongylocentrotus; species Strongylocentrotus purpuratus. The sequence continues at coordinate 27,709,806 of NW_022145604.1, read as the reverse complement.
TGTCATGACGAATTAGCAACATTTGCTCTAACACTAAATGCTAAACCTTCAGCTCTCTCATTTAAATTTACCTTCTCTTCAAATGCAACTTTGGTTCCTCCAAATTCTGGGAGAAGAACTTTATCTCCAACATCTACTGCCACTTTGTGCACTGAACCCGACTGTATGGGAAGAGAGATGACAGGATAAGATAATGAATAATTGTCGTAAAATTCTCTACTTTGTTCATTGTAGATCTTACAGCATTGACATGAAAGAGGCAGGATAAAGATAATTTTAAAACATTATCATTTTCCAAAGGAAATACATCGTACAACTGCTTTTCGTTGAGTTATTTTTTCAGCTAGAAATGATACAGGTTAATTCTTTGCAAATCAGAATACATTACCATGTGCATATCACACAGACAAATGTATTCACAGTCATATGGGCCTAGAGTAAGTTTAGAGCAGAATTTCATTGTATTTTATACCTTCAGCAATGGCATACTTGATTTTTGAAATATTTATTTTTAGAAAAGGAATCCTTTCTTTGTAGTTGTCGATGTTCATTTGCAATAAATATCCAAATAGCATAGAACCACAGTGAACCATTTTACACTGGGTTTTAAAAAAAAGTCTTCCCAATCCCATTTTCTTGAGGGGAGGGAGGAGTAGAAAAATAATTTATTTTGTTAAATTTTAGCACAGGTACAATAGAGTGGTGAAGTGTGTTGTCATCAAAAATCTATTTTGGGAATTTCTCAATTTTTTCTTCATTTTCCAAAAGAGCGTCAAAAATAATGTCCAAATGTCGAAAACCAATTGAATAAGTATTGGCTTGAGATATGACCATCTGAATAAACAGATTTCCTCTTGAGGAGAGAGTACTCTTAAGAAATTTTTAAACTTGATTCTTAAACGCGTCTGGGCAATTTTCCTGGACAAGATTTCCTTATGCCCAAGGACACTTCTCATCGTTTTTTGGAGGGCTTCCATGGGCATAGACAGTCTGCATCTTTCAATCTTGTCTTCCAACTTGAAGATTATACGAGTTACCAAAGCATTCCAAAACCATATTGATCTATGTTCTCAGATTTGGTTTGGACGGGGGTGTGCCGCTCAAGCCTCAAAACCCCTTCCCATTTTTTAAGGTCATTTGGGGGGGGGGATTTTTCTCAAAATAAAGGCCCATTTTTCACAATTTTGCAATTTTGCAAAAACAGATCCATGTTTAGAGATATTTTTGTTAAAAATGGGACCCATGTTTAGGGATTTTTGTGAAAAAGTGACCCACTGGAGCGGCACACTCCTGTATGTCCTAATATGTGAGTATCCCCCCCCCCCCCTGGATTTAATGTTCACTTCCAGGTGCCTAAAATTGCATTTATTCTTTTTATCTTACTTTCCTGTTGCATACTCACCGAGTCCCTTGATCCTGCTCCTACTGCAACAACTGTAGCTTGATTGACCTTCTGTTGTGCCTTCTCTGGAATCATGATACCTCCCTTCGTCCTCGTCTCAGGGACAACTCTTTCCACAAGAATGCGGTCAAACAAAGGCTTGAATCTCCTGAAAACAGCAGCCTGATACAATACAAAAAAGCATTTTAACAAATCAGTTCATTGATATGATACATTATATACAACATGCAATGAACAAACATGCCCCACACCATAATACAATTCAGGTTTATGATTTGGGTCACACTCACAAACAAAGTAACACTCGCACATCCCAACTCCTCCTGAGCCAGAACTTGAATTGAAATCACACGCACACAGATTTGCATGCAAGGGACTGATAAACATAAACAACTCAAAAAATCTCTAAAGAATTAAGTCAAAATACACATCAGCATCGACTTTGACTGTAATATAATATTTTTATTATTCATAGTCGCATAACATGCCCGTTCTTACCATTGTGTGTGTGTTTTTTCAGTGATCAGTAACGTTCGAGTCGTCTTCTTTCTCTTTCCAGGGCCTGGGTAACTTTCAGATTGATCACACGTGTTTTGCAATGAAAGAATAGACGTGCGCGTACGTGTGCGTTTATTTGCTTACCCCACCCCCTTTATGTAAAGCCGTCTCAAATATACCTTTTACTTGTATATAATGTGTGTATGTTGTGTTTTAAGAGAGAAAGAGAGCCCATAATACCATAACTCATACACAAAATAGAAAAAATTACATAAATATTGCCTGCTTCTGCAACAACAGGAAACATTGCATCACATCATAATTAACCCAGGGTCCCGAATATTCTAGAAACTGAACAGTCGATTCAACGCTTGTACGGAGAATATCCACATCGGTTATACTAGACTTATGGACGGCCGTTTGTTTGTTTGTTTGTTGTGTATTATCTGTATGTTTGGACAATCAAACCAGTCGCCCCCCCCCCCCCCCCGGCCAGACCCCCACCCCAAGTCCCCAACCTTTTTTCCTCTCTCTTAAAGGGAGTGTAGCTTGGCAAATATTGGTTAACGCCATCTACGTCTACTTTTGATCTTATTTTCAGTACTTTATCTAATTGTTTGCCTCTTCACTTTCAGACATGGAATTTTATTAAAGGTATTACAAAGTTTTGGGAATATTTCATCAGGATTGGATCATGAAATTTAAAATTTGCATTACTATTGTGAAATATAGTGTTAGAACACCCAACTCTAAAAAAATTGGGCTCTAAAAAGCTTTTGATTTGGAGTTATTAAAATTTTAAAAAATAAAAAAATTTACCGGTACTCCCGGTAAATTTGGTATAGCTCCCTCTCAGTTCGAAAATTTATATGTCATCTGAACAGCATAACACATACATAGCACTATTGTCAAAGTGTAATAATTAACATGTTTTGACACCCAATCATATTACCAGACTTAAACAATATATATAATCATGAAGATAATTATTTTAAAGTCGAGTTGCCTTAGTGTAAGATTTTTATACTGTCTCCTAAATTTGAAGAAAAATATACTTGTCTGTACACTGTAATCGCAATATATAATTTTATAATCGATCGGACCGTCACCATCTTTACTGTACTTACGTACGTTAATCTATGAATTTCCTGCGCGGACCGGAATATCCTGTGTTGTTCTCTTCAACTCATTTTTCCATTTCCCTCTCTTAATCGTTTCTGTGTTTTCAACTTTGAAATGCATTTGTTATTGCTCGACTTTGATAATATTGTTGTTCGCCAGCTCTGTGAACGAACGCACATATTGCCTGTATTTTGGTCAAGTCAATTGGCCGTGATGAACTGCAAAGATCTGGCATTGATCCCTGTGAATGTGTATTAGGCCTACGTATAGTACATGTTACGTGTGTACGTGTATTAGTCTATGTGTGTAGGGCCGGATTGGCCAGAAGAATTTCCGAGCACATTTTTTTTAGGGATAATCTCAAAATACTCCCCAAAGTCGTTGTACGGGGACAGTTTGGGTAATCATTTATATACAGAACGTAACATTATTTATTTTGCATTTCTTTATTAAAAATAAAGAAGATACGTTTAATCTTACAAACGAAGATAATTCAATAATAAGGTTGACGACGTTTTCCCGAACAGTCGATTATGTGTATACTGCACATTCTTATTTTGAGATCATCCCTTTGTGAGTATACGGGTACGGTACGCTTGTTTATTTAACCTAATGACCTCTGGTAGAGGTCAGTAATTGCTACACGTGTTTGGGCTAACCTCTCTCTTTCCGTATAATTGAATTATATTCTTCGCCTCCGTCTCATAACCATGCACCAACCGCATTGACCAGGTCCGTGTTATAACACTCTCACTTGATATTCTCTCTCACCCTCTCTCTGTCGCTTCTATATCCCTCTCATCTCCCCCCTCTTTTTGTATCCCTTCTCTCCTTTCTCTCTCTCTCTCTCTCTCTCTTCTCTCTCGCTATCTTTATTTCTCCCATTTTCTTTCCCTCACTCTTTATTTCGCAGTACCCCATACCATTCTACCCTTTCTCTATTTATTTCTCTTTTGATGTATATTGTATATAATCTGTCTCTCTCTCTCTCTCTCTCCCTCTCATCGCATCACCTCGTTTATCCCTTTCTACATATTTCTATATCCATATCACTTGTTAGTCTCTCTCTCTGTCGGTCTGTGACCGTCTGTCTGATGACTGTCTCTCTTTCTTTATCCACACACCTCTCTCTCTCTTTCTTTCGCTCCAACTTTGTCTCTCTCTCTCTAGAAGTTCTCATTCGAGTGATATAGGACCATTTTTTTTTTTAGGGTTATGTAGATGAGGATGATATAAATATGACAAATATAATAGTAATCACAATAACGAGAGAACTTCTCATTCACGTAATAGGACAGTAGTTTTTGGTTGGAGTTTATGACAAGAATAATAATAATCATAAAGACGATAGAAGTTCTCATTCGCGTGATAGGACTTATGTCGGGGTAATGTAAATGAGGGTAATATAATTATGACAAAGATAATAATTATAACAAAAGCAAGAGAAGTTCTCATTCACGTGATAGGACAGTAGTTTTTGGTTGGAGTTTATGACAAGAATAATAATACGTCACAAAGACGATAGAAGTTGTCATTCGCGTGATAGGACCATATTTCTTTTGTCGGGGTTATGTAAATAAGGGTAATATAATTATGACAAAGATAATAATTATCACAAATGCGAGAGAAGTTCTCTTTCATGTGATAGGACAGTAGTTTTTGGTTGGATTTTATGACAAGAATAATAATAATCACAAAAACGATAGAAGTTGTCATTTGCGTGATAGGACCATATTTCTTTTGTTGGGTTATTCAAAATGAGGGAGATATATGACAAAGTTAATAATTATCACAAAAACGAGAGAAGCTCTCATTCACGTGATAGGACAGTAGTTTTGGGGTGGGTTATGACAACAATAATAACTAGAAATGCAACCGTGTCACAACGATGTGCGTGCAATGACGCCGTGTTTCTACGTGTCGAACGAAAGAGCTTCTCTCGGACTATCCAGAGCAATTTGTACGAAGTCTTTAGCTTCTGTAATATTGGAGACAGGTAGGGCGAAAGAAAGTCCTCAATAGTGACCTTGATGGGATGGTAGTGACTATGCCTACGCTGTTTGAAAGAAATTGGGATAGGGGAAAGAACCTAGAAAGGGCTCGCAAGCACTGCGTGCAAAAACAAATGGGATTAGTTGCATGTTCGTCATTGCAATCAAGATCGTTCTAGGGGTCAAAAGCGTGAACCCGATTTGCCCCATAGACAATGCGTGTAATGCATGGGCGGAAAACGTAGAGGATCTGTATTATGACCGGAGTTAAATTGTTTTTTCTCTCTCTCTTTATGTCTCTTTATGGGCCGTATATGGTATCATTGGAAAGAAAATTTCATGGTCGTTATTGTAAACTACTCTTTTTTTTTCTATGATAATCCTATCGAAACATGTGATGTAAAATAGATTTAAAGGACAAAATGGCGTCTTAAATGGCCCCCTTGACCAATTTTAAAAATCCGGCCACGAGGTGCCCTGCGTATTGCATCTCGGAATGTCATTGCAAATTTTCAAGGAAAAAAAAGGATGTTTAGGGGGCGAAAAGTAGTCTGAAAAAAATGACGTCATGGCCGATAAGTGTTATAATCGGGCGGAATTCGTATAGTGACCCTTGTTCAAATGTGATTTACTCACAATTTTCTGTGTAAACATATACCATACTTGGTATCATTCGAAAGGGCACTTCATTGCAGTCAGTTTGACACCATTGTCATCTGCACGCAATGTACTGCACGCATTAAAGGCGCTATTACGTAATGCATAGCAAATTCATCATTTTTGGCGATAACGTTGCGGTGACGTTATTAAAATTTCCCAAATTTAGGAGAAAGTTGTCACGTATATGGATACATGTGTCTGCCAAGTTTCAACGACGTAGGTATAACGATCGCCATTTTAGAGCAAGTTGAAGTTATTTCGGAATTTTCTTGAAAATGGCGAATTTGGAGGGCAATTTTCTCAAATTTGGTCAGTGATAGGGTACATAATTTTGTATATGGCTGGAAAGGGCATATCTTCAAGTATCTAAATCCAAAAAAGGGTACGGGTTTGCCAAGCCATTTTGGAGATACGGCCACAGAGAGAAAGCCAATTCCCAGAACTTTAGAGGGCGCTATTTATGTTTTGCAAAGCCATTGGAGCGTAAAATGTGGCATGGAAATGTGCAATTATGAAATAAAGATACTGCGAGAAGATGAGACGGAACGAAATTGGTTAAAGAAAGTTATTGCAATTTTTAGATTTGTAGGGGTCCATTTTTCAAGAATTTGAGAGATTGTTGACGGAGTCGGTTTCAGATTTAAATTTCGACTATGAAGATGGCATTTTGAAGGAAAGGTTATACGTCGCAGATTAAAGAACATCTCTTAGACTATCTAGAGAAATTTATTAGAAGTTTGTAGGATCTAGGATAATGGAGATAGGAAGGAAGATAGAAAGGCCTTAAAATGGACCAGAAACGGACAAAATGGCGCCTGGACGTTTACGCATGAGTGATTTCAGAAAACGAAAAAGTAGGTGACCTAGATTGGATATCAGAGATTACGCCTACGAAGTTTGAAAGGAATCGAGCAAGAGGAAAGGACCTGGATAGGAATAACAAGCACTACGTGCAAAGCGAATGTGATTCCGGACGACAACAAGAAGAAGTAAGCATATTAATAATGTGAACGAAAACAAGGCAATGACGAAGGTCGTCATTGCAAATATTAATGGGGCAGAATGTGAACGAAAACAAGGCAATGACGAAGGTTCGTCATTGCAAATATTAATGGGGCAGAATGTGAACGAAAACAAGGCAATGACGAAGGTTCGTCATTGCAACTAGAAATGCAATCGTGTCGGAACGATGTGCGTGCAATGACGCCGTGTTTCTACGAAAGAGCTTCTCTCGGACTATCCAGAGCAATTTGCACGAAGTCTGTAGCTTCTGTGATATTGGAGATAGGTAGGGCGAAAGAAAGGCATCAACAGTGACCTTCATGGGATGGTAGTGACTATGCCTACGAAGTTTGAAAGAAATTGGGATAGGGGAAAGAACCTAGAAAAGCCTCGCAAGCACTGCGTGCACAAACCAATGGGATTTGGTGCATGTTTGACATTGCAATCAAGTTCGTTCTGGGGGCCAAAAGCGTGAACCCGATATGCCCCATAGACAATGCGTGTAATGAATGGGCGGAAAACGTGCAGGATCTGTATTATGGCCGGAGTTAAATTGTTTTTTCTCTCTCTCTTTACGTCTCTTTATGGGCCGTATTTGGTATCATTAGAAAGAGAATTTCATGGTTGTTATTGTAAACCACTCTCTTTTTTTTCTATGATAATCCTATCGAAACACGTGATGTAAAATAGATGTATAGGACAAAATGGCGTCTTAAATGGCCCCCTTGACCAATTTCAAAAATCCGGCCAAGAGGTGCCCTGCGTATTGGAACTCGGCATGTCACTGCAAATTTTCAAGGAAAAAAAAGGACGTTTAAGGGGCGAAAAGCAGTCTGAAAAAATGACGTCATAGCCGAAACGTGTTAGGTTCGGGCGGAAACTCGGCGGAATTCGTGTAGTGATCTTTCTTCAAACGCGATTTACTCACAATTTTCTGTGTGAACATATATAATACTTGGTATCATCCGAAAGGGCACTTCATTGCGGTCAGTTTGACACCATTGTCATCTGCACGCAATGTACTGCACGCATTAAAGGCGCTATTACGTAATGCATAGCAAATTCATCATTTTTGGCGATAACGTTGCGGTGACGTTATTAAAATTTCCCAAATTTAGGAGAAAGTTGTCACGTATATGGATACATGTGTCTGCCAAGTTTCAACGACGTAGGTATAAAGATCGCCATTTTAGAGCAAGTTGAAGTTATTTCGGAATTTTCTTGAAAATGGCGAATTTGGAGGGCAATTTTCTCAAATTTGGTCAGTGATAGGGTACATAATTTTGTATATGGCTGGAAAGGGCATATCTTCAAGTATCTAAATCCAAAAAAGGGTACGGGTTTGCCAAGCCATTATGGAGATACGGCCACAGAGAGAAAGCCAATTCCCAGAACTTTAGAGGGCGCTATTTATGTTTTGCAAAGCCATTGGAGCGTAAAATGTGGCATGGAAATGTGCAATTATGAAATAAAGATACTGCGAGAAGATGAGACGGAACGAAATTGGTTAAAGAAAGTTATTGCAATTTTTAGATTTGTAGGGGTCCATTTTTCAAGAATTTGAGAGATTGTTGACGGAGTCGGTTTCAGATTTAAATTTCGACTATGAAGATGGCATTTTGAAGGAAAGGTTATACGTCGCAGATTAAAGAACATCTCTTAGACTATCTAGAGAAATTTATTAGAAGTTTGTAGGATCTAGGATAATGGAGATAGGAAGGAAGATAGAAAGGCCTTAAAATGGACCAGAAACGGACAAAATGGCGCCTGGACGTTTACGCATGAGTGATTTCAGAAAACGAAAAAGTAGGTGACCTAGATTGGATATCAGAGATTACGCCTACGAAGTTTGAAAGGAATCGAGCAAGAGGAAAGGACCTGGATAGGAATAACAAGCACTACGTGCAAAGCGAATGTGATTCCGGACGACAAGAAGAAGAAGTAAGCATATTAATAATGTGAACGAAAACAAGGCAATGACGAAGGTCGTCATTGCAATAATCACAAAGACGATATAAGTTCTCATTCGCGTGATAGGACCATATTTCTTTTGTCGGAGTTATGTAAATGAGGGTTATGACAAAGATAATAATTATTACAAAAGCGAGAGAAGTTCTCATTCACGTGGTAGGACAGTATTTTTTGGTTTGAGTTTATGACAAGGATAATAATAATCACAAAAACGATATAAGTTCTCATTCGCGTGATAGGACCATATTTCTTTTGTCGGGGTTATTCAAATGAGGGTGATATAAATATATGACAAAGATAATAATTATCACAAAAACGAGAGAAGTTCTCATTCACGTGATAGGACAGTAGTTTTTGGGTGGGTTGTGACAACAATAATAATAATCACAAAGACGATATAAGTTCTCATTCGCGTGATAGGACCATATTTCTTTTGTCGGGGATATGTAAATGAGGGTTATGACAAAGATAATAATTATTACAAAAGCAAGAGAAGTTCTCATTCACGTGGTAGGACAGTATTTTTTGGTTGGAGTTTTTGACAAGGATAATAATAATCACAAAAACAATAGAAGTTCTCCTTCGCGTGATAGGACCATATTTCTTTTGTCGGGGTTATTCAAATGAGGGTGATATAGATATATAACAAAGATAATAATTATCACAAAATCGAGAGAAATTCTCATTCACGTGATAGGACAGTAGTTTTTGGTTGGGTTATGACAACAATAATAATAATCACAAATACTATAGAAGTTCTCATTCGCGTGATAGGACCATATTTTTTTTGTTATTTTTTATTTTCTTATGTAAATGAGGGTGATATAAATATATGAAAACAATAATAATAATCACAAAGACGACAGAAGTTCTCATTCGCTTGATAGGACCATATTTCTTTTGTCGGGGTTATGTAAATGAGGGTGATATAAATACATGACAAAGATACTAATTATCACAAATGCGAGAGAAGTTCTCTTTCATGTGATAGGACAGTAGTTTTTGGTTGGATTTTATGACAAGAATAATAATAATCACAAAGACGATAAGAGTTCTCATTCGCGTGATAGGACCATATTTCTTTTGTCGGGGTTATTCAAAATAATGAGATGATATAAATATATGACAAAGATAATAATTATCACAAAAACGAGAGAAGTTCTCATTCACGTGATAGGACAGTAGTTTTTGGTTGGGTTATGACAACAATAATAATAATCACAAAGACTATAGAAGTTCTCATTCGCGTGATAGGACCATAATTTTCTTTTGTCGGGGTTATTCAAATGGGGGTGATATAAGTATATGTCAAAGATAATAATTATCACAAAAGCAAGAGAAGTTTTCATTCACTCGATAGGATAGTAGTGTTTGGTTGGAGTTTATGACAACAATAATAATAATCACGAAGACAACTTCTATAGAAGTTCTCATTCGCGTAATAGGACCATATTTTTTGGTTGTGGTTCATGTAAATGAGTATGATAATATATGTTTGGCAGGGATAATAATAATCGTAAAAACGATAGAAGTTCTCATTCACGCGATAGGACCATTGTTGGGGTGTATGTAAATGAGGGTGATATAAATATATGAAAACAATAATAATAATCACAAAGACGACAGAAGTTCTCATTCGCTTGATAGGACCATATTTCTTTTGTCGGGGTTATGTAAATGAGGGTGATATAAATACATGACAAAGATACTAATTATCACAAATGCGAGAGAAGTTCTCTTTCATGTGATAGGACAGTAGTTTTTGGTTGGATTTTATGACAAGAATAATAATAATCACAAAGACGATAAGAGTTCTCATTCGCGTGATAGGACCATATTTCTTTTGTCGGGGTTATTCAAAATAATGAGATGATATAAATATATGACAAAGATAATAATTATCACAAAAACGAGAGAAGTTCTCATTCACGTGATAGGACAGTAGTTTTTGGTTGGGTTATGACAACAATAATAATAATCACAAAGACTATAGAAGTTCTCATTCGCGTGATAGGACCATAATTTTCTTTTGTCGGGGTTATTCAAATGGGGGTGATATAAGTATATGTCAAAGATAATAATTATCACAAAAGCAAGAGAAGTTTTCATTCACTCGATAGGATAGTAGTGTTTGGTTGGAGTTTATGACAACAATAATAATAATCACGAAGACAACTTCTATAGAAGTTCTCATTCGCGTAATAGGACCATATTTTTTGGTTGTGGTTCATGTAAATAAGTATGATAATATATGTTTGGCAGGGATAATAATAATCGTAAAAACGATAGAAGTTCTCATTCACGCGATAGGACCATTGTTGGGGTGTATGTAAGTGAGGATGATATAAATATATGACAAAAAAAATAATAATCACAAAGATGATATAAGTTTTCATTCACGTGATAGGATCATATTTCTTTTGTCGGGGTTATGTAAATGAGGGTGATATAAATATATGACACCAATAATAATAATCACAAAAACGATAAAAGTCCTCATTCGCGTGTTAGGACCATATTTCTTTTGTTATTTTTTTATTTTCTTATGTAAATGAGGGTGATATAAATATATGAAAACAATAATAATAATCACAAAGACGACAGAAGTTCTCATTCGCTTGATAGGACCATATTTCTTTTGTCGGGGTTATGTAAATGAGGGTGATATAAATACATGACAAAGATACTAATTATCACAAATGCGAGAGAGGTTCTCATTCATGTGATAGGACAGTAGTTTTTGTTTGGATTTTATGACAAGAATAATAATAATCACAAAGACGATAAGAGTTCTCATTCGCGTGTTAGTACCATATTTTTTTTGTTATTTTTTATTTTCTTATGTAAATGAGGGTGATATAAATATATGAAAACAATAATAATAATCACAAAGACGACAGAAGTTCTCATTCGCTTGATAGGACCATATTTCTTTTGTCGGGGTTATGTAAATGAGGGTGATATAAATACATGACAAAGATACTAATTATCACAAATGCGAGAGAAGTTCTCATTCATGTGATAGGACAGTAGTTTTTGTTTGGATTTTATGACAAGAATAATAATAATCACAAAGACGATAAGAGTTCTCATTCGCGTGTTAGTACCATATTTTTTTTGTTATTTTTTATTTTCTTATGTAAATGAGGGTGATATAAATATATGAAAACAATAATAATAATCACAAAGACGACAGAAGTTTTCATTCGCTTGATAGGACCATATTTCTTTTGTCGGGGTTATGTAAATGAGGGTGATATAAATACATGACAAAGATACTAATTATCACAAATGCGAGAAAAGTTCTCATTCATGTGATAGGACAGTAGTTTTTGTTTGGATTTTATGACAAGAATAATAATAATCACAAAGACGATAAGAGTTCTCATTCGCGTGTTAGTACCATATTTTTTTTGTTATTTTTTATTTTCTTATGTAAATGAGGGTGATATAAATATATGAAAACAATAATAATAATCACAAAGACGACAGAAGTTCTCATTCGCTTGAAAGGACCATATTACTTTTGTCGGGGTTATGTAAATGAGGGTGATATAAATACATGACAAAGATACTAATTATCACAAATGCGAGAGAAGTTCTCTTTCATGTGATAGGACAGTAGTTTTTGGTTGGATTTTATGACAAGAATAATGATAATCACAAAGACGATAAGAGTTCTCATTCGCGTGATAGGACCATATTTCTTTTGTCGGGGTTATTCAAAATAATGATATGATATAAATATATGACAAAGATAATAATTATCACAAAAACGAGAGAAGTTCTCATTCACGTGATAGGACAGTAGTTTTTGGTTGGGTTATGACAACAATAATAACAATCACAAAGACTATAGAAGTTCTCATTCGCGTGATAGGACCATATTTCTTTTGTCGGGGTTATTCAAATGGGGGTGATATAAATATATGTCAAAGATAATAATTATCACAAAAGCAAGAGAAGTTCTCATTCACGTGATAGGACAGTAGTTTTTGGTTGGGTTATGAAAACAATAATAATAATCACAAAGACGACAGAAGTTCTCATTCGCTTGATAGGACCATATTTCTTTTGTCGGGGTTATGTAAATGAGGGTGATATAAATACATGACAAAGATACTAATTATCACAAATGCGAGAGAAGTTCTCTTTCATGTGATAGGACAGTAGTTTTTGGTTGGATTTTATGACAAGAATAATAATAATCACAAAGACGATAAGAGCTCTCATTCGTGTGATAGGACCATATTTCTTTTGTCGGGGTTATTCAAAATAATGAGAAGATATAAATATATGACAAAGATAATAATTGTCACAAATGCGAGAGAAGTTCTCATTCACGTGATAGGATCATATTTCTTTTGTCGGGGTTATGTAAATGAGGGTGATATAAATATATGAGAACAATAATAATAATCACAAAAACAATAAAAGTCCTCATTCGCGTGTTAGGACCATATTTCTTTTGTTATTTTTTATTTTCTTATGTAAATGAGGGTGATATAAATATATGAAAACAATAATAATAATCACAAAGACGACAGAAGTTCTCATTCGCTTGATAGGACCATATTTCTTTTGTCGGGGTTATGTACATGAGGGTGATATAAATACATGACAAAGATACTAATTATCACAAATGCGAGAGAAGTTCTCATTCATATTGTGATAGGACAGTAGTTTTTGGTTGGATTTTATGACAAGAATAATAATAATCACAAAGACGATAAGAGTTCTCATTCGCTTGATAGGACCATATTTCTTTTGTCGGGGTTATTCAAATGAGGGTGATATAAATATGACAAAGATAATAATTATCACAAAATCGAGAGAAATTCTCATTCACGTGATAGGACAGTAGTTTTTGGTTGGGTTATGACAACAATAATAATAATCACAAAGACTATAGAAGTTCTCATTCGCGTGATAGGACCATATTTCTTTTATCGGGGTTATTCAAATGGGGGTGATATAAATATATGACAAAGATAATAATTATCACAAAAGCAAGAGAAGTTCTCATTCACTCGATAGGATAGTAGTGTTTGGTTGGAGTTTATGACAACAATAATAATAATCACGAAGACAACTTCTATAGAAGTTCTCATTCGCGTAATAGGACCATATTTTTTGGTTGTGGTTCATGTAAATGAGTATGATAATATATGTTTGGCAGGGATAATAATAATCGTAAAAACGATAGAAGTTCTCATTCACGCGATAGGACCATTGTTGGGGTGTATGTAAATGAGGATGATATAAAGATATGACAAAGATAATAATAATCACAAAGACGATAGAAGTTTTCATTCAACGTGATAGGATCATAGTTTTTTGATGGGGTTATAATGTAGATGAGAATGAAAGAAAAATAATGATCATAAAACAAGTCAAACATTCAGTGCAGAGGTCCAGGCGAAGAGAGGGTGCGAGAGGAAGGGAAAGAGGGAACAAGTGAGAGTGAGAGTGACAGAGAGAGCCTGGGTCTATATTTCGGAGAGAGAGGGTCTATGTGGTGAAAATGATTATTTTCGAAACTTCCAAGGGTATGATGAACATTACAACGAACTTCTGTAGGAAAGAGAGAGAGAGAGAGAGAGAGAGAGAGCGGTATATGGATAGACATATTTATTGTATTTCTTTCATGTTTATTTGAACGATTGTGGGGTCATTCATTTTCAAATTGCTTTCTTTCTGATATTCTTTTCTGAATGCATTTCACGGACATAATAATTGGAAAAAATGATAAGACTTCATGTATCCCGTAGCATATTGAAACTGTTTGTTATAAATGTATATCAAAATGACTGATCAGTCGAAGCTGAGACTAGATTGAGACGGTTGCGGAGGAGGGTTTACGGGTACGTCAAACCATAGGTTACTCACTCTGCAAGGAGACTATAACTCCATTGATTTGTGCGATACAATCCTGAACGGTACTTGCTCTCACACAAACGCACACAGATGCTGGAACCATTGAGCTCTAAAAGAGACCGTGGACCTTAGCCATGCGAATGCGGTGGCTTTCCCGCTGTGGAGCGGGGTCAGCGCCGAGCGGGGCGAAAGCCCATTTTCAATATCGATTATACCATGAACCATTTACAACAGTAGATGGCGCTAGTATACAACAACATGAGCTGGTTTAAATACAGGCAGCTTGGAACTAATAATTGATTTATTAATTACTGTTTAATTCACTACAAAAAAAAAGAAGTATTTCAGCGGGGGAGATTGGTTAAAGATATTCCTATAGCATCTTGTTATAACATCAAAGAGTTTCAGATGAATTAAATATTTTTACCAAAACTTTGTAATACCTTTAACGAAACCGGACATCACGCTCATTTTTTTAAAGCCTAAAAGTGTCGGGGAGCTCAACAAATTTTATTGCAAAATTTCACCCGTATATATAATTTATATGTATTGCATCTTTAAATCTTTCCACCTTGCTGGCAATGCTGGGTCTGTTTGGGGCTTTTTTTCTGCCATATTCATATAACTGAATGTACAGTATGATCCGATCTCGCTCGGCCTCCAGTTTTTCTCTTTCTTTTTGTATTCATTGATTTCTCAAAACTCCAATTCTTTTCGTGCATAACATAGTTTATACAAAACTGCAACATTGTAACAAAGCGTTTTTATCATTATAAGCCTACGAACATAAATACGACAGTCATGTGTTCATAATGTCACAATGTAGGGCTATACAATCACATAATAGGACATGGATACCGCACATCCCAAAATCTAGAACAAGCATTGATTTTTTTTTCTTCAGAAATAGACTGAACACTTTAAACAAAATGAGTTTCATATTTCTCAACATATAACAGAATTGAAATAATGCATTCCAGCTTTCGATCCGAAAGGGCCTAACTTGACAAGACACAGGGGCGGCCGAGCGACATCCAAAGTGGGGGGGGGGGGCACCAAGAAAAAAGGGCACTTTCTGGAAAAAAAAAAAAAAGGGCACATACAAAGGGAAATCTCCGAAAGCGAAAATATACCATTTGTTTAGACATTGGTAAATACCCCTACATTGTGATTACATTATCAGGGATGGTTTTAATATATATTTCATTTTAAACACCATACCTTGCTTAAGCATCATACTTTACGGCTGGGCGTGATGGTCTGAAAATTTATTTGCGAGTGAGCGAAGCGAACGAGGAAAAAGTTTAAGATTTGTGAGGTCGTAGTGCGAAAAATTACATCGTATAATGAGGAAAAACCCCAATCCCGATGGGGTTATATTTTAAGCACATTCTCATAAGCGTAGCGAGCGAGCTTTGGTGGAAATTGCTCTTAGTCGCGTGAAATTAGAGGCGCGTTTAATGATGAGAGGAAAAGGAGACACTTATCAGAAAAGAAAAGGAGCATGTGCCATCAGAATTTGATAGAGACATTTATAAGAGGTGAAAAGGGCATTTATGAAAAGTAGATAGGTCCCGTATTAGAAAAGGAAAATGGGCATGTATCATTGCTAAAAGGGAAATTATCAGAGGTGAAAAGAGGCACTTATCGCACCTGAAATTGGGCAACGACCAGATATGAAAAGGGGCACTTATAATAAAGGAAATTGTGCATTTGTTGCAAGAAAATGGGCACCGATCAGATTTTAAAGGGGCATTCATCGGAGGTGAAGGGGCACTTATCTGAAGTGAAAATGAGTAACTCCTCGTACCTGAAAATTGATTGATTTTTATTCGACAAGCTTCCAACATACAACAATATACAATAATAACAGATAAAAAAAAGTCAGCTTGAACAGGATAACCCACGAAAGCTCGAGAGCTTATTTCCAGTGGGGTCCCTTACAGACATGTATAAAATTAATAAGTTAAGATAGTAATATTTACAGACAGATAAGAAAATTAAAAGAACTACTTATTAAAGATAATAATAATAATAACAACATTAAACTGATGATAGAAATGATATTAAGTACAAGAAGAAAAAGAAGAAGGAGAAGAAGAAAAAGAGGAGAAGGAAGAAGAGGAAAATAATGATGAATTTGTAGAATTTCTATAACGTACAAAAACATAAGTATATACAACATGAAAAAGTATGAACCGACAGAAGAATAAAAATTTCAATCATATAACATGTCATTCACTTCTCTTGTCTGACTGTCAAGTATTAGGTATTCCTTTAATTTCCTCTTAAAATGATCATAGTTTCCTATTTCTTTTACACCATTGGGAAGGGAATTCCAATGTTTTATGGCATTGTAATAAAACGAATTTCCAATACTACCTACTCTTTCTGGTAAGTTAAAGTTGAATCGTCTATTTCTTGTATTATAATCATGTACGTCAGTAACAAGATCGAAGTTGGATCGAATATAATGATTCGACCTAGTATGATATATTTTATGCACATGATGCAATACGAGTTGTTTTGATCTTTGGTCGACTTCAAGAAAACCAGCTTTAGAAAGTTCGCTGTAGCCAACATGAGTTCTTGGACCAGAACAGTTGATAAATCTCACCATTTTGTTCTGTATAATCTTCAACTTCTTTTGATCTGACTTGTTTATGTTACTATACCATGCAGGGTTAGCATATAGTCAAATAAACATTGAATAAGAGCAAAACAGAGTGTACGTCTTGCTTTTAAATCCATACAACTTTGATATCTGTACAAAAATTTCAGACGAGAATTTGCTTTTTTTACAACTGATTCTACTAAAGATGAAAATGAAATTGCGCTAGCCAACTCAATGCCTAAATACTTCTCTTGATTGCTTGATTATTGTGTGTCACTTTGAATTCAAATGACTTTTTAGAACTACTTTTAGAACAAAATAAAATGCTTTCTGTTTTTCCCAAGTGTAAAGAAAGCTTATTATCAGTCATCCAATCGACACACGTAGACAGCTGTTCACTGAGCTTTTCCTCAATATATTTAGGATCAGGATTTGAATAGAGTAGTACGCTGTCATCTGCGTACAATAATAGTTTGAAGTCTTTTATACAAATACACATATCATTTATATAACTTGAAAATAGAATTGGGCCTAAAATGCTTCCCTGAGGAACACCGCAAGTTATAGGCATTAGTTTGGAACGAATATCATGAATGGCCACTACTTGGTGCCGATTAGATAAGTAGGATCTAAACCAATCTAAACTTGCCTTATCAAAACCCATTAGTTGTAACTTCTTCAATAAGACGCAATGATTAACTGTATCAAAAGCTTTTTGCAGATCAAGGAGCACCATACCAACAAAGCGCCCTTGGGAAGTTTCTCTCCTCAAATAATCAGTCAAATGAATTAGACATGTTTCAGTCGAATAATCATGTCGAAAACCAGATTGAAATTCATAAATTATATCATTTTCTTTGAAGTATCTTTCAATTTGAACACAGACCGATTTTTCTAGAATCTTTGATGCTACGCTTAAAACACTAATAGGTCTATAGTTGCTAACATCAGTTTTATCTTTCTTTTTATAAAGTGGAGTCACTTTTGCTATTTTCATATCCTCTGGAAAAGTACTCGTCAAGATAGATAGATTCATTAAGTAACTTAGAGGCTTAAATAAAACCTTCGCACCATCTTTTAGAAATTTAGCTGGAATCAAGTCTAACCCAGTACTTTTTGATACATTCAACTTACGTAACTCTTTGAAAACAAATTGTTCACTGATTGGTAATAACTCGAAGCTGTTTTCACGTACACCTTTTCTTTCGTAAAAGTCACGAATACAATCATTGTCTGCGCTGAAAAAGTCTTTGGAAGGGGGGAGTTTGTCTAATAATTTGGCAGCCACATTTGTGAAGTGAGAATTGAATTCATCAGCGATGGCCATCTTATCATGACATAATTCCCCATCAATTTTAATGACAGATTCTTGTTCTTTTCGCTTCTTATTTTTCAATCCTAAGCTTTTTAGATTCTGCCAAAGTTTTTTCGAATCTTGTTTATTTTCTTCTATCTTGTTTTGTAAGTAAACGAGTTTAGCCTTTTTCACCTCTCTTTGGACCATATTTCTTAATACTCTGTATCTTTTATAGAGCTTCTCATCTTTTGCTCTTTTCCTCCATTTTTGTATACTATATTTCTCTCTTGAATTAGGGAAAGAATATCTTTAGTCACCCAAGTTTCTGATCTTTGTTTTATTCTTATCCGTTTCAGTGGCGCTATCATATTCAAATTTGAGATAAAAACATGTTGAAATATTGACCATGCCTCATTTACATCTGTACAGTCAGTTATTCGTGACCAATCAACAACAGATAGTTGAAGATTGAAAGACTCTTCTGTATATTTTTTCATGGATCTGATATCATTAATACTATTAATGATATCAGATCCAACCCTTTTGAAAAGGGTCATTTACCAGAGATGAAAATGAGGGGCATTTATGAGAAGGGGATCGGGCTCTTTTTTAATGGGGCACTTTTCATTAGGAAATGGGGCACTTATTAGAAAGGTAAAGGGGCACATGTGAAAATGTAAGGTGCGCTTATCCGAGTTAGAATGGGGTAGTCATTAAAAGGGGAAGGGGAACTTCTTACAAAGGAAAAGAGGCATTTGTCACCGTAGTAAAAGAGGCAACTCTCAGATTTAAATGGGGCAATTATCAAAGGTGAAGGGGGCACTAATCAAAAGTGAAAAAGGGCACTTCTCGTACATGAAAAGGGGCACTTAATATAGAGATTAAGAAGGGCACTTATGAGAATGGAAATGGACACTTTTTGCAAAGAAAAATGGGAACTTGTCGAAGGAAAAGGGACACGTGTGAAAATAAAAGGTCATTTATCAAAGGTGAAATGGGGAAGGGGCACTAATCTTATGTAAAGAGGAGCACTTTTCCTATGTAAAAAGGGGCACTTTCGGGTGCTTGAAAAATGCCGCCTCTCACAAGACCGCCTAGGTCTCTGGTACCATTGATGCCATGTATTGAATCTGCTCAGATTTGTAAGTTTATATGAATATATAGGAATTAAACATAATTGAACTTGTCTTAATTGAACTCGAACATTATCTAGGAATTCTTTGTTTGCATCCGTCCTTATTGTGCCTTGTGACATTATTTTAAATAAACGGCTAAATAGAGTCTAACCATCCAATGCAGATGTACTAATCGATTGTATAACCAACGAACGCTCGAGCACGGCCCTGCACTGTGTATAATGTTCGATGGAAGACTTTTCTTTCACTTTCATAACTTCATGAACAAGAAATATCAACAAAAGTTCTCCTTCATCCATACCATGGCATATTTTTATTAACTCTTCTCATCCCATCCTGGAAATTTGACATAAATCTATATTCCATGAGAGATATATTTTTATGCAGGGGGAGGGGCCCTGCATTTTTTTTAAATACCCTTGATTATGCAATGTCCGCGCGTGCGACGCTCTGCCCGTGCAGCACGTGCGAAATTTAGAGATTACACAAAACACGTGTAGCCGGTAGCGCTATTTCGTCACTGTGCTCAGCCGTAACTCTCCCGGACCTACCCCAAAAGAACTGGTGGTATTACTTCACTAAAATTCACACATTCTCCCTATAAAACGTAAGTAAATACAACATTTCAGGTATTATGTCAATCTGTTTAAGCCTAAAGACGTTTTGAGTATGAAAAGATGCTCGATATGAACTTAAAAGATTCAAATTAGATCTAGAGAGAGCATTGACATGTCGATCGTCAATAAAATTTAGTCGAATGTGTGTGAAACTCGAGTGCAGCTGAGCTTCGCTTGCGAGCGCGAGTGAAGAGTGAAAAGTTAAAAATATTTCCTGTGATCATGAAATTGAGACTTTAAAATTTATGTGTGAATGAATATATCACCATTGTTTTATTAGGGGCCAAATTTTGTCATGGTCAGGGTTGCACCTAGACCGAATTTTCCGTCTCTTTCGTTCGTTAGCCTCTTATTGGGGTAGGGTCGGCTCTCTCTTTAGAGACGGAAGCCGTTTATGCACATGTCCTTGCTAACGCCACGGCCAGTTCTGGTCGTAGCGTTTTGCCCCCAAAATCCCCCAAAATGTCATTTTACCTCGAGCATGTTATATTGTAAATTAGGCCTAGGCTATAATAAATCAGTTCCACTTACCAACTTGACTGAAATAATCAGTTTAATAGTCCCTTTTTAGGAAATTATGGGTCAAAATCGGAATCCATGTTGAAAATCAACATGGATTCCGATTTTGACCCATAATTTCCTAAAAAGGGACTATTAAACTGATTATTTCAGTCAAGTTGGTAAGTGGAACTGATTTATTATAGCCTAGGCCTAATTTACAATATAACATGCTCGAGGTAAAATGACATTTTGGGGGATTTTGGGGGCAAAACGCTACGACCAGAACTGGCCGTGGCGTTAGCAAGGACATGTGCATAAACGGCTTCCGTCTCTAAAGAGAGAGCCGACCCTACCCCAATAAGAGGCTAACGAACGAAAGAGACGGAAAATTCGGTCTAGGTTGCACCATTCTGTCTTTTGTGAAAATATGAAATTAATAAATTGATCTGTTTATGACGAGGATTTTTTTTTTTATGACAAACATGACAAAGGAAAAGGAAAAAGGAATCAAGAATCAGATTTCGAGCATTGAGGCAAAGACACTATCAAAATAAAGTAGATCTACTGCCTTCCTTTCAAAAGTTCTATTAATAGAAGGGGTGCTGGTCCTAGGACAAAATGCGTCCTAAAAAATAATGATCGTCCGCATTTTCACTGGCGTTTTTTTTTAGACTCTAGTTTCGGGTTCTTGATCCGGGCGCTGCCGATGCGAAAAATGGATTCCATGTGATACGATACCCCCAGTTCACCATCTACTTTTATAGGTTGTCCTGCTTAATTCTCAAGGATTCATCACTCTTCACTCATAACGTGAAAGTCTCTGTGCAAAGTCAATGTAAAATGCATCAAGAAAATCATTGCGGAATCTGTTTTTCTCGTCGCCAACACGCGGATCAGTTTTTTTTTTTACGGACGTGTTTACGAAGTTGATCCTTGTTTGTGCGGACGATCCTTATTCTCGGACCAGCGCCAATTACTGATTAATTTTTCCTTTTGTTTCTGAAGTAAAAGGGCAGCTTTTAGGGGATTTTATGTTGCCTGGTCATTGGTCACAGCAAATATAGCACATCCTACAAATTGCGCATCTACTGATCTTCATGTAGATCTACTGTTCTACAACCAATGAATTACTAAACACCAACAATGAATTCTGCTTATTTCTTTTCCAAGTTCATTTGACTTAAAAACTCCAGTGTATTTACCTGCCTTATAAACTCTACAGTCTACATCAGTGTTTATCATTTTACTTTTTAGTCCTTGTTCAGTCAGTTCATACTTCATTGGCATTGTCTTTCTTTGGTCCTTAGTCAGATAAAAGCAAATGATTTGGCATTTCATCTTTCACTTCCATGTTCTAGGCCGAAGCAACTGAATTAAAGCATGTGGGAATCATTTTCATGTAGACTTGTCATGCCAGTGTTGGGCAACGATGCACATTAAATTGAAGGAGCATAGTTTCTTTAAAAAATATTACTGTAAAAAGCAATGGCTAACTATCTCTCTCTCTCTCTCTTACTCGCTCTCTTTCCTCCACTACAGCACATAAAATTAAACATGTATAGAATATCCAGCGTACTGAGGCCACTCACCTCAAGGGCACTCACACCCTCAATAAGCAGAGCTGTGTGCCCACATCTCGCCAGAAGCTATGCTAAGGACATCAAGTTTGGCGCAGAGGCCAGGGGTATGATGCTTCAGGGCGTCGACCTCTTAGCTGATGCTGTAGCAGTCACAATGGGACCTAAGGTGAGTTGATGCAGCTTTAAAAAAATGCAAGCCAGGGAAAGAGTTTGAAGTGCCCAGTTAAGATATTTCATACTGTTTTTTTATAATTCCCATTCTCGCCATCTGAAATTAGGGACAGATAAGTTAGGGATTAGTGCATCGCCACTTCAGTGGTCTAGCAGTAACACAGGCCCTGAAATGAAATTAAGGTCTGGTACTTATTGTATATTCATTCCATTCCAGGAATACAAGGAATAAAACAAACAAAAGAATACCCAAAGTATTTTGTTGTTGAAGGAATTACATAATATTAAAGTAATGCCTGCAGATCACCAAAAAAAGAAGAAGTTAAGCTCCTGAATGAGCACCATTTGTTCGTAGCATGTAACTGGAGTTTGCGGAATCTATCACTATCCTCATTTCATCCCCGCATTCACTTCATCCCTTCTTGCATTCACAGGGACGTAATGTAATTATAGAGCAGAGCTGGGGCAGTCCTAAAATCACCAAAGACGGAGTCACAGTCGCTAAGGCCATTGAACTCAAAGACAAATGGCAGAACATTGGAGCTAAACTTGTCCAAGACGTTGCAAACAACACAAACGAGGAGGCCGGCGATGGAACCACAACGGCAACTGTGTTGGCACGAGCCATCGCCAAGGAGGGCTTTGACAACATCAGCCGAGGTGCAAACCCCACTGAAATCAGGAAAGGCATCATGAATGCTGTCGATGTGGTCATCAAAGAGTTACAGAGACAGTCCAAGCCAGTCACAACACCAGAAGAAATTGCACAGGTGATTCATCTTTTCTTCAAAATATTCACATCTGCTTTCGAAATTCATTAAATTTTTTATTCTTGACAAATAGCAAATAAAAGAAAGAGGTTGAACGTTCAACTTTTTCATCAAATCATGAAAGTTGTCTCTAGACCATAGAGTGAAGTAATTCAAATGAAAAGAAGTTATCAGTCAAGTATAGCATTTCTGTAGTATGTCAAATTTGGGTGAAGAAAGAGAAAACATATAATTAACCTACATCCATTTACATGTTGAACTGCCTCTACTTGTATGTATTGTCCCAAGTTCCCTTTTCCTAATTTTGCTTTTCACAACTGTCATAATTTTTGCTGGCTTTATTCTTTGGGTGGTTTCCTTAGAACAAGTACTGCTTTATTGCAGGGTTGGTTGAAGAAAACCTAATGGCAGGAAGGATAGGAAAGAAACGCATGTTGATAACTACCAAATAATTGGAAGTGGACTTCATGACAAAGGAGGAATCCAAAACAAACGGGTCCATTTTTTTTCTTTTGTAGGTTGCTACCATCTCGGCTAACGGCGATGCAGGAATCGGTGAGCTCATCTCCAGGGCGATGAAGAAGGTTGGTCGCCATGGCGTCATCACGGTCAAGGACGGCAAGACGTTGAATGATGAGCTAGAGGTCATTGAGGGTCTCAAGTTTGACCGAGGTTACATCTCACCGTACTTCATCAACTCGCCTAAAGGTATTGACCGTCGCTCAGTTTGGGGCTTTTTGTGGGTCAGGACGGATGGATGGGTTGTTACGTAAATGGACCAAGAGAGTGAGCCCCTGTGTCTGTATTCTAATTCTTTTCTTCACACTTTGCTCACATCTGCCAACCACTCCTATTTTGGGGGAATGGTTCTAATGTTTAATTTGCCTTCACACTGATATCATGAACCCTAGATTTCTCTATTTTTCTGAAAATATCTATGTAATAACTATGCAAAATAGACTGTATTCCTAATCTTTCCTTCAGAGTTTGATATATTGTACTGTGAAAGGTTGGCAGATATGTCTGCTGTGTTTAGCCCAGAGTAATACCAGGAGATAGTGGGGAAGAAACTTTGGAAAAGCGCTTCATTACTCTTTGTAATTTACATTTGTTTCCCTTGTTTTAATTCTTAAACCTCTGAAATACTTACAATTCTTCATGGACTGGCATTTTTTTTTCACCTCAATAATGTAATAGCTGTCATTTCACCTGCTCCTTACAATCACAAGTTTCAGTGTCATGTGATATCTGGGCCCCGTCTTACAAAGAGTTGATATCAATCACAACTTATTGGGATTTATATCAATCGCAACTATGTACATAAGAGATAGGAGACTGTAAACTTGCGATTGATTGGAGGATTTGCGATTGATTTGGATCAATCGCAAATCTTTGTAAGACGGGGGCCCTGGTGTCCAAAAAAAGAATTGAAAAGATCCCTCAGAGTGTAACAGTAAATCATCCTCACCAATCCTTCTCTGCTACAGGTCAGAAGGTTGAGTTCCAGGATGCTCTCCTCCTCCTGAGTGAGAAGAAGATCTCTACCATCCAGGCCATCGTCCCAGCCTTAGAGCTAGCCAACGCCCAGAGGAAACCTCTCGTCATCATCGCTGAGGATGTCGATGGTGAAGCCCTCAGCACATTGGTTCTTAACAGGTAACATGGCGGGACATTCTGGGTGTTTCACAAAGATTCTAAGTCGAACTTAACTCTAAGTTGGACTAAAATATTATGGAGAGCCATTTGTAGCCTTAAATGATATATATTCAAAAGTGAAATTTCAATTATTTTAGACTATTGATTAATTCCACATTAAAAACATGAAATCTCCTTGATAATAGAAAATATGAATGATTTGAATTAACATTTTATGCCTTTTAAAATAACTTTTACAAAATATTATCTAGGAAGCTAATGGCTTTCCATAATTGTTAAGTCCAACTTAGAGATGAGTTCAACTTGGGATCTTTGTGAAACACCCCCCAGGATAATGATTTTCATTGTGTAAGACAAGGCACTTGCTTTGTTAAGATTATGAGTAAGAAAAGTGTCTCGAAGTTGATGATTTTAGCATGTGTGTCAATTCGGGTTAATTACATTTTCAATGATAATTCTCACCCTAGATCAGAGTCAGAGTTAAAACAATCAGAGGAATATATTTATCTTTTAAAAATGTATCTTTTATTCCGACATCAAATTTTTATTGCAATATAAATCAATTGCATCAAATACTGCTTCACCATGAAGACCTGAAGAGATCAACTCAACATCAAACTATTTTAAACAGTTAAGTTTCTGCTAATGTAAAATCCCAGCAGTGAGCCAGTCATTTGATAGACTACACATTATTAGGTACAGGGATCCAGCATGTTTTGTTTATTCTAGATCTGAATTTGAAATTCCTCTGTATAACCTGTTTCTTCATTTTCTATCTCCAGGTTGAAGGTTGGTCTTCAGGTTGCAGCAGTCAAGGCACCAGGGTTCGGTGATAACAGGAAGAACCAGCTTCATGACATGGCCGTCTCAACAGGAGGAATCGTAAGTAATCCGCTCCCGTTGTCTTGGGCTAACACGGACAGTCCAGTTATCAGTTGAAGGGGAAATTCAGTTCAAACTGGTAGACCAGCACTTTCCCAAATGACCTAGGGTTGTCTAGTCATTTGTAAACCTTCTGAACTTAAAGACACTCAGTAGTTAGCTCTCATGGGGAATTCAACACCAATCGGGTGTTTACTCAATAAGAGGTGCTTTCAATCACCAGAATTAGCCTTCAGTTTTATGACCACCAGGCCTTATGTAACGTACTGTGTTTTTCACCCATTCCCCCACATGGTAAAGTCATTATCTCACTTTTCCGACACCTGAAGACTCTCGATAGACGAGGGGGTATTTCTTGATTGGCCAACAGGTTCGCTGTGTGCAGACCTAATACCTATACACACGTTAATGATTTTTATTATCCACCAAGTCTGGTGTCAGCAAATTATGTCATGAAAACTGACGAGTGACTCCATTTAAGTATTCTACTCTCAGAGTAAATAATTTATTCCTTGTTTTCACCATAAATTCCATTTTGTTAATTACCTGTACAGAAAGGCATGCACAAGGAAGCTTGAATTATGATTATATATCTTACGTCGAAAATACATGTCCCGTTTATAGCAAGTGAATTTAAAAAGTGTTTATAAACTGAAATAGGTAACACTATGGAGACCCATAATTTTTTGATCAGCCAGCCTGGTGGTGAAATGATAGATTGTATTTAAAGAGAATGTTGAGTTCTGGGAAGAGGTGAAAAATAATTTGTGAGCGTTATCATTGTATTATGCAAGTGTGGAAGAACATCAGATAAAAAAACGTTCCCTGAAAAGAATCGCTCTTCAAATGCCTTAATATTCTAAATATGACATGTAACATTATAAAAATCAGGACAGATTTTTATGCCACAAGTTCATGTAATCCCATATACATCTTTCTGTGTAAAGTACTTATAACTTTACTAAGACTGGGCCAAATTCCTTATATTTTTGATGATTCCATAACCGTGCAGTACATACACACCAATACTTATATGCTAGATTCTGATCAATTCCACAACATTTCTTTCACAATGCAATCGCATAACCAGAACTCTACTTTATCTTTAATTTGTGAGTTATGTTGATATGTGCCATCTAAAGAATGTATGATTTATTCTCGACAGGTATTTGGTGATGAAGCTATGGAAGTCAAGATTGAAGAGCTTCAGATCCAGGATCTAGGTCAGGTTGGTGAGATCGCTATCACCAAGGATGATACGCTCATCCTCAAGGTAAGCATTTGCAGTCATCCAGAGGACTGCACGATAATGAAAATGGAATCTTCAGGAAAAGTGTTGAGCCTCCAATGTTAATTCTCTGATTGCTCATTTTACTAGAGCGCAAAGAATAATTGCTATCACCAAGGATGATTCACTTATCCTCAAGGTAAGAATTAGTAACCATCCAAAGGGACTACACGATAATGAAAAATAAAATATTCAGGAAAAGTTTAGAGCCTCCAATGTTAATGCACTGATTGCTCATTTTACTATAGAGCAGAGGGATTCTGGAATGAGGATTAATGCCTTACCTAAGGACACCGGGATTTTGTTTCAGAATCTGAGGCAATGTTACCGAGTTACTTTAAAGGCACACTGCCATACTTGTAGCTACTTGCTCCCTCTATATAGAAAACTTCCCCAATCGGTGCCTGTTGGTCCCCCATGATCCTCTTTTTCTTATGTTAGATGAGAGCTGAGTTAATGAGATAGCCACCTGTCACAGTGACCTCGATGGCTCGCTGTGTGGTCTAATCCCTTCTTACCAAGTAGTGGTGACGGTCTTTAACACCCTTGTATTTTGTATTTGATGTTTACAGGGTATGGGAAAGCAGGAGGATGTAGACAGAAGAGTCGCTGAGATCGCAGAACAGGTGGAGAACACCAACTCAGAGTACGAGAGAGAGAAGCTCAACGAACGTCTTGCCAAGCTTTCTGACGGTGTAGCAGTACTCAAGGTGAGAAGGGTTTACAGGAAAGATCACCTGTGTACAATTTAAACGTCCAAATGACAGACTGATTCTGTAATTAAATCAGATTTATTGTCCCAAGCTCACTTCACTTAGTTCTCTATGTGTATAGCTATGTTCGTATTTTTGGAAATCTGATTTTCGGCCACATATTTCAGTATAATTTTACTGATCCAGATTTTGGATGATGCATGTATCATATCTATCTATGAGTGGCATAATCGATAGTTCCAAATTTCTTTCCAATTTGGTCAAATAGTAAGTTCACTGAATATAATCCAAACTGAAAATCTTGTTCCTGGACTCCCCTCATTGAACAGCGCCATCTTTGTCCTGGCGCACATCTGGTTTCAATCTTCAAGTACCTTCAACACATCTCAAAGGATATGAAGACTCTACCTTATCATTTCTTGCTCCTCTTTTGAGGAACTTGCTCCCTTCCTCTCTTTGTGACATTTAAAGCCCAGAACGCTTCAAAATCATGCCTCAAAACTTATCCCCTTTTATCAAATGTAAAACTATTGACTTCGTTGGAGGAGCCTGCACTTTCCAATGTGATGTTTTAACTTAATTATTGGAGCATACAATGTATGTAATTGAGGTCAATTTGATGATGAAACTTATGTTCTGTTTCTTTGTCTGTCTGTCACCCTGTGTGTGTTTGCAGGTCGGAGGTTCAAGTGATATTGAGGTGAACGAGAAGAAGGACCGTGTGACAGATGCTCTGAACGCCACTAGGGCTGCTGTGGAGGAAGGCATCGTGCTTGGTGGGGGAACCGCTCTCATCAGGTGCTTGACATCTCTCCTCAACATCCCAGTAGAGAACTCTGACCAGAAGATTGGTAAGTGGAGAGAGAGGAAAAGAGGCCAGTTATTGGAACCATGGAAAATTATCGTAGTGGGTTCATTCAGAATCTGTTTCAAGACAGAGTAAACTGGGCCCTGTTTCATAGAACTTGCTATATCAATAACAAATGCTATCTTTCTAGGACAAATTTGCTCTCAGCCAATCAAATGCCAACATTTCAGTAGCTTATAACAATTATTGTAACTTGTCCTTGATAACAAGTTTGTATGAAATGGGGCCCTGGCCTGTAGGCTGCTGCCACTTTATGAGTAGCCACGGGGGGCACGGGGGGCATGTGCCCCCCCAAAATTTCCAAGATCGGTTGAACTATTTTAGACCCCTCCCCAGGACGTTGATCAATTACATGTATGTGCCCCCCCCCCCCCCCAAACATTAAACTCTGACTACGGCCATGTTTATGAGAGGGCATTGAAGCGCTGTATAGTTAATGTTTGCTAAACATTTTACTATGTATCACTATCATTTTGAAGTTCATATCCCGATGGTCATATCCCGGCCAATACTTCACATATTCAATTGGTTTTCGACATATTTTATGCAGTTTTGGAAAATGAAGAAAAAATTGAGAAATTCTAATAATAGATCTTTATGATGTCACAGCTTGGGTAGTCTATAGTCGGTGTGATGGGTAGTCTGTATATAATTCATCTCTTATGCTTTCTGCAGGAATCGAGATCGTCAGGAGAGCACTCCGCATCCCAACCCAGACCATCGCTAACAACGCTGGTGTAGAGGGCTCCCTCATTGTTGAGAAGGTGATTGAAGCATCAGAAGAGATTGGTTATAATGCTCTAACAGGAGAGTTTGTTGATATGGTCAAGGCTGGTATCATTGATCCTACTAAGGTAAGCATGTGTGAATATCTCTTTCTCTCTGGGTGCCATATCGATTGACTATGGCGGCCATGCTGTTCCACAACCCTCGGCTCCTAGCCTTCTCTATTAGCACCACTCCCGGTCATGCTGTTCCACAAACCTCGGCTCCTAGCCTTCTCTATTAGCACCACTCCCGGTCATGCTGTTCCACAACCCTCGGCTCCTAGCCTTCTCTATTAGCACCACTCCCGGTCATGCTGTTCCACAACCCTCGGCTCCTAGCCTTCTCTATTAGCACCACTCCCGGTCATGCTGTTCCACAACCCTCGGCTCCTAGCCTTCTCTATTAGCACCACTCCCATAGACAAAAACAATCCTCGGATCAATAAGTAGGTGTAGACTTCTAGGAGAAGTTGTCCAAAAGATGGTGACCTGAATATTAGTGGTCTGGATACAAATGTTGTTCAGGGGATAATATTGAAATGGTTGAGTGAGGTAACTGTTCCTGGGTTGTATGCCTCTGAGTTTTCTTTAAATCCCCACAGTACTACTTGTAGCTACTTGCGCCCTCTATATAGCAAACAATGCCTAAGCGGTGCCCGTTGGTCCCCCATGATCCTCTTTTTCTTATGTTGATTGAGAGCTGATTTGATGAGATAACCACCTGTCAGTGACCTTGCAGGGAGGTCTAATCCCTTGTGGCTAAACTAATGCAGACAGACTTTAAATGATTTTCTTTCCTTTCTTTGATTCCTGCAGGTTGTAAGGACAGCGCTCCTGGATGCATCCGGCGTCGCATCTCTCCTGACGACAGCCGAGGCCGTCATCACCGAGACCCCCAAGGAGACCCCGGAGATGCCAATGGGCGGCGGCGGTGGCATGGGCGGCATGGGAGGTATGGGAGGAATGGGCGGTATGGGAGGCATGATGTGAGGAGGACCGTAGACCCTCCTAGTGAGGATGTAAAGAGGGATGATTATTTTATATATTATAAAGAGAGGACTATTTGAATGTATGACAACACCATGAATGAAGATGTACATGTATGTGATTTTAGAGTTTTGCCAAGATGTGACCAGCCAGGATGATGTAGTGATCAGTTGAGTGCCTGTAAGAAGGGCATAACAACTATAAATGGCAGTAACAGCTGTCTTGCGGGCAGCCGACAAAGCATTCACTGATGCCCCAGTCATGTCCACGAGACCGATACCAGACCGTCAATGGACCAAACAAAAGTACAGTACCCTCAATGGCCAAACTCTTTGTTGGTTATCAATAGATTTGGGGTTGGTCTGGGGGCATGACTGAGGTAAGAGAAGTAGGACAGCATAAATGCTCTACAAGTTCTGCCTTCAATGAACTTCTGTTTAGAAGGTATAGGAAAATCTTTCTGCAGGGAAATTAAAAAGGTGTTAAAAAAATTGAAACCTGGCCTTTGTGAATTATATGTATATCATAATTGAGCTTTGTTGAGAATACTGTTCTGCTCTATTCAGGAATGTTCAATGGCTAATTTAGCTAGAAAAAATTCAAATAACTGCCTCATGTACCTTTGAATGGCAATGTGCAAATTTGCAGAATATTGCAGCAGTGAGGATGCGGGCATGATTTTGACCAAAGGATGGAGTATATTTTGAAGGTTATCTCACTGTTTAAGACGTGAAGAGCTGCATTATTACTGAATTTGTTAATGAATCCATGAATATATTTGTGAAGAAAGTGAATATTGGTTCACCGGTTTGTTGTTCTTTTTCCAACAGACTTTACAAAAGTGTGTTCCTACTTTTGAAGTAGATTTGTCAGTCTACACTTTCCTTTAACTTCAAGGAATTATTTTATTCTTTGATTGGGCTTTGGTTGTTTCTTTCCTGTATCATCATTTGACATTTATGTCACTTATATTTCTCATTTAATATTTTTATAATTTGTTTTGTATTTCTAATTTGATGACCAATCATGATAAACTTGACTGTTGTGTATTATATTAGGAGTGGACATGAAATATACAGTATTTGTAAACGTTGTAAAAAAAAAATAGCAAGCACAATCAACAGTCATTGTGCGCCAATTTTCCTTGGAAATTTAAAGAGAAGCTATGAGAATGTATTGTATGGACTCTTTTCAATCAGTTAAAGTACTAATTGGTAATGAGCCCTTTGTATTGATTTTTTTTTTTGTATGGCATTAAAATCAACAATGTGTTCATATTTTGTATGTCTGAATGTACACGATCTATAGATATTAATGCTAATATGTTCACAAGGTGCGGTACTCTTTCAACAAAAGAATTTGAAAAAATTGATAACATGTAAATTGCTACTGCAACTATGAATGTTTGTATTCCATTATTATGGAGTAACTTCTTGAAATAAAAAGAAGAGAAATATTCCAGATATTGATAAATTTGAGGTGATTCGAAGATGTCCTATTTTATCGTAATGAGCATTTTTTTTTCTTGTGTGACAATGGCCGAATTCACAAAGAAGGTTTGTCGACAAACCTAGGTTTATGTGCGTCATAATGCGTCATATGATGCACATAAACCTAGGTTTGTCAACAAACCTCCTTTGTGAATTTGGGCCATTGTGAGTGAAAAACATAGCATTGTGCAAAGGTCTAATTTGAGGAAAAGAACAGACTCTGTACCTACATCCTCTCCCCTCCTTATAATTGTCCGTGACATACATGTTAATGTACATTGAATGCTGCCGAGTGATGGAAGATGTGTATGTGATGCAAAATTGACTACGTGGTGGTGTAGATGCAATCTACGTATAGGCAGGGAAAGGTCACTAGTACCAAACTTGTAAAATCCCAGAGATGCATACTGGATACGTGCTCATGAAAGTTATATCATTATACATTTATGAAGCGCATCCATGACTATGGTAGTGATTATTCTAAATACACCGAGTATGACTACTTAAAGGAAACTTTACTTCTTCTGAGGGATTAATTATATTCTTGCCCATTAATCTACAAGATTCCCCACCAAAGTGTACGAGGCATAATGCAAGCATAATCTAGTCTCTCAGCAGGACATGGGCATCATCATTTTCTTGATAACGTGACGTACTATGTTAAAGATAAAGTTGAGTTCTGGCTATGCGATTGCATCGTGAAAGAAACGTGGAATAGATCAGAAAAGGTTGATCATGTAGCACGTAAGTATTGGTTTGTACTGCAGGGTTCTGGAATCATCAAAATGATAAGAAATTTGGCAGTCTTGGTACAGTATCGAGCACTGTACACAGAAAGATGTATATGGGACTACACAAACATGTGGCATAAAAATCGGGCCTCATTTTTAAGCTGTTACGTGTCATATTTAGAATATGAAGGCATTTGAAGAGCCATGCTTTTCAGGGAAATTTTTTTCTCTGATGTTCTTCCGCGCTTGTATAATAACGATGATAACGCTCACATAGTAATTTCCACCTCTCTCCAGAACTCAACCTCCTCTTTTAAAGGGATTCGGTAAGTTTGTCTTAGATCCTTTAGAAATAATCATTGATTTAGCTCGTGCTGCAAAGATAATTATAAACCTTTAGGTCAGTCAGGAACCCCATGACTTTTACAAGCCGATCGCCTGTCTGATTATCAAGATATTAATGATTGGAATTACAAATTTTGAAAACCGTTTGCTGAACGAATTTCATAACACTACAGTCTATTAGGGAAAACGAGTATGGTAAAACCGGTCACTCAAAGATTTTTACTTTTTGAGGCACTTCTTGATCATTTTCAAGTTTAATTTTTGTAGGGCTTCAATATTACACCATATCACAGACACTGGTAACATGTAGGACCGTGTATCTCAGATTAACATTGTTAAACGATCCCTTTAAAGGAAACCTCACCCCAAGAAAAACTCAACTTATTCCGAGGGATTTATTATCTCATTGCCCATTAAAGTGCTTGTACAGGTAGGGACAAAAACTCAAAAATTCTTTCATTCAAACTTTCACCAGTCTGCTTCTGTGACTTTTCTGCTTTTCTTAGAATAAATAATTATTTATGCAGGCTGGATTTTCGTTTAGAGAACAGATGAGACAGTGAACACAACACGGTGGTAGTACATGTATTTACAAATTTATTTTTCAGAAAAAAAAAAATTATCAGAAACACAGTGATCGAACCTCCAGGACAAGCATATACATGTAATATTAAATTCTATTCTTCCATCAGTTAATACAACATGTGATAGCATAAGACTCATGGGGAAAGCAACACAATCAACATCACATGTCCGTTATCTTATATACATGTATACTCAAAACATTGCAGTGACACATTAATTGTTGATACCAAACTGAATTTACAATACATGTACACTGAATCACACAATTGGACAATTTTCTGATGGATTAAAATACATGTTTGATTTGTGTATCAAAATGCAAAATATGGGGGCTCACCAGTTTAGAAATACATATACATGTAGTGAATCAATTAATGTCAAATATGCTATATATGTATATACCTGAACATATGCAAATGAATTACTGCCAAACAACAAGAAACTTTTGCATGCATGAAATGATCGAGAATTGAACCATACATACATTTTCTTCACAGAAAGTTTCCTGCCGCGAAATGATTGGGACAGCAACTGAGTCAACCGACACAATCATAAGTGTTTCGCTATAAGTTGCCATGAAAAATCGCTCTCGTTTACAAAATGAATGTACAAAAGTTTTGTGTAGTGAAACATTCTGATCTTACAGCAGTTGAACATAGAGAATAAGTGTTGACTCAGTATATGCATACCACTGAAACTTTCCAACACCGACACTACCCAATGGAAACATAATTAATAGAAAATAGCTGTTTTTATTTAAACAATAGTTGTTACAAAGGACAAAAACAGTAAGGAGTGCATATATTATTCTCAATAGCTCATGGAAGGGAGTACAAGGCAAATCCAGTTATAACCAGATGAGAAACATGTAAAGGACATCTTCATTATGGAATAAAACAAACGCAACTTCATCAAGTCTTTAATAGTAATATCAAAATTTATTTCTGTACACTTCAAAAGCCAAATTTGCTTTCACCTGCAAATACTTCCCCCCCAAAGAACCCCATTCTTGACCGTTGGTTTTCTTCTTGGTCCCCATATCTGTAACAATAATTTGTCCAGCAATCAATTCTAGGGCAATTCATTCATAAACTTTTTATATTGGCGTTCTCTCTTTCTCTCTCTCTGTTGTTAAAGATAAACTTGAGTTCTGGTAATGCGATTGCATTGTGAAAGAAAAGGTGTGGAATGGATCAGAAAAGTTGATCATATAGCATGTAAGTAATGGTGTGTAATGCAAGGTTCTGGAGTCATCAAAATTATCATAAATTTGGCAGAGTCTTGGTAAAGTAACAATCACTTACACAGAAAGATGTATATGGGACAACACACATGGTGTTGGGGCTAGTACTACCCTGATTTCCTCATCTTTCTATGCTCATTACTCAGCCAGTATACATTTTCTTCCAAAATTATTTGGCACATGACATTTATTTGTAATCTTGAACATTCAGTGTAAGTTTCGTTAGATTCTGTGAGAATTCATTTTCTTTTTTTACCAGAACTCAAGTTTATCTTTAAGTTGTGTGCATCATGCAGATTATATCATGTTTTGTGTGGTTTTGAATAAATGAACTTGAACTTGAACTTGACCTTGTTATTAAAATTTGTACTTTTTTTTTGTTCCACACGAGTACAATGTATCTTCATTAAGCTTTCAAGTTCTTCCAGTCCCATTTCCTTTATATACACATAAAACGCAGACCATCAAAAGCTTGTTCAGATATGACACAGGAAACCACCGCCAAAAATTATAAAAACGCTGTTTTTTTGTTTGTTCATGAATTAATGAATGACAACTGCGCGCAACAAAGGTTTCCCAAGTTTTTTTCTGAGCCCTGTGTTACACGATACAGAAATGTGAAGCGATTTACACTTTATTTCATCATTTTTTTAAACGCTGCGGTTTTGCTGCATCATATTCGAACTAGGCTTTATGGAGAGGAAATGACTCAAATTTCAATGATTGCACTCTAACACAAAACATGATGCAACTGTATCGTCATCTTCTTACAGATACCAAAATCGGAAGACACACAAAGAATTGAAGTTCACTGTAAAGAGAGATGACGAAAACTAGAATAGACAAGCGAAACTTGGCAGGATGTACACTGTGTATAAGTTCAGAAACCTGATTGACTGCAATAATCATGATTGCAGTGACATGTACTGTGCTTGTTACTATAAAAGCCATTGATATCCCTTGCTCTATTAAAATAGGCTCTGCAACAATTCCAAATAAGAATGCCATGAAGTTTCAATTATCATACACTGAGGGGCTGAATGTAATTGGCAACATCTGCTAGTGTACATGTACATACTCTACCTGTGTTATATGTAGCAACCACCTGTCTACAAAGACTGCATTCATCGCTTTTCCAATTTCTCAATGAAAAAGGGGTCTATATAGAAAACCAACCTGAATATATAAATAACATTTTTTGGGGGTTCCCTTTAGCAGTTGTAATATAAAATTTGATGGTTTGATATAACATCATAATACCAGGAGGGTACATGTGTAAATGACCAGATGACTAAATGGTTTGATACAATTATAACAAATGTGATATCAAAGTTTTTTACATAAGTAAAGTACAGACAATAGAGAACACCCGTTTAAAAAGACCACCTGCCTGTAAAGACCACATTCTTTTGTTTCCCTTTTAAAACAGTTTCTCAATAAAAAATGTACCAGTACTAATGGAACCTGAACATTGAGACCACCCACCTACGAAGACCATGCTTTATCATCTCCATTGAGCAAACTTCATATACAGGCTCCACTGTTTATATACTCGATCGTCGAACGCCACTTGACATTGAAGATAAATGTACGGCATCTGAAATTCTGGTACATGATACATAGAGGTCCAACTAACAGAAGTCCATCAGATTAAAGCCACACTGTACTACTTGTAGCTACATGCGCCCTCTATATAGCAAAAAATGCCTAAGCGGTGCCTGTTGGTCCCCCATGATCCTCTTTTTCTCGTTAATTGAGAGCTGAGTTAATGAAATAGCCACCTGTCAGTGACCTTGCAGGGAGGTCTAATCTCTCCTGGCCAAACTAGTTCAGATGGGCTTTAAGTTCATATTTTGTTTTACAAGTGTCCATGATATATATAGGTAAGTCATCTCTTCTCAAAGCACATAATCTAGTTCATAGCGAAGGTACTGGTTCTTCTCATCATTGGGTACTCTGGGGAAGCCAGCGACCAGTGAGTCTTGCGCACCGATGTAGAGTGTGTTGTATATCCTCCAGTACGTGTCTCGTACCTTACGCGCTGGATGGAACAGGCCCTGAAAGAAAGAAAGAAGAGATGGGATGTTGTAACATCATGCAATGTTTCTTTATTACCTTGCATTTTCAAAATGTACAAAATACACCCCCCAAACAAAATTGTGACCAAAGGTGCACTTGAATTTGGTTAGAATAAAACAATTTCAATTACATCTGTTGAAAAGAAACATACATACTCCCCCGTTACATAGAAGCAGAATGCTACAGTGAAAACACTCTTGTCCCTCGGATAGGACATTAAATGGAGACTTTCGTGTAGAGAAGAATCACAACCATTGCATGTTAAGAACCCACTGCACTACTTGTACAATAAAACAATTTTTTCATCAACCTTCAACAATGTTACCAAGTCACTTTAAAGCCCGTCTGCACTAGTTTGGACAGGGGGATTATACCTCCCTGCAAGGTCACTGATTGATATATAGAGCGTGCAAGTAGCTATAATTAGTGCAGTGGGGCCTTAATAATAAGATTGCAGTTAAATCCTGTCTCACCTGTAATGCATACTGCAGCATCTTGATGGACCCGACCCCAACCCTGAGGCCTTCGATGGCCTCCATGACGGCCTGGATGACGTGAGGCGACGTCTCAAAGATGTTCGGCCAGACGAAGTTAAGGAGATGTATGAGGGCATCCTCACACCCGAAGCCAAAGACTCCGAGTGACATGTGCTTGATGGCTGCACAGGCCGTCTGTCGATGGACAAGATCCCTGTAATAAAAGACAATTGAAAATTGAATAATGTCCTGGGGGCGAGAACATATGACATTTTGCAAATCATTAGAGAACTTTTTTTAATTTTATTTTTTTAGAGAATATTGCATAGTTGAGAAGCCAAATGATTTAAGACATCACCAATAGACCGGTTTACTAACAAATTCACAATGTTTAAAAGAAAGTTGCCCAAGGCTTGCCTGACATAGCAATATGTAATGTATGCAGACTGGATTCCAAGTGGTGTTGTTTATTCTTTTAATAACAGGTTCATGGAATACCTCGTCACTAGGTCCCTAGGAAAGAAACATCAATACATTTGAATATGATAGTAAACTGGTCAATTAGCTGAAAGAGAGAAAACTGCCAAGTCAAAGTCAAAGTCATACCAATATCAAATCATCCACCTAAAGTAAATCAAAGAAGTTAAGAATCCCTCAAAGAATGCTGGATAGTCATAACATATTGCACTAAAGTCAACAGATGACAGGATTTACATAATTTCTCAAAAGAGATTCTAGAATGTGATAAATTTACAGTGACTTTAATATATACTAATATAGATCAAAACACCTTTGAGACTTTGGTAACTTGAATTTGGTCTTTCTAATGGAAAGGGATTTGCTTAATAGATGTGCATATCTGTAAAAACCCTTGCTAACTTACCTATCCATGAGTGCATCTTCAAGCAGCGGCGTGACAGCATAGATATAATCCTTGCCCATCTCACCGATATACTCAAAGAGGAAAGACAGTGACTTGAGTACACCATTCTGTACATTGAGCTCCGGCACCCTGTACTCGTTCATGAGTGCTGGGAGGACAGTGAACGGTGAGCAGGTCTCGGCTACGATGGCGATAGCTACGGTGGTACAGACACGGTTCTGACGCTCCTGGACCTTGAGGTTGTTGAGCAGGGTGGCCAACACATCATGAGGTCTGGAAAGGATGAGAATAAGATATGGTGATGATATTTAAAGCTGATCTTGATAATTGATTGGTGTAATAATAGGAATTACTCATTACGATGAGCTAAAAGTATTTGAGGGATTGCTAATACACTTACCGTGAATTCTTCATTTAGAGACTACACCAAGATTCCAAGCCTCCCATTTTTTCCTCTCTTTTTTTTTGGGGGGGGGGGGGGTGAGGAGGTATTCAAGAGCACCACTGCAGACCTGCCAACCTCTGGAGTTAAAAAACTGTATTCTTTAGTCCCAAAAGTTGTATTTTACAGACAAAAGTTGTACGAAAATCGTACTGTCGTATTTGCTTCTAAAAATCGTACTAAATACAACTAAATCGTACTGGTTGGCAGGTCTGCCACTGTTCTGACAAAGAGCTTAAAAGCTAGGTCTGAACATTTTATATAAATACAGTTATTTGCAAGAAATCTGAAGATATCCATGGACTGTAGTACTAATTTCATTCAAACACATTCACACAAAAAAGTTTGTAATACTGCTGATGATCACTGAACTTGCCTTGCGTTTTAAATGATCAAAATGTTACAGAGGCATCTTTTTCATATCTCTTTTTAAACACATTTCAGCAATAGAACTTTGAACAAAATTACATGTGCCACTTACCACATCCAAAAGGATGTTCCCTCTACACAAATTGTAAGTTTTCTCTCTCTCATCAGAATGAATTTGTCCTTGTTGCCAAAAATCATTACAAAGAAAAACACTTGACCTACCCAATGGCCTTGGCGATGTATCCAAAGGTATTGACTGTAGCTCTCCGGATGGACTTCTTATGAGCTTTGAGAAGATCTAGCAGCTCAAAACATATCCTCATCCACTCTCTGGCCGACACATACTCAGCTCCACGGTCTGCGATACGTCCTACAAGGTCTATGCAGTTCTCTTGTACCTTCTCATGCCTGGAAATAAGGGAAGACAGAAAGGAAGAAAGGGGGAGAAGCTATATTAGGTCATGGAGATTCGGCAACAGCATTGCAGGAGATATCAATATTTCTTGAAAGTGGTAAAATCAGCAAATTTAGAGCCAAAGACTTTAAGATGGCAATGTCCACTTGTAAAAGATAGTAATGAGGTACATGTACAATTAGTCAACATGAGGCCAATTGAATGACTGAGACTGAGATCCCCTCTGGAGACTTTGAATGACTGAGACTGAGATCCCCTCTAGAGACTTACAGCATGTATACGAGTGTCAAAAGAAGCTTGACAACTTGCAACTTCCATTTTTTTATATTTTTGTTGTTATTAAATATGAAACATCTTCCATAAATCTTCCTACTTAAAACAGTTTCCACATTCAGGATACTATAATAAAAGCATCTCTGATAGGTACTCTTTATGTCTCGTTTCCCTCTCTCTTCTCTGTTTACTTCTATCAAACGTAAAACTCCCACCAAAAGAACTGTTCATTTGTGTAATTGCCAATTTCTGTAAAGACTAGTCACGACTACAAGTAATTTAATAAAGGAGAAGCCACTCAAGGCACTTACCTATTCTTGAGGATTGGTGTAAGACGAGGCAGAAGATCTTTGATGGGAGGGGTCATCTTGTGCATACCGATGACATTGACAATGCCCTTCAGAGCTCCCAGGATGCTACCCAGAACCTCAGGGTATTCTTCTCCCAGGTATTCATACAGTACCACACCCAAATGACCCATCAGCTTCTCCTGTTAACCAAAAAATAGAAATCAAAGAATTTTGAAGGTGTGACATTGATAATGGCTTTGAGAATGTGACATTGACGATTCCCTTGAGAACTTCTAAGATGCTTCCTAATAATAATAATAATAATAATACATTACATTTATAATGCGCTTCATACAATGTTTCCAGGTTCTTATACAGCACTACACCCAAATGACCCATCAGTTTCTCCCGAAAAACAAAATGAACAACATCAGAGGAATTTGTAAGTGTGGCAGTCCCCTTGAGAGTATGACATTGACAATGCCCTTGAAATCTCTGAAGAGGCTACCCTATGGCAACCTACTGTCACTGAGAATATAAAACATAGGCACAATAAGCCTACTCTACGAAATTGCGTTACAAAGAAATCTTTGTAGCGACTATGAATGCATAATCAGCCAGGAAGGGGGGGGGAGGAATGTTTGTTGTCGGTGGGGTCTTATCTCTCAGAAAATATTATCATAAAGGTGAGTAATCTAACTCAAGGGAACTCAAAGAGAGTGAAGTCTTCTAGAATCACATAAAAAATTGAAGAAAACCTATTGGCACGTTCTCAAAACTATTACAGAGTGAATGGTTGCTGACCAACATCTCTAACATGTCAACCCCAAATATATATACTAAGGCCTGATAAAATGAGAGAACAGCTCTTTCCTCTTGACATGTTCTCAAAACTATAGCAATGTAAATGGTTGATATACAAATTTATCACTTTATTGATTGTTTGTTTATTTTAGCTGACAGTAAGTAAGCATTCAGAGGACCAACAGCTTTAAGTCCTCTACAAGGGACTTGGTAATGAGGACCAATGCCTTACTAGCGAATCGACTAGCGTTCGAACTCTGGACCGCCTGGTTATGAGACCACTGCTCTACCACTGAGCTATCGCGTCTCCTGCTCTTCAACCAAATAAAGATCTACTCAGACCTGATCGAAAAATAAGAAAGAAAGCTTACCTCTTGACAAGTTCTCATGACGATAGCGATCCTTGAGATGAGGTCAGCAGCCTGCTGTCTGACCTTGGCTGCCTTGTTATTGAGACGCCACAGGATAGTACCACAGATCTGAGGCAGGTAGGCCTTCACTCGCTTGCCAAGGGCATTTACGATGGTACCAAAGCCATTCAGCATTACAGAATCCTGATAATGGGAGGAAATACATTACTAGTTAGTGCATGAACCTGATATGTCAGAGGTATATAATAATGCTTTGTTATTGAGATGCCATAGGATAGTACCGCAGGTATGAGGCAGGTAAATCTAAATCTAAAATCATTTATTTTTTTAACTCTATTTGCTACAAAGCATAACATTATGAGCTAAACTAAACATTGAAACAGTGCTAGATAGGTATGCATATTTGATCAATCCTTTCAAATTACTTGCCCTAATCTGGGGGGGGGGGGTTCACAAAGTTTGAACTTATCTCTAAGATGGACTTAACAATTATGGAAAGTCGTAAAACGTTGATTCAAATCATTCATATTTTCTATTATCAAGGAGATGTGGAATTTATGAAAAGTCTAAAATACTTGAATTTTTGCTTTTGAATATATTTTATTTTAAGGCTAAAAATGGCTCTCCACAATTTTTAGGTCCAACTAAGAGATAAGTTTGACTTGGATCTTTGTGAAACACCCCCCCCCCCCCCCCCCCCCCCCTGGTCCTAAACCCTATTCACCTCTGTGGTTTGTTCTTGGAAGGCATACAGGATACCGTCAATGAGCTGCTCCTCCAGCCTGGAATCGATGTCCGATGCACCCAGGTTATCCATCACCTTCTCAATGGTCTCCATCACCATCTTCCTGTACTGTTCCGCTTCATCCTTGAGGTCGTCGACCACCCTGACGATGATCTCGGATGCTCCGACCTTGTTGGCGATCTCGACTGTGGTGTCCACAAGCTATGAGAAGATAAACATAGATGTAAACTTCATCAAGATAACAAATACTATAAAAAAAATCCTCCAGCAACACCTTCAGTGGCAGTGGAATAACTATAACAATGCTGTGAGTCCTACATTATAAAGACGGCTAAATGTAGACAGGAAGAGTTGTGTATCTGAGCAGGTGGTAAATCAAAGATGTCGTAAAACTTAGAGAACTAGTGTCATCCTATACACAGACCAATTAAACTTAAGTCACTTAGTCCTAGGTAATGCAGTCATAAACAGGATGAAAATACATCATTTAGTCATTTAGTTCACTTTAACCAAAAAACATGGAAAAGGCAGCAATTTGTAAAATAGCCTATAAAACAAACTGCTATTCCATCATATATAATTTAATATCAGAGCCTTACAATACAGCTTCCATCATGTGATTATGTGGAAAACAAGAAAATCAAAGTTGAAAAGAATTAACAATTTAAAGAATAAGTAAGGACTTACCTGTCTGTAGTTGCGCCTATCGAGGGCCATTCTGTGCTGCCAGAAATGCTTGAAGAAAGACGGCAGGACTTCATCTCTGATGTAATCCTCCTCTACACCATCAGTTGCACAACACTGCTTCACAACCTACACAGGAATAGCAATATGTTACAACGATAATTAAGTCTCATAGAATTGGGCAATATCAATAACACTGGCAAAAGTCCATGAGAGTATCAACCTCGTGCAAGTCCAGTTTGACAGAAATCATCAACATCGATGCACCATAAAATTTAAAATATTTGCCCTTTTTATCTCTTTGAAACAAATCTTTGCATAAGTAATATCCCCATTTAAAATTCATCTAAGTCAAAGAGAGTTTCCAGTTGAAATGTTGTATGTGTGTTAAATGATCACTTATTCACTGTAAAATAACTTTGTTGAATATTAAGTTATCACATTCATCCCAATGAGGTACATGTTTACAAATATCTCTTTATGGTTGTACAGCACATTGCTTCATGATCAGCTTCTTATACTAACCATATTCCAAATTTCCACTCTGCACCCATCACTATACCTAACCCTAACCCTGAATCCTCAACTCCCAACCTAACCTGAAACCCATTCAAAAACGTCATGCGGACACTGTGTCTTAGACAAGATAAAAACCAGGGCGAATATACGATCTGCCCAAGACAATTATAAATCATTATTATTGCATGAAACTGAAGAATGTACACTAGAACAACTGAACTGAAACTTGGTTTACCTTCAAGACAATCTTCTTCATTTCTTCATCAGGAGACTGGAACTCACGGATGAGGATCAACATCACTTCCTTGGTGTAGTAGTTAGCATACTCAGGGTCCATCAACGGGATCAAGTAGCCAATGGCTTTTAGGAAAGCGGCAAGACCCTGGAGAAGAGGTTGGCATTTGAAATGAGTTAATAATTCAAGTGATAACTTAAACAAGGCTGAAGATTACACGTCTTTTGAAAATACATTTCATCAAATTCAAATTCAGTGCAAATCAACATCACTTCCTTGGTATAGTACACACAGTTAGCATACTCAGGGTCCATCAGCAAGACCCTGGAGAAGAGGTTGGGATTAAAATCAATTAATGATGCAAAGAACGTACTAGATAAATATACATATATTTCACAATAACTCTTCATTGCATTCTATGCCACGAGAGAGTCACAACATATTTAGTCCACCCCTTTCTGGCTGACAGACCTTTCAAAATGACCCAGCCTTTGGGGTTAAAGTCTTGCCAAATTTTGGTTGGTACTCCTTCATTGGGTCTCTAGACTTTGATAGTTGTCAAGGAAGGATAACATTTAAACGTAATGCCTTTCACACCATGTTAGCAGAGGTATATAATTCTTGTTCCCATTCAGCCTCCCAAACAATCCCACTAGAGGTTTGTTCTCATATGTCACAGTTGAGGTCGTTTACCACCTAATGTGTGAACAAGAATAAAGTTTTGAAAATAATATCGCTAGTAATATTTGTTTGTCTCGCAATGTATGGTCAACAAGGGATCTAAAAGATCATGATGTTTCGTGAGCCGCTGCAACATGCACAAGATGTCGTGATCTTTTAGATCCCTTGTTGACCATACATTGCGAGACAAACGAATATTACTAGCG
Organism: Strongylocentrotus purpuratus; assembly: GCF_000002235.5. Classification (NCBI taxonomy): domain Eukaryota; kingdom Metazoa; phylum Echinodermata; class Echinoidea; order Camarodonta; family Strongylocentrotidae; genus Strongylocentrotus; species Strongylocentrotus purpuratus. The sequence goes on along the minus strand of NW_022145604.1, from coordinate 27,665,570 downwards.
ATATTATTTTCGATACTATATCCGCAATGAGTAATACATTTAGCATTACGACTAAAGTTGCTGTTGCTCACCTTTCCTCTGTGTTGCCTGATACCCTTCCAGAGAGGCTTGAGGACACTGTCAAAGGACTCGATACCGTAGGGTGTAGCTGCCTCAGCCAAGGCTGCCAGGGCCAGGGCAGTGATAGTACGCACCTTCTGCTGCTCATCAACCAAACCTAGATAAGAATGGAAGAGAGTAAGATGAATTAAAACCCCACTGTCCTACTTGTAGCTACTTGCTCCCTCTATAGAGAAAAATTCCCCAATCGGTGCCTGTTGGTCCCCCATGATCCTCTTTTTCTTATGTTAATTGAGAGCTGAGTTGATGAGATAGCCACCCATCATTGACCACGCTTTGTGGTCTAATCCCTCCCGGCCAAACTAGTAAATAACATTTGCTTTACATACTGCTATCTACACCATTAAAGAAGGTGCAGCTTTCAAACTGATCTTCTTTTTAATCCATGAGTGTAGAGGAATGTGAATTCCTAAATTAAACCTCTACATTTCGAATAAAATCCATCATAGTTCTGTTCATAATTTGGTAATTAAGATGATATATACATGGAAAGTTTAACATACATGTAAGACTGAAAACTCACCATGCTCGATGATTTCCACCAAGTTCCTCAGATGAGGCAAGATAGCACATCCCATCAGGATAGCGATCTGCTGGACGATCTTAATACCGGTATGACGAGCCTGCCAGGACTTCTTGCTGCGGCACACAGCCTTGAGGAAAGGCAGCAGGGAGGGAATACCCAGAGCAGATGCGACGACGGCGAAGGCACGGGCCGTGGTGTTACGGACGTACTCGTCCAGGTTGTCAATGTCGGGACGCATGGTAGAGATCATGGTGGCCAGACCAGCGGCCTTGGCCAGGTTGGAGATGATCTCACGACCTTCAACGCGGGCGTAGTAGTCCTCGTCGATCAGCAGGGGCTCAATCACAACAAGGATCTGCAAGGTATAAGAATATTCTCTTAATTAACTGCCCTGCATCGTAATAATAATAATGTAATGCACTTATATTGCGCCATCTATCTCGTAAAACTATTCAGAGGTGGATTAAGAAAGTTAGAAAGAAGTACAACAAAATTTATAATTACATTCACATATTGTAACCTTTCGAAAACAGCACTGTCTTCAGGTTAGGCTTCAAAGAATCTTAACTTTTTAAGGAACGTATATATGAAGGATGATAATGTACCAGGGCTTAAATTAATGCAAGGCCACCAAGGCCATGGCCTTAGATGCCCCTTTGATTGGCCTCAATGCCCCTTTGATTGGCCTCAATGCCCCTCTCATTGGCCTTGGAGATTTTTTGTGCCCTTTCTAATTCTTCCTATTTGTGCTGTAATATAGGAATGTGCCCTACAGAAAAGTGGTCATGCCCTAAAAATATTGAAATTTAAGGCCTGATGTACATTATGTCGAATACTCTGATGAAAACCTTTCTTTGCACTTGGGGTTTCAGCCCTGCCTGCTCCTTCCGGTGGGAGATTACAATCTAGTTCAAGCTTCTGTTTTATGTTGTAAGGACTGAATGTAGCTTTGTATAAACTAAAAGGACACTAGTATCAAATTTGAAAACATCGTGCACCATGACAATTCTTTAAATTGGCAAGAAAACCAACAAATCATATTAGAATATAAGTCTCTTGATATCTTTCTCTAAAAAGAATGCCACTATATTGCATTCTTAATCATCTTGCATTACATCATAATTAAAGAACCTTACCTTGTGAACATAGGGCCTGACGAGGTCATCCAGCTTGTAGAGGATACGATCAATGACCTTCACCAACAGATGGCGCTCTTGGTCCTCCAGGGTCGGTGACATGAGGAGAGGTAGGATCTGGTTGAAGAGAGGTCCGGCGCCAAAGTCCCTGGCCTTGTCTGTGATCTGTCTAAGGGCAGCCTTCCTCATGGGTGGGGTGCCGTTCTTGATCTTAAGGAGGAGCTTCATGATGCGTCTTTCCTTGGCTTCTTCAGGGCTAAGGGTGCTCTCATCAACATCATTCTGTGAAAGACAGACAGATTGAAATTACAATACACCATTCATCAGAAGTATGGAACTACAAAGCTCAAGAGAGGAACCAATTGATCATAATGGCACATAGAAAGGAACTACAGATATCTTCACATCATTACGTATATTTTTTTTAAACCTTATATTAGAAAGGAGTATGTAAAAAGAATTAGAAATAGATGCAAGTGCTTTTCACAAAAGTTTTCAACTTTCCAACTGTCTCTTTTCTTGCATAGGGTGTAGCTCCCCTACAAACAGGAACTTCATGTAAGGTCCTGATGTTGCTCTACTACTGTTTTCTAACATTCATCTAAGAACAAGGACATTTTACATTCTACATACAGCAATGACTTCTGCCAATCCTTCTGATTAGGCAGGAATGAAACCAAAATCTATTACCTCAAAGTACAAGTAGATGCTAAATCAACAGAACATGTTCACAAGTTCAGTCAATACTCACCAGTAGCTTGCCAAAGTACTGCGTATCATCTGGTTTGAGGACGGGTAGGTTACCGGGTGGTTGGGCCAACCCTGCATCCACAAGACCTCCGTCCTGCTGCATGCTGAACCCGCTCAGGCCACCCATGGGGGTGGGCGTCGCCGTCAGCTTACGGGCGGGAGTGCGGATGGGTACGTAACCAGCGGGCGGGGTCAATACCTGTGCAGAGAGGGGTGAGAAGAAGGACACTGTTTTGAAAAGCAAGGGGTTCAATGAGATGCTCTTCACTTGTTTTGAATTTGTGTCTGAATCAATTAACCAACCATTACACATAACAATGTGTAATATGAGATATTCATAAGGCGTAATCTTTTAATAATTACAGCACTGACTGTAATTACATGGACCAGTGTATGTTTAGAATGATGACATGTTTTACAAGGATAAAATATTTGGTAACAGCAGATTCTGGCACACGTTTGAATGTGTGTGCTTTCCTTTTCTAAACATATTAGAACAATCTAATACAATACAATTAACCGGGCATGGTGGCTGAGTCGTTAGAGCGCCCGCCTCATGAACGGGAGGTCGTGGGTTCGAACCCCGGCCAAGTCATACCAAAGACTTGTAATAATTGGACCTTCTGCCTTCTAGCTAGGCGCTCAGCATATTAGATTGGAGAAGGGTAGTAATAACATATTATGTTATGCAGGGCCCGCTGGAAGAACAGTTTCATAACTGAAGTGGCTACCCTGGGTAAATAAAAGTTATTATTATTATTATTATTACACAACATTTTCTCTAGTACATTTCACTTGGTCACTATGGCAGATTCTGGTGCATGTTTGAATGTAAGAACTGTCCTTTCCTTAACAATAAATATCTTCAATACACAATATTTTCGCTAGTACATTTCACTATGTCATTCAATGTATAATCATGATTAGAAGGGACAGAAACACTTTAGCTCCAATGTTCCATAGAACATCAGTCAAAGGGACTAGTGGCCTTCATTACAACATTATACCACTGGCAGAAGAGGAAATATCACTGAAAATGCTTCTGCAAATTTCAACTTACTTTGTATCCTTCAGGGAAGAGCGTATCAAGTTCATCGTCAGAGAGAGGTCGGTTCCTCTCGTCAATCTCCTTCTCCCAACGCCAAGCTTGCAACTGCTCGGGAGTCATGATGCGGAGAGCTACACAACAAACATAAAGAGACATATGACTATTACTAAAAATGACTGATTACAACGATAATGGCCTTCAGTTTTAAAGGGATCCGGTAACTTTGTCTCAGATTCTGAAATAAAATTCTGGATTTAGCTCATGATGCAATGATAATTATAAACCTTTAGGTCAGTCAGGAACCCCATGACTTTCACAAGCCGATCGCCTCTCTGATTATCAAGATATTTATGATTGGAATTACACATTTTGAAAACCGTTCGCCTGACGGTTTTCATAACAATACAGTCTATTGGGGAAAACGAGTATGGTAAAACCGGTCACTCAAAGATTTTTTACTTTTTTGAGGCACTTCTTGATCATTTTGAAGCGCAATTTTTTTAGGGCTTCAATATTACACCATATCACAGACACTGATAACACGTATGGCCGTGTATCTCATATTTAACATTGTTAAACGATCCCTTTAAGCAGAAGGAAATACAAGTTTAACTGAAATGACATTATGTAACAATGAAAATAGAAATATGCATTTAAGTTAAGAGACTTAAATATGTATTACCACACATTGATCATGTTTATCATGAATATCATTATATTTTAGTTAAGACAATGGCACCGTCTTATAAAAAGTTGCGAACGCCAATCAATCGCAAGTTTACAGTCTCCTATCTCCTTTGTACATAGTTGCGATTGACATTGATCACCAATAAATCGCAACTGTTTATAAAACGGGCCAAAGTACTGTCAAACCTGCTTTAGTGACCACCTGTCTACAAAGGCCACATTTGTTGTTTCCATGGAAACTGGTTTATCATTGAAACATGTACTAAAGGCACCCGTCTACAAAGGCCACTTTTTGTGTTTCCCTTGGTGGTCGCTATGGACAGGTTTGACTATATTAGGTTGTTAAATTTTGGAGAGAGATTTGTGTATTTTGTTATGTATAGTGCATTGAGTAAGTTATTAGATAAGTGCATTTTATAAGTATTTATTATTATTATTTTATTATTACTATTTTTATTAACTGACCTGACGGTGTTGGTGTGTTCATGATGGCTGCCTTGGAGCCTACAGGGGTGATCCCATTCTGCATCATAGGGGTAGCCGACGGTGTCCCGCTACCGGCCGGGGTCTCGTCCCATCGTGAGCGGCGCTTGCTGGCTGGGGTGGGTGTCTCAGACGGGGCACCCTCACCTCCACGGTCTGTACGTGGTGTCTCGGCCCAGCCACTACCATGGCCAGGGGTTTCTACAGAGCAAAATGGAAAGCATCGAGTGAATTTCTACAACTAAATATGAATGTGAACGTTTTGCGTTTTTGATGTAAATATGTTCATGTATAATGAAGGCCCCATGGAAGACCACTATTATTATTGGTGAATGGGCTACCCTGACAAAAGATTAGAAATAAATAAATAAATAAATAAAATATCTATCACTTAAATCCCTTTTGATACGACATGTAACTCTTGAAAAAGTGAATCTTGATGTGTTCTGCATTACATTATAAATGTATCCTAGTAAAGCATTATTTAGCAGTGTTCAGGGTCTAAAAAAATATTCTGCTCTAATTTGCCGCTTTCAGTCCTTTAAAAATACTGATTTACTTCACCTGACCTATGTTGATGGGCTTTCGATAAATAGTTATGATCATTTATTTCTGTTTTCCATCAAAGTTAAACATAGTCGGTTATCAATCATATCTACAAGAAAAATGTATGAAGAACTCGAACAATATCAATCCCTTTAAAACAAAATTCATCACTCTTCACGAGTCCCTCCCTAAAAAAACAAAACTAAGGAACTCACCTCTTTCTGTCCTTGGAGTTTCATCCCATCTGTTTCTCCTTGCACTGGGTGTGGCCCTACCGGGGGTTGCATGACCGGGCGTGACATGGCCCGGTGTAGCATGCCCCGGAGTGACGTGACCGGGAGTGACATGGCCGGGTGTGGCCTCCCAAATACGGGTGCTGGCAGAGGGCGTGGCACCAGGTGTGGCGGCTCCAGGTGTAGCGGCTCCTGGAGTTTCCCCTCCCTTGTGTCTACCGGGGGTCTCGTCCCAACGACTGATGGATGGAGTCATAGACTGTAGATAGAGTAATACATGGAGCAATTTAATTGAACATATTCAGTAGAGAAATCTACATACAATCAAACCTGCTCTAGTGACCAACTGTACCTAAAGACAGAGATGCCAACCTTCTTCAACAAAAAAAAGTATTCTTACGAGCAAAAAACAGTATTTTGGGACAAAAAACAGTATTTTTGAAAACATCTCTCACCGTAACATATCGCCCAACCCAGCAGCTTAAAAAAACCGGCAGTACCACGTATACGTACCTGGATCGGAGCGCGACGTGCATACATTACACATGGATTATTCGCAATGTGCGCAGTTTGGGGCCCGTATCACCATCCTGATTGCATCGTTTGAAGACGTAGGTGTATATAACACTTACGACACAAAGCCCATGATCAGAAATTAAGAAAAACGTCACCAAAAAAAAAAAAAAAAAACTTAACAAAACATACAAAAAACGTACTGCCGTATTCATAGCGAAAAAATGGAACAAATACAGCAAAAACGAAACAGTTGGCATCTCTGTAAAGACTACCTTTCTTGTCTCCCTTGGGTGGTCTTAAGAGACAGGTTTCACTGTATAACTCAATCACAAAGAGGATACTGTCCATTTATGATAGTTCTAGAAATTCCAATTATTACCAGTTACATCGAACAAGGGTATGGTTCAACTTGGTATAACGTTCCACTGTTCCTTCTTATTATAACAATTAGATTGAACAAGGTAATGGTTCACCTTCATTTATCTTTCGTGTGGTCTTTCCATGAATACTTTTTGTTATACTTATTTCACAGAACTTTCAGGATAACGGTATTCAACTAACTCATACGATAGTTGGTAGAGCAGTGATCTCGTAATACGGTGACCCCAGGTTCGAAACCTTGATGCCCTAGTACTCTTTGGTAAGGCATTAATCCTCATTACCAGGTCCCTCGTAGAGGACCTAAATCCGTCAGTCCTCTGGTTGCTTACTAACAAGCATTTATGCTTTCTTAGCAGTCAGTAAAAATAACCACCACTAAAACATTCAGTCATAGAAGTTATATCCAATTCCCTCATCATTTTCACAGCTCTTATGATTAAAGGAACCCTACATTAAGGACTTACCTCAGCTTGGTCCCATGTACTAGCTTTCTTCCTTGGTGCAATGCCTGGTGTGGTGCTAGGAGTCTCTGCACCCTCACCACCTCCCCTTGCCATGTCCCATCTGCTTCTCTTAGCTATAAACAGCAAATCAAACAAAACCACATTGTTAGTAAAGATCACGGTTCTATTGAGATCTCGATACACACAAGCTCTTTGTTTGTTGTCTTTGTATGCAAGACAATAAAGTACGGTCATCATCACAACAACAACAACAACAAAAATATAACATTACCAGTTCACGTCATATGCTAAGTAACATTTTTACTCATTTTTCTAGTCTTGCATACCGTATACATGTATGCCAACAGATTTAAGATACATTTCTAGCTCTAACAGCAAAGCATATGCAGGTACATTGCTGGAGAAACATTACATTACCACGTAAGGTACATTTCCCTCAGTAATAAAATAACCACAAAAATGTCAATCCACACGTCAAATGAAAGAGACAACTGACTTTAATTCATCTACAAAAGCCTGTTGAACTATAATATCATGCCATTCATGTTTGGTTTTCATAACGTAATAAGAAAAAACAGAACTATTGATGTTTGTTTTTGTATGTTTTTGTATCTTTTTGGAAAGTGCATTCACATTCCATGGTACATGTTTGTTTTCAGAGGAATTTTATATAATTATGATGGAATTTAGAATATCCTTGAATTCTGTATTGAAATGTAAACTGTATATATTGTCTCTGGCTAAATGTAATCATTAGCCATTACCGGTACATGTTACAGTCAAACATGCTTTAGTGGCCACCTGTATAGAAAGACCACCTGTCTACAAAGACCACATTTTATGTTTCCCTTGAATATAGTTTCTTATTGAAACATGTACTAAAGAAACCTGTACATAAAGACCACCTGCCTATACAGACATCTTTTCTTGTCTCCCTTGGGTGGTTTTTATAGACAGGTTTCACTGAACTACATCGATAAGTGTTAAAACAAACAATTGTAAGGAGGGTTTTGATCTGACCTGGTTTAGGTTTCTCGACTTCTTTGTGGATGAAGAGTTCACCTGCCTTGCTTTTCTCCTGTATCTGATGTTTGTAAGCAGCCTGTGGTCAAAGAGAAGGAAAATAACAGGTAGTACACCCACACGAAGTACATGTCATCATAGGTCACCGAAGGCAATTAACCATTAACCCTTACTGTACTGGGGGGGGGGGGGGCGCCTGGGAGGCCCCCCCCCTCGACATTTTCGGAGATCGCGCCGCAACCGCTCTAAATTTCGAATTGTCGTTTCATGACTTTTTTCCCTCAAGTCTTACGCACATTTTGATACCATTTTCGTCGAAATCGGATATACCTGTAAGGTGTTACATAACAATTAGTATGCGCATGTCATCAAAAAAGTGCTATAATTGCATATATTCATGTACAAGCAGAAATGTGAAGATATGAATTAATATCAATTTGCTTTCTCAAAGTAACTAGATGTATTTCAGAACAAAATAATACATTAGAAATAAAACAATAGATATAATAAGAAAAAAAAACAATGAAATACATAAGAAAATAAATAGTTGAAAATCGCATCAAATTTGCATAAATTATCATTATTAATTACATCAAATAACTATTTTGTGTTAGAAAAGAAGTTTCATATGAATAATGAGTTTCAACATTACAAAAGTGGAGTCTGACAATTTTTGTAATGATTCTAGTTCCCTGTATATTTCCAGATTTTAAATTAATGAATGCGTAATTTGCATATTCATAATTTATGCAAATTAACCTATGCATTTTCAAATATCATAAAAATAATGAAACCTCATGAATTTGAGATGAAGGAAACATTTATTCAATACATTTTCAAGATTCTTCACAAGTCTACGGACAATATGTAGAGTTTTCTGTAAAATGCATAAAATTAGCATTTTGCATAATTAATTAGGCTATAATGACAAAAATTTGCATATTAGGAAAAAACTAATTATACCATCTTGTTCCTTACGTAAATATCTACAAACATGCAAATTTTCGCGTTCATCGGACATTCGACGGCCGAGATCATAGGGGGGGCCCCCCCCCCCCCCCCCCCCAGTCAGAGAGTGCTCGAAATAGCCCAGTACAGTAAGGGTTAAAGGATTACATTAAAGGAAATCAGACCAAAGCTATAAAGAACAGACATCCCTGGTAGGGACATTATATCATGCGATATGCGCTATGCAAGAACTGAATATTATTATTTATCCCTATGTTCAGTAGGGCATTCCCAATTGCCAATCTATATATCTCCCACCCCCCCCCCCCCAAAAAAAGCAGAATAATGTCATCAAAAGGACTCACCTAAAGCTAGGATAGTGGACCATTTTAAAAAAAATATATATGTTTACGGCAGTGTTGTTTGGATTTGGTATGGCATTGGTGAAATTTTTTCATAGCAATGTCAATTTTTTTTCATATTTTTTTTACCAACACTACTCCCATATTTTTTTTTTCTTTTCAATGTTTTATTTATTCCATATTCCATAGCCTCTAGAAGAGTATGATTTATCTTGGCCATTGTTCTGAAGTGATCTCTTTTTTGCGATCTTTCATGAAGTCTTCATACAACTCACCTCTTCTTTGCTCATCATCTGCTGTTTTCTGATCTCGGCGTAGGTGGCGAGGCTCGGGTCTGGTGTCTTGCCGCCTGTAGTGAGTACATGGAAATGGTCATCATGGAAACAAGGAAATGGATAGAGAGGGGTCAGAGAGGAGGAGGAGGAGGAGGAGGAGAAAAGATGTAAAACAAGCCAAGCGAGAAGGGAAACAAAGAGAAGAAACAGAAAACATCTTGTTAGGAAAAGGGGACTACTAATAGGTCAGGCAACTTGTATGTATACATGTAATTGATGGGACGAAATGATGAGTCAGCAAAGATTTTTTGACGTTGGGAATTCTCACTTCTGCAACTTCATGGCCAAAGCAGAGTCACATAGCTTAGAGAATGTGAAAGTTATGGCTCAAAGTTGCAATGATTACTTCACCCATGCATCAAATACAAAATCTTTGCTAACTCTGCATATCTATCACAACATAAAGATGCTGTATTTTCTAAGAGTTCAACCACAGCTCAAGTGCATCTAAGATCCACAATGGAACATTTCTCTAACATCACTCTCTGTTTGATTCGAGAATAAATGAATAATGTGAATTGAAAATTGATGATTCACGCCATATCATGGATTTTGCCAAGAAGGCTATTGATTTTGTTAGAAGAACACATTCAGGGTGTGTCCTTTATCACATGCTGGATTGTGCATCCTTTCTCGTCTTCGAAATAATTATAGTTTTCAATTAATACAAATTTCCAGTGGGTTCCATCAAAACCTATCTCTGGCTACCAGTACTTATTCAAAGGGTAAAGACACCCAATAAAATCTAATAAGCAATTTCTCTTCTTCCAGCGTGTGGATAATAGAGGGTTTCAACAGCTCCTAAAATACCACGTATAGAGCGAGCACAGCGGTGATGTGGGAGAGGGCAGCAGGCAATTCTTGGAGTAACAACCCACTAATCCCTTTGATTTCATAGTTCCTTTACATCACCCTGCATAACTCACACTATACACAGACAGGGAGAACCTGTCCTTTGAAACCACTTCTATATCTAGGAAAATGTCCTTTTCCTCAGAAATTAAACTTTCCAGGTTTATTCTGTCTGCTCAAGATTGAATTTTGCAATCCTTTTCAAGCTCCTGCACTTCAGCTGTGGTTGGTACATGTATATTATTGAAAGTGATATCAGATAAAAACAAGGAGGAACAGACATAGGACATGGGTAGGTTGCTAAGTAGCTCTCTGCTGTGATGAAAGATAACTAGCGCTGATACAAACATTGTGTATGATGATGTTTACAGTGATACAATTACAGTCATATGTCACATGAAAATCATCTTTTGGTTAACAGCTTAATAAGGAAGATGTTATAATCATTTTGTTTCCAGGTCAATGTAGGTGATTTATACAGATATGTTTGCATTCATAGAGGTATGTGATATTTTCTGTATCTTTTATTCCAAAACCTGTGAAGTTTTGTACGTACTATGACATTTTTGTTGTTACTTGCAAAGAATTTGACATGTACTGTAGCTCATACATGTATGAAACGTTACAACTACCCAACAACCATCTATGTCCCACATCTGTTCCAATAGCAATTCCAAAACTAGCATTCACATTCAAACAATATCTTGTATACCAAATACCCTTCCAGAGACTCTTTCTTGATATGCACCTACATAGATGAAACCATTTCTCATCTTAGGTGCACAATACCAAGAAATACTCGCACGATGGTCTCTGGTGTTAACCTATATACGTACTCTGGCGTCAGGCCTCGTGCTCTTTCACCCTCCGATGGCTTCGCAACGGCGATGACAGGCTAAATGAAATCAATCTTTTGTAAGTCATTAGTACACACGGTAGCTTAGCTACGTCTTATCCACTACGTATACATACACCGAGCCTATCGATCATAAACATAGCTACAATTGCCACAGGCTTGTCGAGTCTCTAACCGTAACACAAGTTCAGATAATTTTTAATAAATACAGGGTATCTTTAGGAGACTACTACTCATAATTCACAAATTCTATCATTTCATTTGAATGTAGTAAAACAAGTTTCTAAAAAGACAGTACAAGTGCACTTGCTGCTTTTCATTGGTGGACACGGTGGATGTATTCAGAGAATTAATAATGTAAATTAAAGTCAATAGTAGAGTTACAAGTTTATCATCACAGTCGTAAAGCAGACTTGCCCCCATTTAAAGTTGCTGACAAACATGACACTTATAACATCTGCAATTATACAAATTCCTACAAAACTGGGTACGCATTCATCCTTCTTTCGTTACAATGATTCGACTTTTAAAATTTGAATCCTGCTAAGTTTCTAAAAGCCAGCGTGCTCATAACCATGTCCGCAGACTCTTTATTTTTTACACTGTACCCCTGGTATATTCATCGGATGACAGAAATGAGATGTGCTGTTTGGGAGAAAGGTGAGAGAGCAATATTAGTATGCGGTATCACAACCATAATCATGTGATACACACATAAACATAATGCGTGTCACGGGGGAATTCCCTTTCGGAAGTCTAACTGAGGATTTCTTCTTCTTGACCAGTGAAGAATAAGCTTCCTTAACTTTGCATTACACATTTTGATGCCAACTTTCAAAACAATGGATCCATATTCATAGACATGGGTACATAGATTTCAATTATAGAGTGGATAGTACAGTATACAAATTGTGGTTTCTCTTTGACAACAGACTTGATTTTCTACTGGATGTGTACGTAATCAGAGAAGGACTTAGTTCAATTTACCCTCGATGCAACCCCACAAGACAAAAATGTTATTCGCATAATTTCAATGAAAACAAGTGCAATCTACTCTTTCGATTGACATTGATTTGAAACATGTTTTTATGGCTTCTTTATGTTTCATCGGTGACCTGGGATAACTCATCTGATAATTCAAGTCTTGAGAAGGAAGCTATACAATTTTCAGGGTTAAATGTTCACACCCGTCCTCTCCTTTCAAAGAAGGACAAAACAAGAAGCTTATCCTTGAACATGCAACGTTTTTTCTCAGAGTCTAATACACCAGGGTAGCGTTTCATGAAACCGTCATAAGTACCAGTTCACCGACATACCATTGAAACGTGTGTTAAACTTAATACACGCATTTCAATGGAATGTAGGTGAACTTGTACTTTTGACGATTTCGTGAAACGCTGCCCAGATATTCAGCATCAAGCGTGCTCAAAAGTAAACTGCACCTATTTACAACCAAATAAAATAATCAGACATCACTTACATTAATTAACCCATCTTCAAAATGCTCTTAATGATAAAACAAAGAAACAAAAGCACATATCAAAGAAACATCGGTTCTTGTAATGTAGAATAAAAATTGAATACATAAGAATAGACTGGATGAAATGAGGAGAAGTGAAACCTACCATCTGCAAATGGATCATTCCTCTCTGGAGACATCTTCTGCCTGAGTCGGAGTCTTCTGTATTCATCCTCTCTATCCATGATACGAGGTATGCGATGCTCGGCCATAGGGTCATAGTCCTGTAAACAATCAAATTGAAACATTGTATGTAAATTACTTAAAGGGATTGGGTAACTTTGTCTCAGATTTTGAAACAAAATCCTGGATTTAGCTCATGCTGCATTTCATAATTATAATTCTTTAGAGCATACATGAATCCCATGACATTTACAAGCCGATCGCCTGTCTGATCATCATGATTGGAAATCAAAATCAAATTTTGTGTTTTCCTAACGGTTTTCATAACACTACAGTCTATTGTGGAAAACGAGTATGGTCATACCGGTCACTCAAAGGTTTTTACTTTTTTGAGGTACTTCTTGATCATTTTGAAGCACAATTCCTTTAGGGCTTCAATATTACAAAGACACTGATAACACGTAGGGCCATGTATCTCAAATTTAACATTGTTAAACGATGCCTTTAAATCTTTAAAACAAAATTGAATTGCATACTATTGTTGTGTTGTGGGATCGGATTATACAGTTTTACTTCGTTGCCAGCATTCAATATAGATTACACAGATACTCTAGGTATAAATACATATGAAGGTATAACATTTATTGAAGAACCACGTGAAGACATGATTATCAACAATGACGTCGAGAGCAAGTCTAACTATGGTTGACTTTGCTCATGCAGTTTTAAATATCAAACCTCTGTTCTACTCTGAAACCCCTTTTCTCTCCTCTAATTTAGGAACTTCACTCATATAATGTCGTTCTAGGGGCGTATGAGATGATGAGATCATGAATTGACTGTTCAGAACAGTACCTCAAGCTTGGGAATATTAAGGGAGTTAATCTTTGCTTACCTTTCCAGCTTTCTGTGCTTCCGCAAACAACGATGAGGGTGCTGTGTAGGAATTCTTCTGCATGAGGCTACTTGAGCTGTAGTCATCTTCATCCTGTAATTAAAGAAAACAATTTTGCAAATCAATATTTCAGAGTTTCAAGCCCACAGTATAAGCTTTAATTCTTCATATGAGACCAGACAAGTTAAGAATCTGCAACCTTCTACTAGATTAGACATATAAATTTACTGAACAAAAAAGATTCAATAATAATAATTCTCCACTACTTTAAAATTTGACAGATGGAGTTCATAAATAATAACATTTAATGATAATCAACAAAAAATTTAAGGAGATTTTGACAATTTTTAAGAGTGGAAATGACATCAATACCTAAATGTACAACTAACAATGTAAATGCATACTTTCAACCTTCAAAATGCTTTGGTCTGTTTAACCCCCCCCCCCCCCCCCCCCCTCCACAATGAACCTCCAGGGTTGCTGAAGCCCATATGTCACATAATGTGGCATTTTGTACCAATAATTTATAAGTTCCTGCCTTCCAGTCTGCCTACCTCATCTGCTTCATTTGTGGGAATTGAGTAGACGTAGCCATCATATTTGCCATGTGCCTTGCCGCCATCATAGATCTCATTGTCAAATTGACCCGTCTCTCCAAACCCTATCCTCTCTCCATTCTCGTTCTCTTTACCAGGCCCTTCATCCTTGGCTTGGTCGCGAAGTGATGTGGTGCGGGTCTGCAACTCCTCAATCTGCCGCTGGAAATCTGACAAGAAAAGAGAAGTGGAACGACATTTAACTCAACTATCCCTTTAACAACAAAAAATTGTCACTCTGTACATTCCTCTGTAATAATAATAATAATAATCCGTTTTTTTATATAGCGCTCAATACACCGATCGAACGATGTGCCTAAGCACTTTACAGATATATTATTAACCCGGTCATCGGATTCAGGCTTACCCGCACACAATGTGTGCACATTTTCCACTCCCTGGGGAGCATTCCAGCCAGTCGCCATTTTACAGGCGCACACTTGCTCGTCCAACCACATGAACGTTCGCATCCTACCGGATACCCATTTAACATCTGGGTGGAGAGTAGCAAGTGCAGGTAAATATCTTGCCAAAGAATATTAGTGCCGTGTCGGGATTCGAACCCTCGACCTTCGCATCTACAGTCAAGCGCCTTAAACCACTCGACCACGACACTCCCACATTTGATGAGTGGTGACACCGTCTTTTTGACCTCATACTGGTCTAATTATCTTGGTTTTTTTTGTACAGTTACATTTGTAGACATTGACAATAGGCAGAAATTCATAACAAATTATTCTCATGACATTCCTGCCTAGATCTACAGGCTACAGCTAGATTCATCTTTGACAGGTCATATTTGAAAAAATCCCTATCTTGACTCATTCTTAATCGAAATTCAGTTTCAGAAGTCTTTCGCTAAGTTCGCCTAATTCTCTGCCCGGATATGGTTGATTTTCTGAGACAAAAATCACAACCCCCAGCTGCTTGCTCGAAGTACTGTATCGTGGTGGAACCACATTTAGTACTCGCATGACCTTACTTCACACAGCGCAGTACCACATCTCAAAAAAATTCAATAAGCTTTCAAAAATTTGATACCACCTTTGGAAAGAGTAACTAGGAATTAGGTAGTGGCAAGATTGACTTTGGAACTGGGTGTGAACTTATGGACAAAATATCAGCAAATTCAACAAAAACAATGGAGTTAAAAACAAGGGTCTGGAAATAATTCATCTTCAAGAGCAGGTACATGGACCTAAACATTTTCATAAAAATTGTGAGTAAAAAGAGATTTAGACCTAGGGTAGGGTCTTTCTCTAAATGCCAGATCATAACGCGCTGTAGATGATAAGAAAGTAATTTAAAAAAAAAGTAAGTTCTAACTTTGTGCATGACTCCATGAGAGCTACTAAACAGCTGATTTATTTTTTTCAAAAAAGCAAATGGCAGCGAAGCTCAAATACAAACGCAAAGCACAATATTGAATTTTGAGATCACAATATCTCTGCAATTCTTTGTCGATTGATTTTTTACTTTCACTTCAGTTTCAGCTGTTCAGTAAAAATTTGGCTTTTCGTTTTGTAGTCTGTACTAAAAGACCTTTAATTGTTAAATAAAGTAAGAGACTAAGAATGAGGATAAATGAGCAACATAAAATCCATGAGTAATGTCACTAATGACTGAATAATTAACAGCCCATCGGCCATCGACAGCAAGCTATCCCACGAATGACATTCTCAGCTCATCGCAATTCTTTTAATTAATGTGCACCAACTTAGGACACCGATCATCATACACTCTCACTGATACTTGCTACACTACAGAAGACATTACCAACACTAAAATTTTATAGGCAATTCATCAATTTCTCTCACTGAGCTTTTCAAGTGATTCAATTCAATTCATTCTCCACTCTTCACAAAATTCACGCAAATTTCAGTGCACCGACCGTGCACACAGCATGCACAATTAACCACGTACAAAGTCTATGGGCTTGTGCTGCAAACCACCATCAACACACATCAACAACGCAATCATCGACCTCTTGTTTCGGCCCAATGTCATTGTGTATCAACTCTCTCAATAAAACCATGGAAAACAATCAGATATATAAGCTAATACTTTCACTCCTCTTATATAAGACGCCAAATGCCTGATAAAGACTGTAAATTCTTTCCAAAATGATTTTTGAAATCTTACCTTCTCGAGTAGCAAATTCTGCGGCCGCCATGTTGAAAAGAAATGTACGTACGTAACGCGCGCGCGCAGGACGTGCGCGCTTGCCTAACCTCTGTGTTGCTCGCAGCTAGCTAGCTAGCTCCGCACGCGAGATCACAAAACAAAACAAAATCGTTTTACAGATGCCGATGGAAGTTAAAGTTCAAGTTCAAGTTCAAGTTCAATTTATTCAAAACCACCTAAAACGATGATAAAATCTTTTACATAAAAAAGAGACTGGTAATAGTACATTAATCAACATGATTTATATTAACTTGATTACATCATGAAATGAATGTTTTTAAGACCCCTTTAAAAGCTAGATAAGCTTGTGTAAATCAGTCAAAAAAGTAAGACCAAAAAATTCGAAGTAAGAAATCATTTGGGTGCCACTCAGGCTTGGTGTGTGCAGCACCTAGTGGCAAAAATTGTCTTGGGTAGCGACCCGAAATAAATACCCTAATTCATTCACCCACATAATTATTACCCTAATTAAGGCTCAAGATCCACCCCCAGAATGTAGGTCCATTACCCCCCCCCCCCCCCCCCCCCCCCAAGGGAAAACATTTTAGTGCTCCGAAGACAACCTTGTCTGGTCACTGGTAATTAATGATTGTTTAGGGTCGTCCCATTACACCAACATCCCACGAGACCACAAAACAAATAAATCACATAGCCGTCCTTATTCCTCAAATGGGCCACAATGAAACATCTGGAACATCAACGCGGAATTTTTGAAAGTAACCGAAGGTTGCAATTTCGTTTTTAAAACCTTTGCCTGCCTATGGGGTGAATAAGGCCGTGCTAAAAACCGCTGCATGATATGAAACTTAATAATATAATAATAACGTTTTATTTACCCAGGGTAGCCACTAATTCAGTTATGAAACTGCTCTTCCAGTGGGCCCTGCATAACATAAGGAGCAATTTGAGTAAAGCAACGAGAATTAGAAACTTTTTTTCTTCTTCAAAACTCTTTTAAACCGCTTTTTATTTCCTAAAGTGGAGCGGGCCGTAAAATACAAGAACATAATTGATGGAGCATAATAATGCAGTTAGGCTTTTTAAGCCGTCAAAGGCCTGTACTAGGACCTATGAGGATCACAATTTTCTTCTGTCTTTTCCCTTCTATTTATCTACTTTTTTTCTCAAGAAGAGGGGGGGGTGTTGATTTTAAAAAAGTGGTGCTCCATTACCCCCCCCCCCTCCCCCGTTGAGCAAACAAAAATTAAAACAATAGTGTTCACTACCCGCTATCTGAGCTATGCTGTGACTGCCAAGAGATGAGTTGCTAACCCTCTACCGAAACAGGTGAAGATGATCAATGGCAATGGATACGTTCAATTCTGACAATTATTATTCTATTGTGATCTATTTTTTGGAAAAAGCTGACAGAGATCGGTGTATGATATTCGTCATAATTGCCCCTAGGCCTACAGCTCACGTTCAATGCTGCTCCATTCCATAAATTATCAAATTGTGAAAATTGCCACTATAATATATTTTGCTAAGTCTATATAGTGTACTCGCACCGATTTGATATTATGCCCCCCCCCCCCCTATTCAGTTCTATTCTCCACTTTGATTCAAATTATATTCAATCCAATTCAATTCAAACTTTATTGATTAAAATCCAAACAAAAAGGATCATTCTCAATTTTGTTTAAAACAATGGATATCCAATTTCAAAATTGTAACATAGATACATGAGTGTAAAAGTAAAGATGACAATAAAGCCGTCGGTCCTCTTGTTGTTTACTAACAAGCATTTATGCTTTCTTAGGAGTCAGGTAAACTAACCACCACTAAAACAAGACAAAACAGGAGTGACAAAAATTAACGTATTACTGTATGTCTCTTCTGGAATAGTAATGCAGGGATGAAAATATACTATATATTACTCGTATTTTGTGTTCCTTTTTCTTTTCATATAAAAATAAAACAAATACAACATGATAATAATAATTATAATAATAATAATAATATTAATAATAATAATAATCTTTTAAAGTCCACTCCAAATTTTATTAAATTAAACCGAAAATGGAAAAAGTAAGACAATAATAACGTTTCATGATTACCAACCCCAATGATCTTTGAAAGTTCACGCCTCGGTAGATAAGTTTCTTTATCTCACTGATTTATGTACAAGTTACTGCTGGAGAATCGGCCTCCTGTGCGTTTGCCCACTGAAAGGTGCCCCGAAGTTAAAGAACAAGAAAAAAAATCACGCTTGCTCCTCACTGGAACGTGCTCCATTCCATCAACCAAAACGCCCTCTACGTTTCAGTGATCAATGCTAAAGGAGCAAGAGTGAAACACAAATTTAAAAAAAAAAATTGGTTTTCACTTCGGAGAAAGGGAAAATCTACCCTGATAATAAGTTGAAGCAGAAAATGCTCAAACTTTCACTGACCTGGGGATGTTTCAGAAGACTTGTCATCAGCGACAAAAGTATGACAGTTTATTTTTGTTATAAGCTACTGAAATAATAATAATAATCCTTGCTTCTGAAGTTGGTCATCATCAGATTTGTCACTGACTTTTGTCAGTTGTCATTGAAAAAAAGCTTTGTGAAACACCGTGCTGTTCTTCTTATTTTTCTGCTTCTTGAGGGTAAACTTCCTCTTTTAATGAAATTTTGACATTAAATTACAATATCCAAGATAGTATTATATACATTTGGAACATGACAACAAAACAAACCATACAATACAGGGGCGGATCTACGGGGGGGGGGGGGTTAGGGGGTTTAAACCCCCCCCCCCCCCCCCCCCCCTCTTGGGCTGCCAAGTGAAAATGTGATGTGCATAGAAAAACGCCATTGTGTCCCGACTTTTTATGGTCTCCATCGTGTTAGTAGATGCTAGGAAAACACAAAACAAAAATCGCCTCGCCGCATGGGTCAAACCCCCCCCCCCCCCCTTACTGCAAAAAGCTAGATCCGCCCCTGCATTACATCCAGCAAAGGTTTTTGTCATCACAGTTTTGTAAGTAGGGGAGAGTATGGCTAGTCTGCCCTGGGGCAAGTCCGCCCACCACGTGATTGAAACTTTCGCTGATGATGTAGTGACAAACTACAGCCATACCGCACAACATTTCAGAATGGTACGAAATTTCTTTACTAATTTCGAACCTTTCTGAAAGAGGATAAACGAGTTAACATTGGTTGTGCATTTTGCCTAGAACGAGATAAACGACGATAACAGCCCCGTGAGGCTATTTCGCCCATTTTTGACGGGTCATGTTCACCCGGGGGCGGACTTTCCCCACATCGAGGGGCGAACTCACCCCATTCAATGTGGTTATTCCTAAAAATAATTAGATTTTATTGAAAGTGAAAATATAGGCCCTAATAACCTGGCAACTTCAGTAAAGCTATTTATTTTGACATTACTTTTGTTTTTCCCTTTTCAGAATGGTACGAAATTTCGTTCCTTTCTAAAAAAAGGAAAAACAAGTCAACATTGTTTTTTTTATAAATATAATGCTTCCTGGGAGAAACTATTATTAAGTCAACATTGGTTGTACATTTCGCTTATATACAGTGCGTCCCAGAAAAAACGAAACAGAGAACTATCGATGTTTTATTATAACTTAATCACAATCAAAGCTTAGATCCTCCTCTTTCATGTGATGAATATTTCACGCATGAGGGATTAAAAGCAATTTGAAGAGAGGAAACCAAAAAGTCATTTGGCGGGCGTTATCTGAATTTCAAGGAGAAAATCAAATTTCTATAGAAAGTTCAATTTCTGCCCGGCCCCCCCACTCAGAGGTCGGAATGACCGCATGCGTGTTGCCAAAATGTCCGGTAAAGGGGTACTTTTCGTGCGACAAAGTCCGGCCCGAGAATTGTAAAAAAAGGGTGTATTTGACTTTTCACCCGGAGATTTCTTTAAAAAGGGGGTGTTTTTCTTTTTTTCTCTCATCTCTTTGGACTCCTGAGAAATTATTCCGAATTTAGGGGGGTACATTGAGCATTTTTCCTGATTTAGGGGGGTCTCCAAGGCAGGAAAAGCCCGCGAAAAGCCTGCGAAAGGGGGGTTCGGAAATGTTGGCAGTCCTCAGATAGGGGGTGCTTTCAAAAAGAGGGTACGAGCATATGCGTACCCTAAATAACACTGAGTGGGGGGGGGGCCGGGAATTTCTGCCCTTTCATAATTATGACACCTCAATCGGGAAAAATGAGCCAGGAATAACAAAGTTCTGTTTGTTTAAAAAAAATGCTTGCATTTTCCATAATTTGATCAAACGAGTTCCTTTTCACTAGCTGCCTGCCGTAGCATCAAACAGAGTTGACAAAAGACTTAACTCTGTTTCGTTGAAGATCAGCCATGCATCAGGTCTTTCGTCTTCTTTGTGCATTTCTAGAAATGTAATTTTCCCTTTAAAATTCAGATACCACCCGCCAAATGACTTTTTGGTTTCCTCTCTTCAAATTGCTGTTAATCACTCATGTGTGAAATATGCATCATATGAGTTACATCAAATGAAAGAGGAGGATCTAAGCTTTCCAAATATATATCATTTATTAATTATAATTGTAATTAAGTTATGATAAAACATTGATGATT
Source organism: Strongylocentrotus purpuratus (assembly GCF_000002235.5). Classification (NCBI taxonomy): domain Eukaryota; kingdom Metazoa; phylum Echinodermata; class Echinoidea; order Camarodonta; family Strongylocentrotidae; genus Strongylocentrotus; species Strongylocentrotus purpuratus. The sequence goes on along the minus strand of NW_022145604.1, from coordinate 27,644,434 downwards.
CTCGGTTTCGTTTTTTTCTGGGACGCACTGTAGAACAAGATAATCGACGAAAACAGCCCTATGGGGCTAGTTCGCCCGTTTTTGACGGGTTCACCCCGGGGCGGACTTGCCCCGCACGAGGCGTGAACCCCATTTAATGTGGTTATGCTCTTACCTGGCAACTTCAGTGAAGTTTAGTGATGTCTATCCAACTTATGACTTATCATATATTTATTTATTTTCGCATAATATTTGTCTTTCCTTTTTCAGAATGGTACGAAATTACTGAAGAAAGTGCACATTAGACTAGACGTAATGAGACAGGCCGTATACTATGTTTCAACTGACGACGGACTGCCTTCTCAATTAACGACAAAACTATACATGCTTTTGGAAAGCGCTCATGAGAAATAAAAGTATTTCGGCTTTCTTTTTGTGAATAACGATTTGGTCGCATCTCTATACAGGCCCTTATACGAGCATTGTCATGATTAATGTTACTGTGAGGTGAATGATTTTTTTTTTTTTAAATACTACAACATAAAAGTAATAAAAGGCTTCTCGAAACCTGCTCTTGTTCAGTGCTGGAATTAAAAAAGCATATAGGGCCATCCTCTGGTATATACGTTTTTTCTTCTTCTTCAGATTAAGGAAAATTATTAATATGGTAAATACCATACTGTTTTTAAGCGTGAAATGTTGTCAATAGCGTTTTATTTGCAAGAAACCATTAGACACTGATAAATTCATTTGAGATTAAAGACTGTTTTCAGAGTCAAATTTTGTTTAGTGACAAGATGCTCGAGACTTATGAAGTATCAATTATTTTGTTTGTTATTCTTAATTGAATTGTTCATAATAATAGCTAGTTCTTATATAGCGTTTTTCTGGACCGAAGGCCCTATCAAAGCGCTTTACAGATAATTAACCCGGTCATTATATTCAGGCTTATACCCGCACACAATGTATGCACATTCTCCACTCCCTGGGGTGCATTCCAGGCAGGCGTCATTTTTTACAAGCGCACACTTGCTAATCTAAGCACATCAGCTTTCGCATCCTACCGGGTACCCATTTAACACCTGGGTGGAGAGTAGCAAAATGTAGATCAATGTCTTGCCAAAGGACATTAGTGCCGCGGTGGGACTTGAACCGCGGAAATTGTGATCCACAGTCCGGTGACATATCCACTCGTCCACGACACCTCTACTCAGGGGCGTCGCCAAAGGGGGGGTGTGTGTGGGGGGGGGGGGTGCGACACCCCCCACCTGTCAGGATATTGTCGGTAAAATTGCGCTGCCGTCGGGAAAAAGAGAAAAGGGGGAGGGAAAAAAGAGAGGGAAAAAAAGAGAGGGAAAAAAAGAGAGGGGAAGGGAAAGAAAAGAAAAAAAGAAAAGGGAAAGAAAAGAAAGAAAGGAAAAGAAAGGAAAGAAAGGAAAAGAAAGGAAAGAAAGAGAAGAAAGAAAGAGAAAAAAGAAAAAGAGGGGGAGAGGAAAGAAAGGAAAAGAAAGAAAAGAAAGAAAAGGAAAAAAAAAAAAGAGTGAAAGGGAAACAAAAGAAACGGGGGATGAAAGAGAGGAGAGAGAGGGGAGGTAAGAGTCTGAGAGAGGAGGAGTGGGAGTAAAAGAGAAAAGGGGGTTGTTGGGTGGAGTCGTCTCGTCGAGGGAGCAAGAAAGACACAGGTAAATAATTATGTTGCTGTGTCGGGTCAGCTGTGTCGGTATTCTTGCTCGATCCTCATCAATGCATAAGTTTGAAGTCGGTGAGATGTATATTGTCGGTCGGCCGACAAGTTTTTTTCCCTACGAACTGCGACTTCTTATCCGCTGTGACGACTTCGAGAGTGACTACAACTACAATACTTGTATTTTCTCGAAGTTTCACTTTCCTATAATATCAGCTAAAGAAATCAGAGGTTTAAAATTTTCGGGGAAACTAAATTCAAACAAGGTTAAAGCGTCAACAACGGTACGACGAATCTTTTTCCTTTCTTTATATTGTGAGGAAACTTCATTTAGACGAATCGAGAACGGTACAACGAATCGTCTTCTTTCTCTAATAATTTAAGGAAACGTCAAAGCTTCCGCGCTTCGCGCGAAAGTGGGAAACTGAATTCAGACAAATAGGGCTTACTAAAAGTCGAAAACGTTACAACGAATCGTGTTCTTTCTCTAATAATTTAAGGAAACGTCAAAGCTCTCGCGCTTCGCGCGAGAGGGGGAAACTGAATTCAGATGAATAGGGCTTAATAATAATAACATTCGAAAACGGTATGAGGAATCGTCTTCCTTTCATTATATTGTGATGAAACCCCGGAAGGGGAAAACTTCATTTAGACAAGTCGAGAACAGTACGACGAATCGTCTTCTTTCTCTAATAATTTAAGGAAACGTCAAAGCTTCCGCGCTTCGCGCGAGAGGGGGAAACTGAATTCAGACAAAATTAATAGGGCTTATTTAGAGTCGAAAACGGTACAACGAATCGTGTTCTTTCTCTAATAATTTAAGGAAACGTCAGAGCTTCCGCGCTTTGCGCGAGAGGGGGAAACTGAATTCAGACAAAATTAATGGGGTTTATTAAAAGTCGAAAACTGTACAACGAATCGTGTTCTTTCTCTAATGATATGAGGAAACGTAAAAGCTTGGGGGAAACTGAATTCAGATGAGTAGGGCTTATTAAGAGTCGAAAACGGTACGACGAATCATCTTCTTTCTCTAATAATTTAATGAAACGTCAAAACTTCCGCGCTTCGCGCGGGAGGGGGAAGCTTCATTCAGATTAGGATTAAGAGTCGAGAACAATACACCGAATCGTCTGCTTTTTCTCATAATTTAATGAAACGTCAAAGCTTCCGCGCTTTGCGCGGGGGGGAATACTGAATTCAGAAAAGGATAAACAGTCGAGAATGGTACAGCAAATCGTCTTCTTTTTTTATAATAATTTAATGAAACGTCAAAGCTTTCGCGCTTCGCGCGGGAGGGGGGGGGGGGGGGGAAACTTCTTTCAGCCTAGGATTACCAGTCGAAAACGGTACAATTAATCGTCTTCTTTTCCTAATAATTTAAGGAAACGTCTAAGCTTCCGCGCTTCGCGCGGGAGGCTCATCACCCACACCCCTTATGAGCGCGCTTTTAAGTGATTCTCTTGCTCACTACCGCCCCTCCCTAAAATAAGATCCTAGCTCCGCGCCTGCATTAAAATATATAGCTATGATGCTGACTAAATTTAAGAAATAATTCGTATATTAATGTCGTCGAGGAAAATGACCATTTTGCGCATATGCAAGTACTATAGATAGTCCATAGGAAAAACAATTTAGCCTTCGGCCCCAGGTTTATAGGGTTGACTTTGTAGATATTGGAAATTTAATTTTGTCGGTAATTGGTGGCTACTTTTGTCGGTAATCGTTGGCCTCTACACCCCCCCCCCCCCCCCCACTGAAAAAGGTCTAGCGATGCCCCTGCCTCTACTATTATTGTTCTATGAATCCCAGAGTATGCTAATCACAAGGATTAATAATTGAATTTACTTTTACACCTAAAGATTTGAAGAAAATAATAAGAATGGATGACCTAAAAAAGATGACCTTACCCCCCCAAAAAAAAAAATTATGTCCTCGTACCCCCCCCCCCCCCGTTATTCAGCGGCTGGCCGAGTCGTGGCGAAATTTTGGGACCAAAAAAATATATATGTCCTCTTTCACCTCCCCCCCCCCCCCCCCCCCCCCCCCCCCGCTTATTCAGCGGCTGGCTGAGTCGTTGCGAAATTTTTGGCCCGATTTCAAAATGTCAAAACCCCCCTTGAAAAAATCCTGCGTACGCCACTGAGTGGCACTTCTTCATCATGTTTTGAACGGAACCTATTGTTTACAAGCTTTGCTTTTTATTAGGTTTCGTTATATTTCACTATCAAATAAATACATTCCTCTTCTTTTAAAAGCTATTAAATAAATCGATCAATAACTAAAAATGTAATATAATATGTATCTAATTTCCTCATTTTGCGTGATTATGATTTACAAAGTATTGTTTTATTGTAATGTTTTTATCACATGAAATTTGGAAGCAATAAACTGAAAATGAAACTTTAACTTGTTTCCCATTAGAAAGAAAAATCCCCCCTTCATGTTAACCAATTGCAATTTGTACTAAAAGTCGTAATAATGAAATTCCGGGGTTTTTTTCTCTCTCTTAATTCCTGGAATCACAAAAAGGTTATTTCCGTTCCCAACATTACAAATCACGCAATGTGAGTTTACAAATTTTGTTGGTGATAAATCACTGAAATAAATGCCAAGAAGATTATGATATCATGTTATATAGGCGTGATCTTACAATGTGAGATATTTTAATATAGGCCTATAGTATGGAATTGTTATAGTTACTTTTTATGTTATTCAACTTCAAAAGTAGCAATGTTTAAGCGCATTTCATTCAAATTGTTTGTATTAATTGTGTTGGTGAGTACTACTTTTTTTTTTTTTTTTTTTTTTTTTGTTCCCGAAAATTTGAAAATCGCGCCGGCCGAAAAGTCAGGTGGGGGGGGGGGGGGGGGGGGGGGGGGGGGGGGGGGTGAGTACATTTTTTTATTTTGGTCCTCGAAAATTTAAACCCCCCAAAAAGGTAAAAATCACGTGTTTTTACATGATTTTTTTTCTCAAGGGGGGTGGGCCGGGCCTCCCGGGCGCCCTCCCTGGATCCGCCACTGACCTATACCCTGCCAAACGGACGAACCAGCCCCAGGGTGGGGGCACGGTTTCGCCCTTTTGTCGTAATCGACTTTTAATAGGATTCGTTTTTGTGAAAACTGTGTGGCTGACCCTGAGTGAGAATGGGATATAATTCATATATACCTTGAAGCATGAAAAAGCATGGTCTCTCTGCTTATAAATTGACGGCTCTAGAAAAAAGAGATTAAAAAAAATAGGGCGAACGGCTCCCCGCTACCTGCACTAGGCCTACGGATTATTAAGAAGGAGACCGGGGAGGGACACGTTTTTATTATATTGGCGGGAAAGAATTTTTTCATTTGGATTAAGGGCACTGTCATAGGAGATACACTTAAGGTTTAATCGGGGGTGGGGGAATGTGGCACGTACCGTTTTAACGGAATTATTCATTATAATTTGTCAGTTGCAATCCCGGGTTGCAATGAGTAAAAATATGCGACTCGATGTGGCAGTGCATGTGGAATTATAACGGGGCTCAGAGTGGGAAAGGGAGGCATGAAATTAGAGCTTGACTTTGAACCACTTTGTATACTATTACAACACCAGTAGAACTAGAAAAAAGAAGTCAATAGTATAGGCTGCTTACCAGGGGCGGATCCAGTCGGCGGCAGGGGATGGGGCCCAATTCGTGAGAAAATATTTAGCGGCGAAACAGCTCCCCTCCCCTCCCCCCCCCCCCCCTGGATCCGCCACTGCAAGTGTTGAAGTTGAACCTCCTTTATTCCAGAAACCAGAAACCCAGCCGCGCCCCATTATCGGGCCCCGCCCACGAAATCGTGCTTCCGCCGCTCCCACTCGCTCTATCATATACGTACGTTTATTATGCACACGCACTCTATATATACAGCACAGCGCTTGAAAATACAGCTTCAAATCTACGTCCGTACGTCCGCAAGACTTGCTCTCTATTAAAGCTTTTGTTACAGTTAACGTTTCGACCAGAACAAAGGTAAGCAATGGGGTCTTACTTAAATTTTCAAGAAGGTTAAGGCAAAAATTATGAGGGTCAGAGCTCCTCAGAGACAGAAACGTAGTGTGAGAAACGTAGTGTGACAAACGTGAACGAAATGCAGTAGGACCTATGGTAACTTCTTCTTCTATAACTTTAAGTACAGGCCACCGTCGGGTGTATTCTCGTACTGATTGTAGGTGCTGTGCAGGTGTATTATATATACATTTAGTGCCTCAGTAAAAGGTCTACAATGAGCTATGTGCAGTTAAATAAGACATCCGTAGCTTAACGGAGCTGGATCTTGAGTACCTCTCTCTTATAAAAGCTTAGCAGAGAGGTACAGGTGACGGCGGCCTGCGGTAGTGAGTTCCAGAGTCTGGTGGCATCTGGAAAGAAGCTCCTTTGAAGAACTTGTGTACCGACGAAGGGGTGCGGACAGGCGCCCGTGCGTGAAGTTAGCGATAATAGGGACATTTAGATTTGCACGTCGACAGCTTTGACTGCAATGTGTGACATCATTTTAAGGCACTGCACATGCGTTACGTCGTCTCAGTCGGCGATCGAGAATGCGTCAACCTTCATTTTCCTAAATCTAGTACGGTACTAGTATATACCGTGTGCGCATAAAATATACAATTCCTTAGGTAGACAAAGTAGTGCTGTAGTCAAACGTTTAACCGTCCGGTATCCGACCGCCCATGGCGGATTCCGTTTCCAATTGGACGGTTTCGTTTTCCCGTTTTTTTTTTTTTTTTTTTTTTTTTTTTAATAATTTTTTTTTTTTTTTTAATTTTTTTTTTTTTTTTTTTTTTTTTTTTTTTTTAAAAGTTTCGATTTATACCCCTCCACCTGCCACTATGCCTGGCAATGTCTCCCAGCTCAGTAATCGGTGTGATGACTTACCACTTGGAAACTAGAACAACACTCCAATTTGTCTGTCATCTTGGTTTGAAAGTAATCTTTGTAATAGATCTCAATATATATTCATCCAAGTTTAACACATGGTGTACCACAATCTTCTACCCTAGGTCCTCTACTGTTTTTAATTTACTTTAATGATCTTACACATTATTCTAAAACGACATTGTTACTATTATTTGTGACTAGTTCACAAGCACAAATCGGCGCCTTCAGTTAAATCATCTTCCTGCTTTTTCACACGGCCAAAAAAAAAAAAAAAAAAAAAAAAAAACGATTTTTTTTTTTTTTTTTTTTTTTTTTTTTTTTTTTTTTTTTTTTTTTTTTTTTTTTTTTTTTTTTTTTTTTTTTTTTTTTTTAAATAAATCGTTTAACCGAAAACCGTCCGGTTTTGACAGGCGGTTAAACGGAATTGGAGATATCCGTGATGTTACAGCACTAAGACAAAGGAACATCCCTTTCCTGCTATTATGTAAAAATGTGTAGAGCAGGTGTCACATGCATATTCACCTGTAGCTGTTCTGCACATTTTTACATATTAGTGAAGGGATGTTCTTTTGTCTACCACAGCAATTGTTGAGGGTAGAATGAGGAATTGTATATTTTGTCCTCTTTCTTTGTCCGTCATGTTCATAGTGTTACTTCCTGCATGGTTGTATATCGTCAAGTGCAATCTAAAAGATTTCTAATTGTAGTCAACATGGGCAGTTGAGTACGTCGACACGCATGATCAGTCCGCGTTCGTCGTGTTCTCGTCCACTCAATCTAAATGTCCCTACTGATCATCATTGTCATAATGTGAATTTCTTTCAGAAATTTATTGAGGATCTGAGATTACAGTCGCTAACTTCACGCACAAGTTAATTACGGGTAAAAACTAAAATATGGATAAGAAACTACGGATAAGAAACTACTCTAGCATCGATCTATGCAGTGTTTCACCGTGTTCACTCATTGTTTTGATCTTGTCTTCTTTATCTTGAATACATAAACGCCTTAAACTTAAACTTTGAAGTGGCTATCATGCAATATGCAGATCGAAGTGTCAAAAAGCAGATAAGGCCAACGCACACTACGTTATACCTATACAAAGTATTATCCTTCTAGTTCTAGGTCTACGATTCGATTTTCAAATCAAATCAAATTTTATGTATTGTAAATAATAAATGTAAATTTTTAAGGATGGAAATCTAAAGTTAACAGACAGTGTCTTCCTGATTTAGGTACTAAATAATCATAAGAATACTAACAACAGGAATTTTAACAAACAGTATTACTGTTGAGACAAAAATCATGAAGCAGATTTCTAGAGGAATTTTTCTTTATCTAAGACTTAAGAAAAGGGTGCGCACTCAAACTTAATGTTAGATTTCATATGAAGACTCAGAATAGAAAGGCATGAGTTATTCCTTACTAGGCATTGTGGCGTGCGCCTGTAATCCAGCTAACATTGGAAGTTACAAGATGATTCAGCCGAGGATCCAGGTTCAAACCTGAGTCGCGTCTTTCGTCCCCAGACGTAAATAATCATATCTGATCGATACACGTCTGCAAAAACCCAATACACACACATACACACACTGGTCCTTTTTAATTCTAGAACATACTAGATTCTATATCTCTTTTTATTTGATTGATCCTTTATTACTACGAAATATATCTGTTTTGTTTTCAGATCTCCATCATACAGTAATGGCTTACCCTGGCTACGGTGCTCAACCTCAGCAAGGCTATCCGGGCGCGCCAGGTTATGGTCAACCAGGAGGTCAGGTAGGTGTTATTGGTGATGAGGATGATGATGATGATAATAAATTTAATAATATTAAGAACAATGATAATAATAATAATAGACTAATATATTAATAGTTAATAATACTACTCCCAATACTACTTGTACTAGTACTAGCTGTACTACTACTACTACTACTACTACTACTACTACTACTACTACTACTACTAATGATAATAAGCATGGTAGTAATAATAACATTGATCATGGTAACTATGTGATAGAAATAATATAATGTTAAGAAGAAGAAGATGAAAAGGAAGAGGAAGAAAAAGAAGATAATGTACAATGAAGCCTCATAGAAGCAGCTACTCAGACTCCAAGTCCAAGATGAAAAATTGTAATTTGCTTTTCACCTCGATAATTTTGTTCTGGCGATAATTTATCATAAGTTTAAACATCTTTCTCCTTCCAGGACCCGTTATATGGCTATTTTGCAAGTGTAGCTGGACAGGTAGGTCACTTCTTTTTTTTACATCCTCCATCTTAATTCAGGTATAGATAAAGAATTTATAAAGCAAATCATTCACAAGTGCGTGTACTTGTATCTTACATTGAAAAAGGAAGGATTCATAAATACACAAAAGATTTGGGTAGAGATACAATTTAAAAAAAAAAATGAAAATCTAGTTATTTTGCTCTGTCTCTCTTTCCCTCTTACCCTCTGTCTAAGAGCTCTCTCTCTCTGTCTCTCTCTGTCTCTCTCTGTCTCTCTCTCTGTCTCTCTCTCTCTCTCTGTCTCTCTGTCTCTCTCTCTCTCTCTCTCTCTGTCTCTCTCTCTGTCTCTCTGTTTCTCTTTCTCTCTCTCTCTCTCTCTCTCTCTCTCTCTCTATCCCCCCTCTCTCTATCTATCTCCCCCTCTCTCTCTCTCTTTCTCATGGGGGGGGGGGGGATTATTATCATATTGAGGTAAAATGTTATGAAATATTACATTTTTTTAATTGCTTAAAGCTTATCTGCCATAGTTTACAGGAGGGATTAGACTGCCCTGCAAGGTCACTGGACATTATCTCATCAACTCAGCTTTCAGTTAACATAAGAAAAAAAGGACCATGGGGGACCAATGGTCATCGATTAGGCATTGTTTGTTATATAGAGGGCGCAAGTAGCTACAAGTAGTGCAGTGGGCCTTTAATATATCATCTTCCTGAAATAAAGTTCATTAGAAAAGAAAAAAAATGTGTGTTCATTTTCATAAAATGCAATATACCCATGTAGCCTGGGCCATTTTACTCAGTCCTAGATCCTCACAGATACACATGTAACAGATCATGTATGACTGTCCCGGCCCCCCCACTCAGTGTTATTTAGGGTACGCATATGCTCGTACCCTTTTTTGAAAGCACCCCCTATCTGAGGACTGCCAACATTTCCGAACCCCCCTTTCGCGGGCTTTTCGCGTGCTTTTCCTGCCTTGGAGACCCCCCTAAATCAGGAAAAATGCTCAATGTACCCCCCTAAATTCGGAATAATTTCTCAGGAGTCCAAAGAAATGAGAGAAAAAAAGAAAACACCCCCTTTTTAAAGAAATCTCCGGGTGAAAAGTCAAATACACCCCTTTTTTTTACAATTCTCGGGCCGGACTTTGTCGCACGAAAAGTACCCCTTTACCGGACATTTTGGCAACACGCATGCGGTCATTCCGACCTCTGAGTGGGGGGGCCGGGATGACTGTATGTAGAATATAGACATGAGGCAATAAAACTGGGCTTGACACTGCCAGTGACGTTTTCTATTTGATCTGCCTGTAATGGGTAAACAATCACAGTCATTGTTTGTATAATGAATACAATCAGATATTTTAATTCTATCTAGTGGAAAAATACTGAAAAACTGAATCTGCATGTAGGTCTCTTGTAAGTTGTAAGTATTATGACGTCAGCCCCATTTTGTTGCTTGGTAATCTTAGATTCATTCTCATTTTTGTGACACACTGTTATCTCTAATTAAGTAAACACTCTGTAACAGAAAAAGCATATATTTTCCAAAGAGGAAATGGCACAAGAAGTAAATGATATGCACTATACATGTAAGTATGACATGGGCGGAGTGGGCAAATATTTGCAACTACATGTATTTTGTCATCAGATTGTTTTTCAGCATTACATTTTTTGTGGCCCCTATTCAAGAAATAGTGTTATTTTATTGCACAATCAAACATGTAAAACTTGTTAAAGAGGAAATCATCTAATCTTGAACTAAAAATCAAATGATGTTTTTATTTGGTTCTGTTGTAACTGTTGTCCAGGTGAATAATTATATACCGGTACATTACTTTAATTATTAACCTCAGAATTTGTCAGAAAGATTAGAATTCAATTATTCAAGTCATTTGATAAGCATGCCCAATCTATACAAAAATAGCACAACCCTAAAAAAAAAAAGCCATATTGTGCATTCTAGGATTATAATCATTTTTTCCGAACTGCAGAAGTAATCAGTGACATTACATCTTTCTTACATCATGTATAGATGTTATCCTAAAATGTTTAGTTTTTACCAAAATTTAGCACTTGATTTAAAGCACGCAATGAATTAACGTTAATGTATTATTTGAAAGAGCATTTATAAGTACTTCACGGCAAAGAAAATCATACATGTGCATGTATTCATACATAACTATTTGACTGAATAAACATTTCTTGGGATTTTTTTCTTTCTTGCACACAGTGAATATGCTACTGAAACTGAACAACATTGTTTCATTAAAAATGGAAAATGATTAAATGCATAACCTCAGAAAGATTTGGAATCAAGTCAGTTTAAAAAGGAAAAAAATGTGTCAAATTTGAGTATTCTATGTTTATATCTATTTATTCCAAACAGCAGAAGTAATCAATGGCATTAAATTTCTCTTGTAACACGTTTCGATGTTATCCAAAAGTGATTAATTTTAAAGCAGGCAATGATTAGTGCCATTAATATAATATTTGAAAGAGCTGTTATCATTACCTCGGAGCAAACAAGCGTACAATTATACAATACTTTGACTAAATAAACCTTAGTTTTGTGGTTTTGTTGTCGTAGGCACACTGAATATGTTGCTGAAACTGAACCGAGGACGCGGTTAGGCATCACCTGTGTTTCACAGATCAATAATTTGACGAAATATTAGTAACAGGATCTACATGCCATTTACATAATGAAAGAGAAACTAGGAGCCAATTCTCTCTCTCTTGTACAGCTCGTTCAGATATGACACGGCAAAACCGCAGCAGGTTTTTTTAATGATGGAATAAAGTTTAATAGGCTTCCCATTTCTGTATCCACTCCCGCCACCCATCCTCTCCAAGCGCTATATTTCTCCTTAGAACTATAAGCTAAGAAAGATAACCAACAGTATTTTTCAAGACTACACCAAGTCTTTTTCAGGACTACACACCCTCTAGAAAGATTAGGAAGATGAAGAAACAATTGAAAAAAAATTTAAAAATAAAGTTTTGATGACGTCACACTTCACCACTCTATTGCTGTTGTATGAGTGAAATTTTATTGAAAGGCGACCTAGGGCTATCATGCAACTTCACCAAAATACAGATTTGCAAAAATGTAAAAGCAAATACAGTAGGCCTACCGGTACCTTTCTTCTCCAAAGCTAATACCTGTTACCGTTTTGCTTTGCTTTACTTTGACAGGATCAACAGATAGATCCGAAGGAGCTCCAGCGATGCCTGACCTCAAGTGGGATAGCGGGAAACTACCAGCGTAAGATTTACCTTTGGTCTTCTTTTTAGATTAGTACTGTATCATTTGGTTGCCGTCTTAAGTACATTCCAGACTAGCTTCCATAGAATAATCCTTATGTTTAAAAAACCAATGTTTAAAAAAGTGAGTTTTATCCTCACATAGTATTTTCTGATTTGCTTGTATACATGTACAATACATTAGTTATACACAATTACAACCATACTCTTTGTAAAGTAAAGAACTGTCTTGGTCTATACTTTATGCACATGGCACTTACAAACGATTGTTTATTGCTATGCTATTTGTTTGTTTTATCTAGCCAAAAAGTATTTCTAACAGTGTTTTTTTCCCCCTTCTTTCTTGCTTTTTAAAAATTTCCTTTTCAGCCTTCAGCCTTGAGACCTGCACCTTAATGATCAACATGCTTGATGTATCCTTTTAAAACCATGTGATTAGTTCTGGGAAGGCCTCAAAACATGTCATCAGATTTCCTGGAAATTAGGTGATAAATAGAGTCAAACCTGCTTTTAATAGTGACCACCCTCCAAAATGTTTCCCTCCAAAATGGTTTCTCATTGAAACCTGTACTAAAAAAAGGAATCTGTACAATTGTACATAAAGACCACTTGTCTTGTATCCCTTGGGTGGTCTTTATAGACAGGGTTCACTGTATCAAAATTAATTGCAAAACTCCTTTTAGTTTTTTTATCCTCTCTCTTTCTCTCTCTCTCTCTCTCTCCCTCTCATTTAATGGAGTATAAAACAGAGTTTCTGGGAGAGTGTTTCTTTAACTGGCTCGTCCTACATGTAGGTTTGTTCAAATTGAGGTTCATTCCTTGACCCGGGAATCTGGACCCTGTTTCATGAAACTTGATATCAATAGCAAGTTGAAAGCTACTGTTATAAGCTCCTGAAATCATGACATCTGATTGGCTGAGAGCAAACTTGATATCAATAGCAAGTTGAAAGCTACTGTTATAAGCTCCTGAAATCATGGCATCTGATTGGCTGAGAGCAAACTTGATATCAATAGCAAGTTGAAAGCTACTGTTATAAGCTCCTGAAATCATGGCATCTGATTGGCTGAGAGGAAATTTGTCATAGAAATTTAGCAGTTGTTACAGATAACAAGTTTTATGAAACAGGCCCCAGCTCACAGTGTGGATGGCCTCCAGATGTAACATAGAAATATCATGTTTCATATTTCCTTGACTTCCATCGCCCTCCATTCAGCGAGATCATTCAGGACAGATGGGTTTCACAGAGTTCAAAGAACTTTGGGGCGTTCTCAACCAATGGAAAACGACCTTCATGACCTATGACCGAGATAGGTCGGGTCAAATCGAGCCTCATGAACTGACAGCAGCACTTGCTGCATTTGGTAAGATTGAATGTCTATGTTCATTTATTCATATCTTTTCAACTTTAACCCCCCCCCCCATCTCTCTCTATCTCCCCCTCTCTCTCCTTGATCTTTCATTTGCTCCTTTCATTGTTTCTGCCCTCTCTTTCTCTGTCTTCCTCTTCAGTTTATCTGTTCCCCTCTTCAGTTTATCTGTCCCCCCCCCCTCTCTCTTTTTCTCTCTCTCCCCTCTCTTTTTCTCTCTCTCCTCCTCTCTCTTTTTTCTCTCCTCTCAGACCCCCCCCCTTCGTTTCAGTATCCAATCGCAAAATCTGGGGCAGCTAAAGGGCGCGACCAGAACATTGGTTATCGGCGTAACAGTTCGGTCGGTCAGCGTCACATCCCAATGCCAAAACCTTAAAGGTACTATGTCCCTTTTGCAGCCAACCTCAAATTCTGTAGAACTTTGCAGGAATTTTGAATATGTCATGTATGTCCTATCTGTGAAATTTAAATGTTAGCAGTGTCCTCATATTCAAATTATACAAGGAAACCTGTTACTTGCTAGACTTCACTGTCAGACACTATTGAGTGACTGACTGGCTTTTTTTCTTCTTTGGTAATAACATACATGAAAAGAGTTGTAAAGGGTACATGAGCATTTGTCTACATCAATAACCCACTTCTTGTGATGGCCAAGATTAAACTGATTGAATCTTTGCGCAGCATAAAACGTATGACCATTCGGTACAATTGTCTGAAAATCAAGACTATTACTTTTGGGCTCTATAGCCCTAAAGTCGATTTGACAACTAATAGTCATTTTCCCACTTGAAGACATTTTCAAGCCCATCTTTTCTAGGGAAGTTCTAAATTAGTATTATCTTTTAAATGCAGTTGGAATTTAACTTTGTCATTTTTTTGGCCTGCAAATGGGACATAGTACCTTTAAGGCAATAGTGTACATCATGTACAGTTTATATAGGATTATATCATGTTACTGCATACATTGAACTATTCAAACTCCTTCACAAATGTAAGGGTTAGCTCACATGTAAAGCATATGCAGGTATGCTACTTATATTACTCTTTTCTTTCACTCTATCCTCTCAATTTCTTGCCCCCCCCCTTTTCTCATTGAAGCGAATCAATCTGTAAAGGTAATGAAACCATTATAAATGACAGTAGTTAATGTCATGGGACTGTTCTGATATCACCAATGATTTATGGAAATGATTTTTTGTTTTGTTTTTTGTTTTGTTAGTCAACCAAGAAATTGTTAATCAAACAGTTCAGTTACATTCTCCAAATATTTTAATTGGAACCTGTATCCTGTATCCTGTTCCAAATTATTTAATTACCAATAAATGTACATGTATGCAATTAGACCATATATAGTGTAAGTAAAGAATCTGTAATCATTTGTAGCGATAATTTAATATTACAAAAAATAAAAAATCAAATCAAATTTCAAAGACTACTGTACGCAATTCTATGACTGTAATTTTTGTAAATTATACTTTTCCAATTGATATTGAGCAAATTTGCTAACAGTGTATTACTAAGTCTGATCATTAGACTCACTTACTGTACGAGCTTGAATTATTGTGTTATTATGCTTTTCATGATACTGCAGGTTATAGGTTATCACCCAACGCCATCAATGCCCTGGTAAGAAGATATGGAGTGAACGGTCGGATTCAGTTTGATGCATTCGTTGGATGTGCAGTGCGTCTACGTGCCTTGACAGGTACGTTGACAGTTAAAAAGAAAACTCCATTATACATCTTTAAAGCCCATCTGTATTAGTTTACATGAGGGATTAGACCACCCTGCAAGGTCACTGGACAGGTGGTTATCTCATCAGATCAGCTCTCAATTAAGGGGGACTAATGGTTACCTATTTATGCATTGTTTTCTATATAGAGTACCGAAGCTGTGACGTCATAAAAATCTATTTTTAGAATTTCTCAATTTTTTTTATTCATTTTCCTAAAGAGCATCAAAAAGAATGTCCATATGTCGAAAACCAATTGAATATGTTAAGTATTGGCTGAGATATGACCATCTGAATGAATATATTTCCTATAGGAACTCAGTGTTATATGCTCTGGCTCCTAATGGTTAGGAGCATCAACTCATCTCATTCTTTTGCTCTCCCTTTTCTCTTGTTGCAATAGATTTCTTCAGGAGAAAAGACACACAGCAGAATGGAAACGCTATGATGCAGTATGATGAGGTAAAAGGCTACTTGTATATCCCCACGTTCACCTTAACATGACAAGAGACAATCTTAAATATTTCCTGACCAGCCATTTTCATCTCATGCACAGCTTAAAAAATGTACAGTTTTGATGGGAAGTCAATATATTATACGCATTATTATCTATGGTGCGACAAAGCTGCTTTTTAAGTTGATGAATTGGCCACTATAAAAAATAACACAATAGAGACATCCAAGTTAGTGTTCTAGCTTTTCTCATTGCCAGCATATATATCTTGACTCTTGAGGCTCTGTACTTTAAAGGGAAAGTCCACCCCAAAAATAAGTTTGTTTTGATAGAGGCAGAATAATAAGAAAATCAGGTGAGTGAAAGTTTGAGCAAATTCTGAATGAAAATAAGAAAGTTATGAATTATTGAAGTTGTGATCAATCAAATACAAATTGGCAACTCTGTGACTTATCATACGAGCTCTCCTTCATTTGCTTTGTGCATAATATTCCATAAAATCATGTTTTCTTCGTTATTGATGACGGAATATATATTTGTTCCTTGCAGGGGGAGTATAGAAACATATTTGCAATTATTATATTTAGGGTGCATGTATGGTTGAAATTTTTCTTGAGGGAAAATGAAAATTTTAGATTTTTTTAGTACTGAGCAAATGGAAGTTGAGCTCGCATGATACGTCATAGAGTTGCCAATTTGTGTTTGATTGATCACAACTTCAAAAATCCTAACTTCCTTATTTTTAATCGGAATTTGCTCAAACTTTCACTGACTTGTTTCTCTCATTTTTCTACTCCTATTAAAACTAACTTAATTTCAGGGTGGACTTTCCCTTTAAGTCATTCACTTTATAATTGGGTATTTTTATTTTCTTTCTTCTTTATGCTGTTGTGCTTTTACCCATTTCATTTGCAAAATGTTGATTCTTTGAAACACATGTAAAAGTAAATTCTAACTGGGATAAATATGTTGCATGTATTCTTGGGGCCCTGGACTTCAAGTAATTCATTTTATAAATGGGTAATTTTGTTTTTTTCTTTTTCCTTCATATTGCTGTGCTTTTACTTCTTTCATTTCTGATTTTTTTCTGCTTTAATAAACTCAGAGGGGTATTAACTTCTATCCTTTAAACTGTAGCAGTGTAGTGTCTCTGTTTTGTGATGTTTTATCAATTTTATTTTTTAAAATCAAGAATGCTCTTAATTACAAACTGTACATGAGCAGAAAGCCCAAAAGTCTCTGAAAAAGTTGAGCCTATTTCTGTTGCAGTCGCGTTACATTGGTCATGAGTAAGAAGTCTCAAATTGGCAACGCAGAGTGAAATTTGTAATCACTATTTTCCTGTACAAATTTGGTTTAAAGGTACTATGTCCCATTTGCAGGCCAAAAAATGAAAAGGTTAAATTCAAACGGCATTTGAAAGATAATACTAATTTAGAACTTCCCTAAAAAAGTGGGGCTTGAAAATGTCTTCAAGTGGGAAAATAACGACTATTAGTTGTCAAATCGACTTAGGAGCTATAGAGCCAATAAGTAATAGTCTTGATTTTCAGACTATTGTACCGAATGGTCAAACGTTTGATGCTGCGCAAAGATTCAATCAGTTTAATTTTGGCCATCACAAGAAGTGGGTTATTGATGTAGACAAATGGTCATGTACCCTTTACAGCTCATTATATGTATGTTATTACCAAAGAAGAAAAAAAAAGCCAGTCAGTCACTCAATAGTGTCTGACAGTGAAGTCTAGCAAGTAAACAGGTTCCTTGCATTATTTGAATATTTGGACACTGCTAACGTTTAAATTTCACAGATAGGACATGCCTGACATATTCATAATTCCTGCAAAGTTCTACAGAATTTGGTTGGCTGCAAAAGGGACATAGTCGGTGGTATTCTCATAAGTTAAGCCAGGACTAAGTCCAGACTAAACAAGAATTTTAGTTCACACTTCTATGGAATGCTAGGTTTCATCTTCCTCCTTCAATATTCATGACAAAGATGATCTACCAAAGACTTTGTTGAAATTCAGTTCATACTCATATTATCTTTATTTCCCATTTCATTGCAAAATTATTTTTTTTGACATTTTTCATTGAAGGATTAAAATAATCTGTACAGGGTAAATTAGTTTGCAACAGGCACTCCATAAAAGTGTGAACTAACTATTAAAGTACGCGCTAACTTAGTACGCGCTACCGGAATACCACCCAGTATCTTTAACTATGAAAGAGTGGAAAAGACCAATAATTGTTGCCCATTTGAGGTGGAAATCCTGGTTTATCTAGACCTTTAGAGGAAACTCAACCCAGGTGATGTAAATGGGTACCTGGAAGGTATTAATTCCTTGAAATGCTGGAGCGCTGTAATGGCAGCTAGGCTAAAGCCGGGGTAATAATAAATGCGCCTCTGAAATTTCCAGATAGACTGCGCTATAGAAATGCCTATTATTATTATTATTAACTGTGAACTGCTTTGGGTCAATGTGGAGTTAATGCTCGTCTGATTTCTGGCCGACGATTTGTCACTGAGTATTCAGAATAATCAATTGCTTATTGTGCTTCCTCATTCCATAAACAGTTCATTACGATGACTATGTCTGTGTGATGTTACAAGGCAAAGAAAAGAAAAGGTATTGAAACAGTTTTTGTTTTAATCAATGGGACGTCCACATTAAAATCAGGTTGTTATTGTTATAAATTAGAAGAAAAATACACAGATAAATAGGCTTGTGAAAGTGAAAGACAATCTGAGTGATATAGGATAAGGAAGTTTGGAATTTCAGAAGTTTTTTTTTTAATTTTTAGAAAGAGAAAGAGATAAACAGGTCAATGAACATGTGACAACAATTTGATGGGAGTCACAAATAAGGGAGTTAGAATTTTAAAGTTCTGATTGATCAATATTGGCTACAACAAATATACTATTTTCCTTGCTAGCATTGCTCCATTTGCTTTTACTTAAATCTTTCAAAGCATGCCTCTTGGTTGTGGATGAAGGGATTTTTTTAAAACATCAAATGGACTTATTCAATTACACTTTGCCTGGGTACATGAATAATGAATGCTAATTATTGTAAAGAAAATATGATTTGATGGTTTTTCTTGATCATAACTCATTGAAAGCTGCTTAAAAGGGAATCATAGAGTTGCCAATTTGCCAATTTATAATTGATTGATTAGGAGTTTCAAAATTCATAATCTTTCTATACAGGTACTTCATTTTATTTTCTCCTATCCTACAGTGTTTGTATACTTGAATATGAGCTGGTGATTTTATCCTTTTACAATGCACTTTTCATGTGGTCATATTTGGCATGATATATTTTTCAAACTTTAAGCAGAACAACAACAAAATGCTTGCTTGATGTTCAGATTGATTTTACCCAATATTCCAGAATGCCAATGCTCCTAATTATCCCCACACATACATGAGTATAAAGCGCATTGACTCAGAACATAAAGCTGTTGAGAAATTGGGGGAAAGTCCCCTGATATTCATTCCTTTCCTTTGTCTAGAAACAGGAAGTCATAACAAAATAATTGTTTATATTTCATCTTTCAATTACTTGTATGTTTATAGTGCTATAGATAGGTTATACAAATAATTATCTATTATATTGTGTCTATTTTGGTGCTAAAGAATGCATCCTGTTCTCTTATCAAGACAAACAATTTTGACTCGCTGTGATTGAAAATTTGTTTTGCACAATCCTATTTGTAGAGCCTGTTTTGTTTGCAAATTTATTGGCACTATAAGGTTTAAATGAAAATAATGTTACTCTTCTGTTTGAATTCATTCATTCACACATTCAGGGCAGTGTCTCATGAAACCGTCATAAGTACTAATTCACCCACATCCCAGGTATTAAAGGGGTGTAGCATGACGAGACTACACGTCTTTCCTGTGGCCTGACTCTGGGCTAATCGGGTATATTATGACTACGGATGACGCGACCGCAGTATTCACGTGCGTGCAACATACGCGAAACCAAAGCGTGAGGAAAACTTCAGTCTGTTTCACGAAAGTAGCGCGTGCTGACCGTTATAATCAAGTCCATTCGTTTACGTGCAGTTGTTCAAAAGAGGTCGTAAATGGCGTTAACCAGTATTTGCCATGCTACACCCCCTCTAAGAAATGTGTGTAGTAACATTAACATGCATTTCAATGGGATTTTGATAAACTTGTACTTATGATGGTTTCATGAAAGGATGCCTAGGTGTTTGAAAAAACATTTCCTTTTCTTTTCTTCTTCTTCTCTCTCTTCTCCACACATCATTTTCCTCCCTTCTCCCACTCTTTTCTTCTTCTTTTCCCCCATAGCATGTTATATGTAAGACCCCTCAAAGGAAAATATATTTCATTGTTTGTTTTTTGTTTGTTTCCCCACAGTTCATCACCAGCACCATGTCTATGTAACCAGTCTGCAAAACATCAGTTGATCCCAGGAAAGAGAAGGAACAGACAGACGAGCGAATAAAGACCAATTTCTTGGCCTCGTATTTGAGATAAAGTTGACTTTGACCAAGGTGCATGTACTATGCATGTAGCTGGTTGAGGCATAGACAGAATATTTACACAGAAATTCCACATGGGACAAACCATGGACCTACATGGACAAACCTACACAATTTTATTCCAATGTTTATTTTATCCACACTAAATATTTCCCTTGTCCATCACAAAGCCGTATCAAACAAAAGCAGATATCCAGCACCAAAAAAATTAAAACAAATATCTGTTACTGCCCATGTGGAATTTACCTCTTGTTGACAACTGGTCTAGTTAGTTAAGTTAACATTTATTGTATAAATCATATATGTTTGTGTGTAGTGCGAGGCTTTTAATCTATAATAGCTTACCTGTTTGTATATATATGGGAATATTGTTTATGTGTTGTTGGTGTGTAGTACTGATCACTGATTTTAACATTAAAACTGTAGTTTAACCTTTACTTTTCAGGCCTTAGTTCAATAATGATAATAATAATAAAAGACATAGTCACATAGCTCTTAACACTATGTTTCTAAGCGCTTTACATTGTAATCATGATAATCCCAGTCATTGGATTCAATTGCTAATCTGCACGTGATAGTGCACACGCTCCGCTCCCTGGGGAGTATTCCAGCCAGGCGCCATTTCACAAGCGCACACTTGCCAATACAACCACATCCGCATCCTACCTGGTAACTATTTAACACCGGGTGGAGAGTGGCAAATGTATGTACATGTCTTGCCAAAGGACATTCAAGTTCAAGCTTAAACATTTACGAAAGAGCACCAGTTACCCCAAATTATTACGTTTTTTTACGTTTCCGGTTTCATTTTGATATACAACATTGAAAATATCAGCTTCGCATATTTGTCTCCAGAGATATATTGCATGATTAAAAACACAGTATTAAAACACATAAAAGTTATTTGTTAGTTAAACTGTTTTACACACCTGTTTGATTTCTGAGTCAACTTCATCATGCAGGTCTTGATATAACATCATTTCCCCTCGTATTCTTTAATCTTAAATCAATGGAATGTGTCAGATTGTGTAGGGATGGTGATTTTTATGCATGTTAATTAAATACAGATTTATTTTTCTATGGATGGGGGGAGGGGGGGGGGGGGATGAATTAAACAAACATATAATTCACATGTGTTCTACTACACCCACCTAGAGCGCGTGCTCGTTTCTTTTCTTCTCTCTCTCTCTCTCTCTCTCTCTCTCTTTTCAATACTTTATAGCTTAGAATCATACTTTTGAAAGATTTGTATTTTAAATATTATAGCAGCGTACATGTACTTTCCACCATACTCTAGTCAAAATCAAACATCTGAACTCATATTCAGGTTACTTCTGAGCCTTTTATTTCAGTAAGCTAACTTTAAGGCAAAAAACTTAATAGCTTTGTGACATCACACAGTCATTCCAAAATATTGTGCAATTAACGTGTCACATTAAATGTGCTCTGATATAATTGTGCCTATGAAAATGATATGCCTGCCAATCAAAATAATTGTCTTAAGTCTGCTATAGAGCCGTCTTAAATTTAGGTTAAAGTACTTACATGTAGCCAAAAGCTTCAACTGAATACCAATGTTGGCTAAGTAGTTTACCTTAACTAAAAACTAAATAAAATACTCGTACTTCTGGCATAATTACTGAGCTGAAGAGCGTCCCAAGTTCTTTGAAATCCCGTGAACCCAAAGGAAATCTTATAGACATTTAAAATAGTTGTTATGGTTGATAGTCTTCTGGTGTTGAGTATACATTTAGTAAACAATGTAGTCCTTGAATTTGAAGAAAAAAATTGTTCAACATCTTGATGTCTTTCAAACCAATTTACATAACCTCACGCAAGCAAGCAACTTAAGATTTGTATTTAACGTTTGTAATATTCAGAAAAGTTGGTGAAGTGTATTACATCAATCTATATAAATCTCTGAATAATATTCATGTAAAAGGGTTCAACTAGTGTGCAACAAGAGGAATTGCCTATTTTTTTTATTCTCAGTGCATTTTGTTATAAGTATGAAAAAAAATGTCTGAATTCATTAGAAATGTAACCTTTTATGACATACATTGCACCTGTTGTAGTATGTTCAAGTGAATTATCTTGATGTTCCTAATGCTCTTTCGTTTCTAACAAAAAGGTAAATGATATTTCGATATTTTCAAAACGGGTTCCATGTCTAGGTAGAGATATACATTTTATTATTTTAATAGATTGTTATCTCTTTTTTTTTCCCCACTTTAAAATGTTCTGCATTTAAGAGTACAATGCCATATGTACATTTTTAATTCTTTATTAATTCATCAAATAATGTCTCTGTAAACTGCATTTCCATTGTTGTGGTCATGGAGAAACAAATGTCTTGATGTGAATGAGATGTATCTGATTAGTGATCATGAATGATCGGTAATTCATCAAGCATCATCCTTTGACAATATTCTTTTGTACTCTTTGGTTATAGGAGATACTTATTAAGACCTTTGCTGAATATCCTTTCCCTGTATTTCTGTTTCTTGATCTTATGGATGATGTAGAGAATGTGGTTTAATATACATAAATGTCACAAATGTACTCACCTTTTATATGTTTTATTTTCGGGTCATTTGAAGTGATCATCTTTTTCTATATCCATGAATAAAGAATTATTGACTTATAACATACAGTACTGGTAATCACTTTAATGTGACAGGCAGAAAACGTGCTTGAAGGGAGATAATTTTAAGTTACATGGTTTGGATGGGATGTAGAGAGAGAGAGAAAGAGGGAAGTGGGGGAGGGAGGAAGATAGAGAGAGAGAGAGAAGGAACAAAAAGTTGAAGAGAGATGAGAAGAGGAAGTGGGGGAGAATGAAAGAAGGAGCACAACGAACAAAGGGATAACAAGACGGATAGAGAGAAAGAGAGAGAAGAAGAAAATGGTCGGGCAGAATAGTAATGAATGAGGAGAGAAAAAGAAAGAAAGACAGAAGCCATATTGTGTACATGGGTTTTGATCAGCATCAGCATGTTCATCCTTATCTTGATCATCATCATAATCGTCATCATGTCTACCCGTTGGTTTGCTTGGGAGAATGGGTCTTCTTGGCCGGGAACAGGGGCCGTTTCGGTTAGTCGGTGGTTTCACCGACTAATATCATTTTCACCGACTATTTTCCAGGCCTCTGATTGATCAAAATTAGTCAACGGCGGACAAAATTGATTGAACGCCACCTTCCCCCCCCCCCCCCCCCCGATGTCTCACTACTCAATTTGTAGCCAGAGATAATAAGACCATCCGCTCTTTTCTGTATGATTTTCCTTCTTGTTTTTTCTTTTGTTTTCCATCTTTCTATTGGTTGGGCTATCTTTCTTTTCCCTCCACTAATCGCCAACTCGCTATATTGCTCTGCATCCTATTTATGATTGTTTTCACCTTCTCCCCTTTTTTTCCAAACTAACCCGAGCCCGAATTCTCTAGTATCTTCTCTCTCGAGTAAGCTCTCTCGCTTTTACTGACACCCAGGCACGTAGCCACGAGGGGGGGGGGGGGGGGGGGGGGGGGGGGCAAGGGGGGGGGGGGGTGCACGTGCCCCCTCTAAATTTCCAAGATCGGTTGAACTTTTTTAGACCCCTTTTTTACCTCGATCGATTACAATATGTGCCCCCCCCCAAAAAAAAACAAAAAAAAACAAAAAACAAAAACAAAAACAAAACAAAACAAAACAAAAACAAAAACATCAAACTCTGGCTACGGCCTGCTGACACCACCACCTGCACACAGTTTTAGAGTTTTGTCATAAAGTTACATACAACTTGTATTAAGTTACAATAAAATGAAAGAGACGATGTTTCATTCCTTTGGTATTTAATTATTTAAAATCTAAACGAGATGTTTTCAATCGGCCAAGGGGTTGCATCGTCTTCTCAAAAGATCCATCATGCTCCACAATGTTGTCATGGCTGAAAAGGAGAGAGAGAGAGAGAGAGAGAGAGAGAGAGAGACATACAGACAGATAGACAGAGAGAGAGACAGACAGACACAGAGACAGAGAGAGAGAGAGAGAGAGAGAGAGATAGAGACAGAGAGAGACAGAGAGAAAGACAGATGGGCATAACAGGAATAATAAAAACAGGATCATGCAGAAAAGAATATGGCATGCCTTTGAGTATTTAACACATGAAAGCATAATATATTGTCAAGGTAATATGTCAAAAAGTATAATAACTCAAACACTTTTATGCCGGCCACAATTTTTCTAAGTTTAGTGATAATTTGCTAGTGAACTCAATTTGTTTAGAAACACATTAAATTTTCATTGGAATAATTAGAGTATATCCTTTTTCTTAAATCCTATCCATTTTGTAGTGTAAAGACTTTATTTCAAAGATGGGTTTGAAGCCAAAGCCAAGGTTTACAAGTTTTTCTTGTAAAGAAATGTGTATGGTTGCTGATTGACTTTAGTAATACGTTATAATGTAACGTATTACTAAAGTCAATAACTTATATGAAACAAAAAATGGTCTTCTGAATAATAAGATCAATTTTGAAGACAGATGCAAAATTACATACCTGTATTTTCTAGAAAATTGCATCCCAAAATCCCATGGAGATAATTCTGTTGTCATAATGTACAGTCAAATTCATGATCATGTCCTGCAGGTTGCCATAATAATTTTATACCATTTTCTTCTTCATAGTGCCTTCCTCAAGTAAGACAAGAAATGTGTTTCATCTTATTATAGTTAGATCCAGTTTATATCACAAAATGTTTTGTCAGGAATTTTGATTGTTGATACCGATGAGATTCGATGTGCTAATCATCTTCACCCATTGTTTCGTAGACTTTGGAGCTGATTATCTTGCACTTATCGACAATTGGTATGCACTCCTTCAGAATGGTGGCTACGAGTTTCTTCATGGTGGCCGGGACTGTCCCCGGTTCATCACCAGGCAGCGTGTTGACCGTGACCAGGTAGAACTCCTTCTGGCTGGTTGCATCAACGGTGATACGGTTGGAGAATATCTGAAGGGCTTCACAGATTTGTTTCTTGACCAGGGCAGCGTTGACGTCGTCGCATTTCGAACTGAGCTTGACACGGAGGCATTCGGGCTCATCCGGCGTAACGGACTTGACCGCGATTACCCGTGTTTTATTTGATGCTGCACAACCCATTTTGTAATTGCTTCAAGTAGCAGATAACTTGATTATCTCATGAAAGAATAGCCTTTTAACTGTTTAAATTCAATTAAAATAGCTTTACACGTCAAATTTGTATTTCAGATCCTTTACTTTTGAACAGGTGGGCGTGGATATCACCGGTTGTTATGCCTGCGCGTAGCCTTTGTTTTAGTGGTAGAAAGTTTACCACGCACGCGCAGTAGCACTCAAGTCTAAGCGCGCAATCATGACGTCATAAAGCAGCTTATATACGTCTACGTCTACACACAGAATGTAAGTTTACAGAGATCCGATAGTCAATTCCATCCGACCACCACTATCACCACCCCTCCTCCTATTCTCCTCCTTCCTTCTAAACATGCTCCCTGGAGAGGGTGGTATATACTGCAATTAATAATAATAATAGTAATAATAATAATAATAATAGTCCACTACAAATTTTATTAAACCGAAACGGAAATTCTTTTTGCCCAATAGGCCATTTTCGTAATGTAACCAAATTTAATGCATAAGTCTTTGTGAAGTGCCTCAATACAAATTATTTCATTCACCTGATAAGAATAATAGTATTTCAATAGACAGAATCTGAACTGCATACATTAGTTGTTGCCAGGTTGGACAAACATTATGGCTTGACCTACCTAGCAACACTTAATATATTTAGCTGCATTCTAACTATTGAAATACTATTATTCTTATCAGGTGAATGAAATAATTTGTATTGAGGCACTTCACAAAGACTTATGCATTAAATTTGGTTACATTACGAAACTGGCCTATTGATCGTGAGCCCGGCAGCCACTGAGCAGCGCCAGATCGACGTTGCTCTATCCCCTTATTGTTGAGCGCCAAACAAGGTAGCAACAACTCCCATCTTTTAAAGTCTTTTGGTATGACGCGGCCGGGATTCGAACCCACGACCTCCCGGTTGTGAGGCGGACGCTCTACTGACTGAGCCAACACTCCGGTAATGCAGATGTGTTTGCTTTTTGTTATAGGTCCAATACTTGGATGCTCTTATAGCTAATTTTGGATTGGAGAGGCACCCCATCTTGCTCTTCCTCTCAATTTTCCTTTATTTCTAATGCGTCCTTCATCCCTTTTCTCTCTTCCTTACTTCGTATGTCATACGATTCTCTAACTGAATTTGTATATCAGATTCCCTTTCCCGTCTAATTTTCTCCTTCTTTTCTTCTTTTACGGGTCTTTCTTCTTTCCTGACCTTCCTCTTTCCTGCCCTATTGTGGAGGGGCTGTCATACCCCCTCCGGACCCATAATTTGTTTTCACCCATTTCTAATAGTCTTTCTCTTTAATCTAAAAAATGACAGTATTTCTGATGTAAACCAAAAAAAAGATATAAAGATAAGAAGAAATGAAATTATATTCAATGATTCTTTTGAACATGTTGAATTGTTGTTCAAAAGGTTAATAACTAACTTCTAGCATATAGAGCACTGCACATACTCTTATACATCACCTTTGTTGGGGCAACAGAAATTGAAAAAAAATAGTTTTATGTTCATTACTTGAGCCCGGTAGAACTAATTCCTGTATGGAAATAGTGTCGGGAAAACTTTAGTTTTATTTCAAATTAGGCCCTTTCAGGAAAAGATATGGCATAAATGATATAAGTTCAGAAGTCGGCTATACTAGAAAATGAACAAGAAGGGAATTAAGAGATGGGTAGAAACTAAAAAGAAGAAGAAGGGAAAACAAAATTGATTTGTTTTCAAAACAAAAATGTGCCCTACATGGCTAGGCCTAGCACAAATCTTTTAATCAACAAAGAGACATTTGAGGTGACAATGTTATGAAACATTCAATGCAGTTAGAGGTGAGAGATGAGAGAGGTATACGTGTTAAAAAGTTGTATTGGTCGCAAAGTTTCCCATTTGCGATCGGTACAATTCTTTGGTTACCTTCTTTGATTATTTCTGTATTGTTTTCCTAACTGAGCTTCTAGATATATGTTTGTCTCATTTTTAAAACTTTCAGTGCGTTCATGATGCCAACTAATATGGTGGGGCCCACGATTTTGGAGGAGGTATATTAACTACCCCCCCCCCCCCCTGTCAAAACAGCATAACAGACATTTTGAAGTTGATGAGATATAAGGCAAAACGTGTTCTTTTAAAAGCCTTTAGAGACTTTGTGACTGCATAAATTATGGATCATGGTTCAACTTGTCTGAATACAACATTTGGCATCTCTTACAAGATTCAATTATTTTTTTGAAAAATCTCACATTTTACGCTCAAGTCAAAATGCATGTTATGCTGTTTTGTAGTGGTGTTACAGTAACTGCTTTAACAATGAATGGACAAACTTTGACAGAAAGGAATTAATGCAAGACACTGTTAATTTAATCGGAGTTTTGATATTTAT
Organism: Strongylocentrotus purpuratus; assembly: GCF_000002235.5. Taxonomy (NCBI): domain Eukaryota; kingdom Metazoa; phylum Echinodermata; class Echinoidea; order Camarodonta; family Strongylocentrotidae; genus Strongylocentrotus; species Strongylocentrotus purpuratus. The sequence continues at coordinate 27,616,756 of NW_022145604.1, read as the reverse complement.
TATGTACATGTTGAATTAAAGTCTTCAAATAACATGGATGTAGGTGTTTGCCTAAAACTATGTCAATTTTGAACGATATTTAAACAAATTTGACGATTTTATATGAAATTGACAAAATCCAACCCGTATTATTCATTCATATTCATATATTGTCAATTTCAACAACAAAAAAATCACCACTTTATGTGGTTTTATATTTGGGTCTAACCTCGATTAGCATTGTGTTATTTTGTTGGCCCTTTCGTCAATTATTTCCATTCTGATTGGTTACTAGTGTCTCCTTCCACACTCAAGTGCATCCTGCTTCAGTGCACGGTGCTTTGTGATGTAATGCTCTTTTGTCATGGATTTATAAGAAGCCGGTTCGTTCGTTCGTGTCTCCTTAGATCAAGATTAAGTAATCTTGATCTTCGGAGTAGTTGCTACAACCTGCCGTGTCAGACACGTTGCCCCGGGGTGCGAGATAGGACTCTTGTAGCGTGCCCCCATTTAAAACAATTATACAGTTACAGTTAACAATACATTTAATTAATAGTATGAAACTATTAAAATTACTCTCATGTTACGGGAAAAATTATTGCATATACATATATTATGAATCAATTGATTTGGTTGATCCATGCAGTTCGATGGCACAAACACGGCACTACTGGACAGAGATCCTAATAATTACAGAGCTTGGTCTTGTTGCTCTGTTCGCCAGCAAGAAGAAGCCGGTAAGAAGAACATGCTGTTGTGCCATTTAGACATGCTAATTATAATTATGAATACTGACACTTTAACATTCAAAAAATGGTTTAACAAATGTGTAATATGAAGTATTGAGTACCAAAGCCCCCAAAATGCATTTTGAAAAAATCGTATATTATGCAGTTTTGTTATGGAGGAGGGGGGGGGGGGGGGCACTAGGTGCATTATCCTGAGCAGGTCTATACTAGGAGTTTATTTCTAGCAAAGCCGAGAGAAAGTCAGAAGACTCGGCACCGCACTCTAATTTCTCCACTTCGATAGATAATGATAAATTATTATCATTAATATTATTATTATTATCATTTTAATTATTACTATCAGCATCATTATCATTATTATTATTATCTTACTAATACAAATATTATTGCTATATGATTACTTATTTTTATTACTAGACCCTATCATCATTATTGTATTAAAGATCGATTATCGCCGGCTTAGTAGATTTACCACAAATAGTTGCGGTGTACGCCTCCCCTCCCCCCCCCCCCGCATTGCGTATGCAATTTGTCCCCCCCCCCCCCCACCCCCCCCCCCCCCCCACCACCGTTTCAGGCAGTCGACCCAAGGAACTAGCAAAATGTTTACACGTCATGCACGAGCGAATCGCCTCGCTTGTACGACGCTTCCCTTCAACTGTGATTGGTCGAAGTTGTTTTCATGACGTCACCGTGGGAAATTTCAATATTCCGACACTGGCGATGTTCAAAGAAAGCTTCTAAGAATTTCATATTTCGCCCTTTTTGCGGAATATTCAGTCTTATAAATTGTGAGTATACTTTTTAATGTAGTTTTATTTTCATAATATGGTGAATTTGTGTAGCTCTACTTTATAGGAAGATTTTTATGACAATAATATTGTGTGCGTTTTCATTCTACGTAGGCCCACACATGCCATATTGTGTTTGTTATCATTCGACTCTTAACACATTCACTCATCATCATCATGCAAATTGCACGTGGAGTCTGGCGTGTCGTCAGTGTTACTAGTTACTGCTGAATTAAGTATGGCCTGATCATTAATTCATACGTATATTCAGGTTAATTCAAGACATTAAGTTTTTTTAATCTGTCTTGACTTTTCATTTCGAACAAGATCTTGAAAGTTGAAAAAGAAGTGTCTGTCAGTGTCAACAGTCAAGTCGAACACAGTAACTGAGTCGGATTCAGACTCCAAGTCCAAACTGTGACACTCACACTGCACTGATTGCATTCGCAGTCAACTGCCGATTTTTGAAGTGAAACTGAACGTCGTAGATTGGGGCATCATAAACAAACTAGACCCTACTTTTTTATTTTAATTTTGTAAGGCTAAAATTTAAAAAGTAAAAGTCCTCAGATTTAGCATTTTTAGGTGTATGAAGGGGTGACCAAAGTTCGCGGACATTTTAGAACATATTACAAAATGTGATATTCGATCTATGATTTCTCACATTCTACACAACTTTATTTATTTCAATTATTACCAAATGGACGGCAAAGTTTTTTACTACAAATTGGTTCAACTAGAAAAATTTACCGTCGAAGGATTTCGGAGATATCGCGATCTAAAAATTTGATGTCCGATCGTGCGTGCGCGCTGCATCTAAAAAAGTCATAAAAACAATGAGACCTAACTTCACGCACGGTGGTTTACAGTTGATTTATCAAAAAATGCGTTCCATCAAAAATAAGGTAATATCATAATTTGCAAGGCAAGATATCGTACAATCAGTTAGTACCACTCTTTACTTACAATTTTGAGGATTTCTGATCTCAAAATGAAGATTTCCAGACCCTTATCGGTAAGTTGATAATTTTTCGGAACGGACGCAAATAACTGCAAAATTTGCCGATCTTTTGTCAATATTTTCACAATTTCGCACCCAATTCTAAAGAAAATTTCGTTTCTGGGTGACTTTATGACCCTCTTTCCATTGGTGATATCAGATTTTCGAAATCTTACCGATTTTTTGAGAAAGCGAACTTTGGTCACGCGCGAACTTTGGTTACCCCGCCATAGATTCTATTTCTAGATCTATTCTAGGCTTTCTACATGTAACTTAGTCTAGCACCATTTCTTTTGAAGTTTTGTTTATTTTGGTTCTATGGCCATACAGTATTATAAACTTTATAGACTAAGTTTAGATCTATAGGGTCTAGTTGTGGATTTAGACTAGCAAATAGCAATGTTGTGAGAATCCATCAAATATATTTTCTCTTTTATTTTAATGTTTAAAAGAAATTTGAATATTAAAGAATTAGAAATTGCAAAAGAAATGTTGACCAGTTGCATTGCCTTTTTTGCTCACATGCAATTGCAAAACTCCACTCGCGTAAGAGAGGCTTGTTAATTCATTTATCTTCACAGCAAATTATACGGTCAATTTGTAAGATTTTTAAAGACTACTGTCTAGAATCTACCCCATGTCTTGATTCTTGTTTTATCTTCTGTGTTTTAGACTTACATGTAGATCTAATTGTTTTCTCTATTCACAGAACAATGCCAACGTCAGGAGAGAGTGGAATTGTTCCTTCATCAACTTACAACCTGAGGTGAGTGACACTCATTGAAATGTGGTGATTTCTATTCTCAGTCACAAAATAGATTAATTAATTAGTTCTGAAAAGTACAGAAAAGAAGAAGAAAAAAGAAAGAAAAAAAGTCAGATACCATGAAGTTACATGTAAAAATGCCCATGTAGAAAAAGGTGGTTTCTCCTGATCAGTACATTGTAGGCCTTATGCATTAAATCAACAAACATGACAACAAAGTCAAACTTTGGCTCAAGATTTGACCTTAACAAGTGTCAATACTTTCCATGAATTGATGTACACTGTATAACTGTTTGTCCATTATCGTATGGGTGCATTGGATGAAAGAAATACATGAGGATGAGATCACTCGTGCAGTTTACATGTAGTACAGTTAAATGAGTTAATGAGATTTTACGCAATATCGCAATAAAAATATAGGGCTCCCTCCTGCCTATAATGTGATGTACACTGTTCATGTACATGTACATGTACTGTATATGAGTATTGATTTAATATAATCTGTAGATGTAGACTACATTGAAGAAATCTGCAGAAGACTTATCTAAGTTAGACTTATCCAATCCAATCCAAAAGATATTTGATATAGCGCCTTTTCCTTGTGGTTTCAAAGCGCTGCGCACACGAGTAGGCTGGTAATAAAGTATCACTATCAAATTGTTTTCCCATTCACTAGGAGAAAGGCCCTTCCAAAGACTTCATCAAGACCTACTACTTCATCTAGACCTACTACAAGGAGCTCCAATAAGGAGAACGTCAGTTTAACAAAGGCACCAGTATCAACAAGATCTACAAGACTTACAAAGAAGACAGAGCAGAGGTAAGTGAAGGATATAGACTGTATTGCAGAGGGCAGACAGTGTCTTACAAAACTGCCATAAGTCTATCAAAGTTTATGGAATCACATTGAAATGCCTTTTATTTTAATGATGGATGGAATCTACCTTGAACATTATTTGTTGTTATAATGTGCAAACGGCTGGTAAGAGAGGTTTAAATTTATTATTTAAGAAGTATTAATTTGCATGAAACCCTTTTAAATCTTGGCCTGTCATACTGAGAATGAAATGCATTCAATATAAATTGAGCAATCGACAGAAGTGTTTCTAAAAGTAAGACAAAGTTATTATGAATCCTAAGATGGAGGGTTATGAGTTATGAGACTTGCGATAAGATTACAAGACCTTGGTGTAGACAATATATGCTGAAAGCAGTGTACACTAAAAATGCACCACCGCAGATTTAGTGGTAACTGGATCTTAAAGCCCCAAGGCACTAGTTTGGCAAGGAGGGATTAGACCACCCTGCATGGTCATTGACAGGTGGTTATCTCATGAAATCAGCGCTCAATTAACATAAGAAAAGGAGGATCGTGGGGCACCAACAGGCACTGCTTAGGCATTGTTTTCTGTATAGAGGGAGCAAGTAGCTACAAGTAGTACAGTGGGGCTTTAAGAAGTGATAATATGCCTGAAATATGAATATATTTAAAATCTTTTAAAATCTTGGCTTGCCACACTGAGATTGAAATGCATTCAAGATAAATTGAGAAATTGACAGAGGTGGTTCTCAAAGTTATTATGAATCCTAAGATGGAGGGTTAGGTTATGAGACGTGCAATATTAGATTACAAGACCTTGCTGTAGACAATGTATGCTGAAAGCAGTGGACACTAAAAATGCACCACCGCAGATTTAGCGGTAACTGGATCTTAAAGCCCCACTGCACTAGTTTGGTCAGGAGGGATTAGACCCCCCTGCATGGTCACTGACAGGTGGTTATCTCATCAAATAAGCTCTCAATTAACATAAGAAAAAGAGGATCATTGGGGACCAATGGTCACCGACTAGGCATTGTTTGCTATAAAGGAGGGCGCAAGTAGCTGTAAGTAGTGCAGTAGGGCTTTAACTGGAGTTTATTGGCCTTTTGTTCCGCAGCAAAATCCCAGTGCCCAACAGCAGGATCCCTGTCCCGAGGACCACCCGATCAACAGCCTCCAAGACAACAGCAGCCGCCTCTACTCCAACACGCAGGAAGGTCCCAGACTTTGAGAAGCTTCACAAATCATGGAATAAAAAGCTTCAGCAAGGGAAAGCGGTCGCCAAAAAGCCTTGTACACAGGTAAATGGTTATGCTTAAATTGAGCTCCATAAACTGACTTGTTACCTCTTGATTGTGCAATTATTATTATGCTATTAACGCTCAGTTTGCTTTGCTGAGTTCAGAGAGATTGAATGGCCTCAAGTTGAATACCGGTAGTACAAAAACAGAAATTCTGCATGTAGTTTTCGATCTCATATGCCTTTGCCACCTCTTAAAATTGATGGCACTCAGGAGTTGTTGTACCCATCAAGAAAGCTAGGAATATCTGAGTTCTATTTGATGATCATGTCACAATGCTCAGTTATGTAAGTTTTAAATGCAGCTCTGCATCATTTGCATGGCATAATATTAGCAAAATTCAACCATTTATTGACAAAGCTTCAACTGAAAAGTTAGTGCATGCATTTTTCATGGGTCACCTAGACTATTACAATAGTCTGTTGGACAGAGTATAGTACCAGATACCCAACTTTAGAAACCTCAGGTTATCCAGAACTCTGCCGCAATCGTTGTGACATACAAATGATGGTATTACATGTACATACACTAGTTTACCGAGGTCATTCAATTTTAACACTATGCTCAATTATTTGATGTTTGATGACAAAATGTTGTATATTAACAAAAAGAGGTCACTAACGTCACTTGTTATATTATGAAATTTTTGTGTACTGGAAATTAAGTAAATTATTAACCGGGTAATACAGCAGACATTTCATATGCCTTCAAGGGGAATTTAGCAGATGATATGATTTAAATAATAGTAATAATAATAATTGGATTTATAAAGTGCCTTTTCCAAAGGTTACAAGGCGCTGTCTCTTAGACTATCAACAATTTAAGAGGAGTTGTACAGGTAAGTTTTCAGTTGTTTTTTGAAGAAATTTAGTGAAGTACTGTTTCTTAAGAACAAGGGGAGGGAGTTTGATCCAGAGACGTGGGGCTAAGGACTGAAATGATTTGAAACCACTGAAACATAATGAACTGATCAGTAATTTACCAATATAAATGATTTATAACACATCCAACTCTCCTTTTTTTCTTCATGAACTTGCTGTAGACTGAGGCTTTTGATTTGACAAGGCCAGGCACCCATTTCAAGAGTGCCTACTACGATGGCACAAAGAAAGACGTCAAAAGCCGCAGACAGACGGGGTTCGGGGGCTTCAGGGGCGAGGAGGAGGAGGAGTTTGAGGTAGACAATGGCGCCCTCAACGACATCCTCATCGGTCAAGGGCTGGAGGAGAAAGAGATCAAGCAGGACAGCAGAGTGTCTTCAAGAGCAACTCTTGCTGGGACAGGTCAGTAGTTCAATATTTCTCTGTGTTTATGTTCAAATTTGGTTACCTTAACTCTCAAGGCTTTCAAATACCTGGGCCCCGTTTCACAAAGCTTTTTTTCAATGACAAAAGACACAAATCAGTGACAAATATAACCAAACAGAAGCAAGGATTTCAGAAGCTTATAACAAAAAACTGTCATTTGTCACTGATGACAAGCTTTGTGAAACACCCCCCCCCCCCAGATTTCTCTGGCTTGATGCCAGGACAACACAGCCAGGACAATTGACCCTTAATATTTTTACCACCAGTGACCTGAGACAACTACCCCACCAGGATAGTTGAACCTGCACATTGAGATATATGGGGGTTATTTCAAGGATGTTCTTAAAACAAAAGGGAGTCATGCCCAATCTTTTTATCGTGTTGACTTTTTCAGGTCACTGTTTACATCTTGTTTCCATTTCAGCTTTAAGGGGGGGGGGGGAGAAACCTTGAATGTAGGGGTCATTCTAAAATATGGAAGGTTGTTTGCCCTCTGAGCTTTGCTATTGAGTCAAACCCAGTCTTTATCTTGATATGTAATTATATAAATCTGTCGACAGGTGTTTCGTCAGTGGTTGCCTCACGTCTGGGTGGAAGGAGGCAGACTCTAGGACAGCTGTCATCAACAGGAGCAGGGCGGGTCAACAACTTCTCAAATGTCTCCGCGGTCAGAGAAATCGACAAAGGAGGGAAGCATCATGGGAAAAAATCTCTCCTGCAAGAACAAAATGGTAAATAAATTTTAATGCTTTGGTCCAAAAGGGTGAAATAAGTGTCTGAGAGTTAATTATGTAAGCTTCTCTAAATTGATGTATTTAACTACAAGTGAATGTGTGCATTAGATTACTTTCACTATTAAGTGGATGGGTTGACATACTGTACTTGTATATCTTTGCAAAACACAGGCATATTTAGAGGTAGCCATATTAAAATTTGTATCAATCAGATTTGGGGATCTTACTATCTGCAGTCATTTAAATTTGAGTGTTTTTTCCAGAGATTTTGGTTCTGACTATTATTCTTACTCCCAATATTTTTTTTTTTGTGGATATAAAAGTCACATGTCTTGTAGGTAAAGTCTACCTGATATTTAGTTGGTTTTGATAAAGCAGAAAATGTACATATAGATGAATGGAGAAATCAAAGTTTACTATGATATGACGTTATAAGTATTAGGAAATAGGATGAGCGATGACTCAGTTGTAGAGCAGTATGGTCTCGTAACCAAGAGGTCCCAAGTCAATGCGCACATGCACTTTGGTAAGGCATTAATCCTTATTACGAAGTCCCTCAGAGAGGACTTAAAACCATCTTGCTGCTTACGTACAAGCATTCATGCATGCTTTCTTAGCAGTCGGTTAAACAAACATCATTATTATCAATATTTATTGCTATACATATATTTGTTGTGATATCCAGACGCAGGGATAACTTTTGAAGAGAGTACCGATGCCCTTGCCAGCATCTTGAACAACACCGGACTGCACTCGTTTGATAAGCAACACGACATCATGGGAGGGCGCCAGACCATTTCAGGAATGTCCGCTAAACAGAGACAGTCTGGTAGATTTAACGTGGTAAGCCTTCGCGCCTTCTAACACTCTAAGTATAGTCTAAGCAGATAAATGCAATTAACAGTAAGCTAATCAAAATCTTGGTTTGATTTTATGTCTTGCCATTTCCTCACTTAGGCATAAAGATACTACATGTACAGTACCTATTTATTGAATTCTCAGTCCAAAATGTGAAGGGAATCAAAATAACATGAATTGATACATCATACCTCCTGTAGTTGATATATGAATGGATGATATTGTGTACCGGTATGATCTTTCGCGGTTATTTATACTGTGTTAATTTACCACAAGTAAACCTTTACCTTACTGAACACCGATCGCTTTTTACAAAGCTTTGAAGAGATGTGTCTTTCCACATGGAGTCAAATTAATACCTGATAATTTTTTTAAAGTTCATCAAATTTTATAACCATGGGAGAATGTTAGATAGTATAGTTATATAGAGGTGTTGTGGTCTAGTGGATAAGTCATCCGACAGCAGATCACTGGCCAGAATGCTCTCCAGGGAGTGGAGAATGTGCATACATTGTGTACGGGTAAGCCTGAATCCGATGACCATTGTATATACTGCGCCTAGAATCAAAGTATTAGGCGCGTTATAAATGTGATGTATTATTATAGTTAACATCATGTTTGAAAACATTTTTAATTTTAATTTTAAGACAACTGGAAGGACATCCATCTATTACCAGAAACCCAAGAACCACGATGTCAGCAAGGTCTACAGTGAGTTTGCCAAGAGGACCTTGTCTCGCTTCACAATGGATGGGAACCAAGCGAACTTCAAGACTGCATTCATCGATAGTCTCCTGCCCGATAACAGAGGATCCTTATATATCAGTGAGTACATGTATCTTTTTAATTTGGCATGTAATTAATTGTTCCGTCACTTTTGTATGTTCTATCCTACTTCTGTTCCATTGTTTTATAATACAGATGCTTTCATATGATCTCTTCTCTTTCTTTTTTTTTTTGGGGGGGGGGGGGAGGGTTAGTTTAACAAGTTCGCATTGAGCATTCAGTTTCAAGTAAATTTGGCACCTTGTAAATCTTATATATTATCATTGTCAGTAGTAATATAAGGGGCATTTTTAGGAATGTGTGTGAGAGATTCAAGTCATTGAAAATAGACAAGTTGATGATTTAAAGTTGTAAATCCCAGAGATACCAACCAGTACGATAATAAGAGTGAAATACTGTTTTTCATCTTTCAAGTAAAATACAAATACAAAAATACAAAAAACTCTTGCAACCCCAACAAAAACTTTGCTTTACTATTTTCTCATTGAATGTTAATGAAAGAGCAAACATTTTACTTGACCATTCTTACCAGTAAAACATTTTTCTGAAATTTTACTGGCCCGGGGCTAACGGGCCATTGGTAGTGTCGAGTTTCGTGAAAATCATATTTTTCTCTCAAAAAGCGAGACATAGGTGCCGCTTTTCCGGTGACGGCGGCGGTGGCGTCAACATCAAAAACTTAACCCAAGGTTAAGTTTTTGAATTTTTGATATAATTTTGAAAGTATAAGTTCTTAGTCAATGAAACTTGGACTATAGGGTTATCAAGTGTCATTACAGGTCAACAGACTTGGACTATGTTGTGGTATCATCATCGTTAAGTTTTTGAAATTTTTGATATAATTTTGAAAGTATAAGTTCTTAGTCAATGAAACTTAGATTATAGGGTTATCAAGTATCCCCAATCATGTGAGTAGAATTTCAGGTCACTAAGTTAAGGTCAAAGGTCATTTAAGGTAAACAAACTAAGACTATGTTGTGGCATCAACATCAAGATTTTGAATTTTTAGCATATTTTCAAAATTGTTTGTTCAAATTCCATGAAACTTGTACCCAAGGGTTATCAAGTATCACAAATCATATGACACAGATTCCAGGTCACAAGGTCAAAGGTAATTTTAGGTCAGCAGACTTGAATTATGTTTTCACAACTTAATATGAGAATTAATAAATAATTTTTTTTTAAATTAATTTGTTCATATATCATTCAAGTTATCGATCCTGGTACAATTAATAGTAAATATTCTTCTGATGATTCTTGGTCAATATTCACTTCAAAATGCTGATTATATCCAGAGGATTTCGTTTTTGGGGTCTACTAATGGGCCACCCTGCCTATAAATAATGTTCCAACCTCAATTTTTCATCATATCGAATTGCATAATGCAGGCGAGACCGCCGAGAGCGTTTCCCTTGTTTCAAGATATTCGTTCTGTTTTTTTTGTGTGTATCAAGAGGTTGGCATCTCTGCATTTCATGTTTTGTATAGATCTTACATCATGTACATGCAATACAAGTGTTCAAATTGCTACTTGGCCCAACATTATCATTTGGGATTATTCAAAATATCAGTGTTTATTTGGGTAAAGAAATTGGATTAATTTCCTTGCAGGGACAGTTCTTCTAGAGTTTACATTGTTACCGGGTGAATACTTGAATGGCGACACACTTCCCAAGAGGACACAAGCTTTCAAATGTGTTTCGAACACAATTGTATCATGTCGCATAATTTTCTATCACGCATTTCTGAATGAAATTCCATACGTTCATTTTATTGAAATTGATGATTTTGCTCATCTTCTGCGAATCCCCAACAGAACCAAGCATCCCCGCTACCGAGAAACCAGCTGGCATATACCACGCGACATCAGACACAAAATCCACATCATCAAAGACCCTAAAGGCAATGACACCGGCCAGAGTACCCCGTCCAACATCAGACACAAACACTGTATCATCGAAGACCTTGAGGGCAGTCACACCGGCCAGAGTACTGGTCACTGACAAGACAAAGAGTGCTGCTAAAGTAGCAAGAACACCGGGAACTGTAAGTGGTCATCTGACATTTGTTCTGACAACGTAATCTGTAGGATTTATTGTCAAACAGAAAGGGGGTTAGGGTTAGAATAGGGCTTTAGGTTGGACTAACTGTTGTGTACAGTGCTTGATGAGTTGTTTAACATAAAAATTTGGCTAGTAACCAAGTGTAATGCATAAGTCTTTGTGAAGTATCTTGATGCAAATTGTTTCATTCGCCTGTTACAAATAATTGTATGTCAATATTTCGAATGTGATTGTGAGTTCTAGTGAGTTCAGTGTGTTCTAAAATAGCCTCCAAATCATCTCTCATAAAGATGAAATCATTGAAATAATAACAAGAAAACAAGAAGAAATAAAACTAAAATTGTATAGGCTGATTGAGCGCTTTCCTATGCTTTGCTTTCTAGGCTGCCAGAATTCCTAATCCTAGGTTCAATGAAGCTCTCAACAAACAGGAACAGTCATGCTCACCTTCACTGACACCAGCAAGACGTATCCCTACAACACCGGGGGTAAGTCAAGTAATTACTTATCAAGGAATGTGTTCACTACAAGGGTTTTAGAGAAAGAGAGGGGGCGAGGGAGAGAGGGAGGGAGGGAGGGAGAGAAAGAGCTCTCAACAAACAGGAGCAGTCATGCTCACCTTCACTGACACCAGCAAGACGTATCCCTACAACACCTGGGGTAAGCCAAGTACTCACTGATCAAGAAATGTATTCACTACTAGGGTGAGAGAGAGGGAGGGAGGGAGGGAGGGAGGGGAAGGGAAAGAGAGAGGGAGAAGGAGGGATGGAGGGAAAGAGACAGACAGACAGAGAGAGACACAGAGAGATGGGGAGGGTAGAGAGAGTCAAACGTAGACAGAGACAGAGATAAAGAGAACATACCAAGCTAGAGAGGTGTAACGGTAGTAAAACCCAAACACTATTGTAACACAAAATTATAAATGACAGAACTTCAGTGTTATACTTAATTCATTATATGGGTTGAAAGTTTTGTGAGTGTAGACATCATGTGCAATTCATGGCAGTTTCAGGCACACAATTGATTTTGGTATTACATTAGCAATTAGACTGAAAGAGACAATAGGATGCAGATGGAGACATCATCATCAACAACCAATTTTATAGTCTTGAGACTTCAGTTTTCCTTTCCACTTGCAACTTTATCTCTTTGATTATATGTTCCAGATTTCCAAACTGTCAAAATCTTATGTTTTAATTTATATATTTTTGTTGTTTTAGGGTCAGAGCCAGAAGAATGTTCGCTGGGCTGATGTTCTTTCCTCGCCTCCAGATGGGGAGGGAGCAGATCACATGAGCTCTAAGGTATGTTTATGAGAATCACGACACATCAACACACATATTTACACATATGGGAACACATATATGACTTGATGGGCTGTCAAGCATTATCCCTTATCAGTTTATGCTTGTTTCTTAATGCTTCTACATTTTCTACCAAGTTCCTTTTGCAGGATTATAGAATTGATCATTAGATTAGATCATTATAAGTTTTGTATGATTTTGTGAACATTATATTTCCTGTCTTTTTACATCAGGAGTGGCGACTGGTCTAAAATTTATTCCATCTTAACTGATTCGGTATCAATTGCCACTCCTTACATAAAAGACGGTAACCACCGATCGGAAGACATTCAATTGATTATTTCTCAGAACTCACAATTATCTGTATAATCAATGGCTTGGAGAGAAATTCAAATGGAAGAAATGACAAAAAGATACTCAATTTCTCATTCTTTGAATGACCTACAGGACGTGGTAGCAGTTCTAAACTTTGGTGATGATGGTGAAGATGCAGTCTCTCCTGAGACAAAAACGAGACTCCATGAGATGGAGAAGCTAGAAGCAGAGACGGTGGCCAACAGGCAAAAACTAAATGTAAGACAACAACAACCTCTTGTACATGATGACAGGGCTGTCAGTTTTCAGGCTTAAAAACTGTTTGTCTGTTTAATTTTTCCCTGCATAGATGGTTGAACATTGAATGATTTTGTTTCCCTCTTACAAAACACATGTGTAAATGTTCATACTTTCATTTTCTTCTTTTGTGTGCCTGTCAGTGAACATTCATACAATTGAATGGTCTACAAGCTTCTTCTCTTTTCAAGTAAATATGCACAAACTTTGTTCCTTTTATTTTTGAAATGGAATTGAAAAGTATATCTTAGCTGCAGGCCCATTTGGTCCCCCCATTGGACTCATAATGTGACCAGCTATCAACAATTAGTAGGAGACCAGCCTGTAGGTCCCGTGACCAATCTCGGGGAACAAAGGTTTGAAAGTGTTTTTGTAAACATTACTACAAAGCAAAAATGTCAGTGCAATTTGGCTTCTTTTTTTTGTGGGTGGGGGGGGGGGGGGGGGAGTGGTATATATTGTGCAACTTTTAATATCAGCCACTTCAGGTATCATCACTAGATAATTTAGTAGGAGACCAGCCTGTAGGTCCCGTGACCAATCTCGGGGAACAAAGGTTTGAAAGTGTTTTTGTGTTCCCTGATGAATACCGAACAATTTTGACTTGGGCTGCCCCCTTGAAAATCCCAGGCATTTTCGTGAGGGGTCAACAAAGGTCATACAGGGTAGAAATTCAAATATATTCCAATCGTGTTGATATGCATATCAAACTACTCGTCTGGTCATGAGGATTCAAAAAATGTATAGTTTGCTATACCTCCGACCCTAAATCCGGGCGCTATGGTCAAAAACGTTGAAAGGTCAACACACTTTTGACTGGTGATCAAATTCAGCAACACGGTTAACCTTATCAAATTTTATATCAAATTACTCGTCTGGTCATAAGGATTACAAAAATGTATAGTTTGTTATACCTCTGACCTTAAATGAGGTCGCTATGGTAAAAAAGGTCAATGCACTTTAGACTGGTGGTCAAATTCACCAACACAGTTAACATTGTCCGATTCTAATGATTTTAGTGTCTAATAATATGTTTTCTGACATAACAAATTCAACTAAGCAACTTTTAAAACCAAAAGTGGTTACTATAACCTTGAAATTTCCCTCAAACCCATGGATAAGAAGTTATATATGTTTGTCACCGAAACAGCAGCCATTTTGAATGTACATGGTCAAGGTAAGCACTTTTACTTTTGAAAGTTGTATAGTTGAATTTGCCGTGTCAGAAAACATATTATAAGACACTAAAATTATTTGAATCGGACAATGTTAACTGTGTTGGTGAATTTGACCACCAGTCTAAAGTGCATTGACCTTTTTTACCATAACGCCCTCATTTAAGGTCGGAGGTATAACAAACTATACATTTTTTGGAATCCTCATGACCAGACGAGTAATTTGATATGAAATTTGATAAGGTTCACTGTGTTGGTGAATTTGACCACCAGTCAAAAGTGTGTTGACCCTTTCAATGTTTTTGACCATAGCGCCCTCATTTAAGGTCGGAGGTATAGCAAACTATACATGTTTTTAATCCCCATGACCAGACGAGTAATTTGATATGCATATCGACACGATTGGAGTATATTTGAATTTCTACCCTGTATGACCTTTGTTGACCCCTCACGAAAATGCCCGGGATTGTTTGGTATTCATCAGGGAACACAAAAACACTTTCAAACCTTTGTTCCCCGAGATTGGTCACGGGACCTACAGGCTGGTCTCCTACTAAATTATCTAGTGATGATACCTGAAGTGGCTGATATTAAAAGTTGCACAATATATACCACTCCCCCCCCCCCCCCACAAAAAAAAGAAGCCAAATTGCACTGACATTTTTGCTTTGTAGTAATGTTTGCAAAAAAGCACTAAAATGAACTTCCCTCTTAATGTCTAAAGTATTAAACCTCCATGTGCCTTTTGTTTCAATTTGGCAATTTCAGGAAATGGAAGAGATAGAAAAGCAATTGGAGCTGGAAATAGCTCGTCTACACGGGGTAGGAGACGTAGAAGAAGTTGAATCCTCTGAACAGCCCTTCAGTCATCCTGCCTCAACCCTGCCCCACTCAATGACTAACCTGCAAATAGCGGATCCTCCTGCATCAAACATGCTGGACCATGTCCCAACCAAGCAACCTGCGGATTATATGGATCCAGTTAGGATGAGCAATGTGGACAATATGGAGGCCCTCGCTGCACCTGCACCTGCACCTGCGATGACAGCACATGGGTATGGCAGCATGCCCAACAGAGAGCTTCAGCAGCAGCATGTCCCAAGGGAAGCGCAGCATCCGCAGCAGCAGAGGTTCCAGACAGGACAAAACCATATGCAGGCATCAGACTTTGAGAGAGCATTCAGTCACCAACAAGGAGACAGAGCTCTACCAATGGAGATTGATTCATTGAATGATTATTCTGCTAGAGGCATTGATACGATGAGAAAGGATCCAAGTTCATCGTACATGCCATATGTCAGTCAGGGTTTTTCAAGTGTCGCTGACAATCTAAGTACAGCTCACCCAGAAATGAGAAGTACTGATGTTGGTGATTTTGCTATGGGTGATGTTCATCGTATGACTGACGGTTCCCAGCGGCTTCGATCTCCATCAGGACCAGAGCTGATGGTTTCAGACAGCACAGAAGCCTTCCAGGGTGTCTTCCCTGCATTCCTGCAGAAGTCTTGCCAGTCGTCCAGTCAGTCGTCCAGTCAGTCGTCCAGTCAGTCGTCCAGGCGTCCTGAAGTTCACAATTTCCCTAGTGCCATTGTTGGCCAGGAAACTGCCCAGGGCCATTCAATGATGCATGCATCTTCAGCAGTGAAACCGCATATACAGGACTCTTTTCATAGTCAGAGAGTAGACTTGGGTCATAATGGTCAGCAACACTTTGGATTTCGGCAGGACCATAAGAACATGCCTTTCTCTTATGCTCCAAGTCATGACAGTATCAGAACAATTGTTACAACCGATCCATATGGTAGAGGGACTGATCCTCCGTCTTCTGTGCTCCAAGCTCCTGCAGCAATTACAAAACCCCATATACTCCACGACACCCAGCAAGCTTTTAATGTTCCAACCAAACCCATACCACCCATGGACAATCCAAGGTTGGCTATTCACACACCCCAAGCTGTAAGAAGTGCACAGGGAGGAACGTCCTTCCTTAAACCCACTCCAGATTTGCGATCAATGTCAACACCCCTTCACCATTCATCAGTGATGCCCACTCCCATTCAAATGCCTTTGGCCATGAGGAACTCTTCTTTAGCGTTGTCCTTGGGTAGAGAACATCTGCAGTGGCCTTCGCCTGTTGTCGCACCCAATGCCCCAAGCTTCCAATCGTACGGTCAGAATACTGGCTCCTTAACTGCCCCAAGCTTCCAATCGTACGGTCAGAATGCTGGCCCCTTAGCTGCCCCAAGCTTCCAATCGTACGGTCAGAATGCTGGCCACTCAACTGCCCCAAGTACATTGAACACTGCCAGGTCACAACAGAGCCATAACCAGCCTACAAACTCTTTTGGCCATCCGTCAGCGGCAACACCTGCGTCTTCATTGATTCATCCCGTCATCGGCCCTCTTCAAAGCCGCCCAGATCATCCTGCTGGTTCTATGTCTACAGCTTTTCAGTACAGCCGACCCCACACTGCTTCAGTGTCGTCTGAAGGAACCAGGACTATTCCCAGCCAGGGTCAGAGTTTAGGGATCGTAAGATCACTGTCTTTGAGTGACAGCCTCATGGGTGGCCGTCATCGTGCTCAGGTACAGCCAGTGAACCGACAAATGGAGAGTGAGAGAGGTGAGAGTTCTACTTCATCACAATCTCTGATATTAAAAACTATATAAGTCTTATGAATAGTCAGCGACAGTGTTTACAAATAGACTTTAATTCACAGACATTCAACATCCAATAATTTGCGAGTTATCTCAATTTATAAACTATTTAAAAAACTCTTGATTTTTGATTGTAAAACCACAGGTTTTTGTATTCCCATACATACATATCTGTGCTCAATACTTTTTCTTGGTTTGTAAGTTTAGGCAAGATTCTGTCAATTTAGTCAAGTTTCAGACACAATTGTTCGTATTTACTGCATTTACTGTATTAACTGCTAGACAGTTTCTTTAACAGTGTACTTGCCTGGCCAAGAGTCAACATCATAAACTATTTTCCATTTCTCATGATGAACTTTAAAGTTAGTAGTGGGCTCTCATGATGAATTTGACACCATTCGGGTGTTGACCCAATAATAGGTGTTGTCAATCACCAGGATTAAGCCTTCAGTTTTATGACCAACCGGCCAAGTGTAATGCTCTACACTTTCTACCCATTCCCCCTATAGTATAGTCATAATCTAACATTTCCCTCATCCGTAGACTCTCCGAGGCTCTATGGTGTATTTTTGATTGGACCATCGCTTTATGCAAAACTTAATGGTATTTTTAACCATGTCCATTGTCAGCAAATGATAACCTTCTGCACATGGGAATGTGTGAGTGTGTGTGTAATTGGGATTTTACAGACCTGTATCAATCAGATATGATTATTTACGTCTGGGGACCGACCTTTAACGTCACCATCTGAAAGACGGATGACCATCTCCCTTTATATCAATTTTGCAGAAACGAGTGGGCAGCTGTTTCACCAAGTACTGCTAGACGAGGAATGCGCCCTCTATGCCTGTAGACTGAAAGGGAGATACACACCCCAATCTCTAGAACCTCGTCCTATCAATCCTATAGCTAAGGTCCTTCTACACGGTGATGATATGGTAAGTCTTAGGGAAGGTTGTACCAGTAGGAAGATACACACCCCAATCTCTAGAACCTCGTCCTATCAATCCTATAGCTGAGGTCCTTCTACACGGTGATGATATGGTAGGTCTTAGGGCAGGTTGTACCGGTAGGGAGATACACACCCCAATCTCTAGAACCTCGTCCTATCAATCCTATAGCTAAGGTCCTTCTACACGGTGATGATATGGTAAGTCTTAGGGAAGGTTGTACCAGTAGGAAGATACACACCCCAATCTCTAGAACCTCGTCCTATCAATCCTATAGCTAAGGTCCTTCTACACGGTGATGATATGGTAGGTCTTAGGGCAGGTTGTACCGGTAGGGAGATACACACCCCAATCTCTAGAACCTCGTCCTATCAATCCTATAGCTAAGGTCCTTCTACACGGTGATGATATGGTAAGTCTTATGGAAGGTTGTACCAGTAGGAAGATACACACCCCAATCTCTAGAACCTCGTCCTATCAATCCTATAGCTAAGGTCCTTCTACACGGTGATGATATGGTAAGTCTTATGGAAGGTTGTACCGGTAGGGAGATACACACCCCAATCTCTAGAACCTCGTCCTATCAATCCTATAGCTAAGGTCCTTCTACACGGTGATGATATGGTAAGTCTTATGGAAGGTTGTACCAGTAGGAAGATACACACCCCAATCTCTAGAACCTCGTCCTATCAATCTTATAGCTAAGGTCCTTCTGCATGGTGATGATATTGTAAGTCTTGGGGCAGGTTGTACCGGTAGGGAGATACACACCCCAATCTCTAGAACCTCGTCCTATCAATCCTATAGCTAAGGTCCTTCTGCATGGTGATGATATGGTAAGTCTTAGGGCAGGTTGTACCGGTAGGGAGATACACACCCCAATCTCTAGAACCTCGTCCCATCAATCCTATAGCTAAGGTCCTTCTGCATGGTGATGATATGGTAAGTCTTAGGGAAGTTTGTACCGGTAGGGAGATACACACCCCAATCTCTAGAACCTCGTCCCATCAATCCTATAGCTAAGGTCCTTCTACACGGTGATGATATGGTATGTCTTAGGGAAGGTTATATACATGTAGTTAGAGGGAATCTCTAGATCGGGTAATGGAATTTTAATGGATTGAGTAACTTTGTCTCAGATTCTGAAACAAAATCCTGGATAATTATAAGCCTTTAGGTCAGTCAGGAACCCCATGACTTTTACAAGCCGATTGCCTGTCTGATTATCAAGATATTTATGATTGGAAATTGAAATCAAATTTGCGTTTTCCTAGCAGTTTTCTGCAAGTGGATTGTAACATGTTTTTTTTTATCGTGATCCTTTCTCGTCTTGTCTTTACAGCATTTTGTACCCATCAGAGACATTGAGTTTGTGGCAGTTTCATCTCCAACCGGATCAGCCTTCTCTAACTACTACATGACGACATGATTACAGGAACCACCATCAGACACACTCACAAGGCACAACCCAGGGAAAAAAAGCTAATACACTCTTTCACGGTTACAAGAGTGTGCATGCTCTGACATTAAATTACGAGTAAACAAAGTTCTTTAATCGTTTTAAAATGGCGCCCATGTAAATACGATGTGAGTTCACAGCGCAAGCAGTGACGCAACAATACATGCAAATCTTGATGACGCACTGTATATGCGCAAATTAAAATGTCTTAACCATGAAAGGGTGTATTACCTTTTGGTAACTGAGCAAAGAGTAGTAAATGTAGGATGTACAAAATGTCCAGAGTGCAACATTTGTTAGAAATCATTATGTTTTGGCATGAAAATATGGGTAGAACCAAATTATTAGGATGTAGAGTTATTAAACACCACTACTACCCTGTTTAGGATATGAATGGCAACTATCATTCATGTTCACTGATGTCGCCAATAATGATGCTTTTTGTGTTCAGGGACCCGTTTCACCAAGCCTCTTTTCAATGTCAAATGACAAAAATCAGTGACAAATCTGCTGATAACCAATCAGAAGCAAGGATTTCACTAGCTTATAACAAAAACTGTCATTTGTCACTGATGACAAGTTTTGTGAAATGGGGCCCAGGACTTTTCTGTTAATAGAGAGTTTGACTTTTCCTTTTTTTTTTTTTTGCAGTACACTGTAATTGAATCATGAAGATGGTAGGGGCCTTTATTGACTACTCTTCATGTTTTCATATGCCCTAATTTCTATGCATCTTCATACAACAATGATCGCCCTTTAAAGGTACTGTGTCCCTTTTGCAGCCAACCTCAAATGCTGTAGAACTTTGCAGGAATTATGAATATGTCATGTATGTCCTATCTGTGAAATTTAAACGTTAACAGTGTCCTCATATTCAAATTATGCAAGGAAATCCGTTTACTTGCTAGACTTCACTGTCACTGTCACTTCACTGTCAGACACTATTGAGTGACTGGATGGCTTTTTTTCTTCTTTGGTAATAACATACATTAAAAGAGTTGTAAAGGGTACATGAGCATTTGTCTACATCAATAACCCACTTCTTGTGATGGCCAAGATTAAACTGATTGAATCTTTGCGCAGCATAAAACGTATGACCATTCGGTACAATTGTCTGAAAATCAAGACTATTACTTTTGGGCTCTATAGCCCTAAAGTCGATTTGACAACTTATAGTCGTTATTTTCCCACTTGAAGACATTTTTCAAGCCCCACCTTTTTAGGGAAGTTCTAAATTAGTATTATCTTTCAAATACAGTTGGAATTTAATGTTTTCATTTTTTTGGCCTGCAAATGGGACATAGTAACTTTAATTTGCCTGGGGCTTGTCCAACACAGCAACATTTAATATACAGAGCCTACCTTTACAACGCCTTGGAAATTGGTGATTGCTGCGTTTGGGGTCTAAGAGTGTAGGGCATTGTCAAAAAGCTGAATGCACTAGTAAAAATAATATGCTGTTTATGGCTAGATCATTGTTTTTCAAGCCACAAATATAGCACTGTACAAGAAAAATTGTGTTTTGCCTAAATCACTTGTACTATTTAACAGTATACAAAATATACATGTATTCAAAGCTTTTTTATTATTTCATTATTACCATGTATTTGTAAAATAGTTTGTAAAATAATCTGTAAAATGTAAAACACTATGTACAAGTAATAGAATGTATAGTGTATATTGTATCATATGTAGCAGAATAAATTGTGTAAATACATGTACAGTGTATTATATTGTACCATATGAAGAAGCATAAATTGTGTAAATACATGTACTCAACATGTAAAAATCTAGATGTATAGATGCATTACACATACAATATGTTATATCTGCTTAGTGAGCATAGATTGTAGATACTGCTTGCGATATGTTGTAAAGGTCACTTTTAAAGAAAATAAATTATGAGTGAAAAAGTGATATTAAACTTGAATAAAACAAAAGGTAGTGGATATCACAAACAATTGAAATGTATTTTCTTTCTTGTGTGTAATGTACTTTTCTGTCTCCTTTGTAATCTTTATCTATACCCTCTCTCTCTCTCTCACACACACACACACGCACACACTCTTCTCTCTCTGACATGCATAGTTTTTCTTTCCTCTATCAACTTTATAACATTCTTCTTTTCATTAAGTTTCCCTTTTCAATACTCGTAAATATATTTCTCTCCTTTGTCTTTCTGTCTTCCCCCTCACTCATCTCTGTTAGCTCATGTCTGCCCCCCTCTCTCTCTCTCTCTCTCTCTGTCTCTTTCTCTCCCCCTCTCTCTCTTTCTCTTTTCTCTCTCTCTCTCTCTCTCTCTCTCACTCTCTCTTTCTCAGTCTGTTTGGCTGTCTCTCTTTCTCTCCCTCTCTGTCTCTCTGTCTATTTCTCAGTCTGTCTGTTTGTCTCTCTCTCTTTCTCTTTATCTCTGTCTCTCACTCTCTACTTCTGTCTTTCCTTCTTCGTTTCTGTCTCTCTTTCTCTACCTCCCTCACAAGTTGTAACTCTCTTTCCCCCTTATCATTTATGCATACATTTTATATCATTTTTCCCTCTTTGCCTTGACATCATTACGATTCTTAGTACACAGTCAAACAGTGCAGAAAGGACAAACTTCGTTTTTCTTTTTAATCAAAGAAGGGTATTATAATTTACAAAAGATTGCACTCGAAAGCTCCTGGTATTTAAAAATGCTACTCAAACATTCCATTCTGAATGGTGACAAAGTCAAACCAAATTCATCTACATTTCATCTTAGAAACAAGATTGCACACAAGCAAACAAATATATGAATATCAAATAAGTTGCACAATATTTAAAGCTGCAGAAAAATGACTGATGAGTTTGAAGATATTACCGATTAACAATATAACAAAACATTTCAACAGTAATTTTTTAACACACTGTAAACTAAATTAATATAAATGCAAACGTCAACATTTCACTGCATTATTATTATGTTACAAACAACATATACTTTTACTAGTTTTAGTTTTTACTCTTTTAAGAGTCGCAATCCTTGCATAATTTGAGCAAGGCCTCAGAAGCATTTCGTAGGATTTTACTAAACACAATTTGGGCCTTAAGTGATGCCCATCTCTCTCAACATGTCAATTTGAAATATGAAACAACTTTGTGAAATTTAATGTAGAAACTTGATCACTGTCTTAATTACCTTATGTGCTTCATTTTTTCTAGCAACATTTATAATATCTTTGCATGATGAATTTGAAGGAAACAGATTTCGGACGTTGTCTGCAATCTAAAAGACGACTAGAAACATACTTTTACTCCTATGACATACATCATAACCATTGCCAAGATTGTAGGATTGGGGGTAAGGAGCACTATTTTTGGGCCCAATTTGTGAGAAAATATTTAGCGCCGAATCAGCCAGCACATGAATAAGCGGGGAGGGGGGGGGGGGGGGGGGGGGGCGGTAAGAATTATTTTTTGAATATTTTTGTTGGGCTCAACGGGGCGGGGGGAGTGTTGATTGAACACTCCTTTTTTTCCTCAACATCCACCGCCCCTCCCCCCCCCCCCCCCCTTGAGCAAAACAAAAATTGCCAGGGGGGCGGGGCATAGATAAAACAAAGATAAAGGGTATCTTTGAAATTCTAAAACACCCCCTTTTGCCAAGGGAGGGGGGGGGGGAGTGGAGGTGTTTGAACACCTAGGACACCCCCAGTTTGCCAAGGGGGGGGGGTGTTTGAACAACCGAAACACCCCCCCCCCCCACCTCTCGATACGCCAATGACGGTACGTGCCCCGTGGGGGTACGGTGCTAATCCCATATGTTGGGTCCGGTGTTGTCAACAGTTTGTGGTGGTTGAGGCTAGCCGGAATAACCAGTTTCTGAAAGGAAGGGCAATGAGATGAAAAGAAGGATACTAAGTTGGATTAAGGAATTTTCAGACACCCGAAAATGATAGAGAAAAAACAAGTGCTTGTTTCGAAATTTTACTGTATTCATAAACGACATGTACAATTCTTCAAAAGAAAATACATGTATAAGACGACTCCCATTTCCCTTTATGAAGTGGAAAGCCAAATAGTTTTCATCTATTGCAAATAAGATGTTTTATACAACACCTACGTGGATCCTTGTCATTTGATTGGACGATTGTTGGTCACATGATATTCAATAGATGGTATATTGCACGGTCGTGCATTTTTGGTTATATGCGCCGTGCATTTTTGGTTATATGCAGACTGCGTACCTCTCTGCTGCATGTGCGCGTATCCCTGCGTGTATCTGACGCGAAGGCAATCTGCATGTAATCGAGAAGGCTTGACTCGAACTTTAATTTATCTTTATAAGGAGTAAAGCATAATTTGCTGATTAACGTTCTATTAGGTCTTCTTCGATGTTGTATAAAACAAATAATGAATGTTTTTCATTCGTTTAATAGTGCAAATATTTTCATTCGTTGAAAGATTAACGTTAATTCTATTCAACTCGGCTGACGCCTCGTTGAATAGAATGTTAATCTTTCAACTCATGAACATAATCGCACTATTGAACTCATAACCATTCATTATTTGTATAATAATATAGTATTAATGACTGCTTTGAGAGAAATAGTTGTTTTATTACGCTCAAGGGAAGGTTAGAATTGTGCTATTCCCCGAGGCTTGCCAAGGGGAATAGCCCAATTGTAACCTTCCCGAGAGCGTATGAAAACAACTATTTCTCGAATATTAAAGCAGTCATTAATACTTTTATATGCCGAAAAAAAATAGACTAAAAAATAAAAAATAAAAAATAATTTACATTTTTGTCGAAGACGGGATTCGAACCCTTGCGTACAACAAGAGGTGTATCGGAAACCAACGCTTAGACCACTCGGCTATCGCGCGACCTTAACATGCTTGGCAGTTTTTTCCCATATATACATTAAAATGGATTGAAAACTGCTCCGCGTGAGGGATGCTTCGCAAAAGCTCCATGAAACGGACCCTTCTTTTACTTTTGCAATGCATATTGGCACGAACTTAGATCAAGATCTATCGGCAGATGTTGTTTTTTTTGTTTTTGAGAGTTAATTTTCGTCTTCATGTCAACAATGCAAGATAAAATTGTCGGTAAGATCGATCGAGATTCAATTGTATTGAAATTGCCGACCAATTTTTCGCACACGTATGGTATCCTCCATCGCTCAAACCATTTTTTAACATGTAAACCTATGGGGTAACCATGGAGACTGACCTATTTTTTTAATAACCATGGTTATTAAAAATATTGAAATGTTTTATGCATGGTTACCGGGAATTTTACAGGAACAGTTGAAGTTTATGAATGCAATTCGACCAATCAGATGGCTGGATTTCTTAAGTGAGGTATATAATACGTCATAATAGGCCTAATTATGAATAATACAATTGTACAGTTTCCATTTACCCCCTTTGAACATGAATGTAGGAGGGGAGTTTTTACCATCTTTGATTTTGTAGAATTGGGACGAAAAACCGGCTTTTTTAAAAAAGAATTTGGGGAAGGAGTAGACATGCCCACATTTTACCATTAATTGTAAAAAAGTGGTTAGTACGTAAGATAAAATCGGCGTTATGTCATATCGTACCGTACGGCCCGCAAACGTTATGTTTAAAATTGATGTGTTCAGAAATTGGGGGTGAGGAGGGGGGGGGGGGGGGGGGGGGGGGGGAGGGGGTGGTGGTTTCTAAACAATATCCAATTATGGCCTTTATTTTGTCTATGCCTTTACCTGCATGAGGGTGTATTGAACGCAGAAGCAGTTGCCTATGTCTGTAGTAACCCCCGCTAGCTAAGGCACACATGAATAAGGACATGAAGATGGCGAACCTATTGTTGGAAGATATTAGAATATGAATATCATAAAAATGATAGGTCTAGTAATAATAATGATTATCACGATAATTATGATGATGTTAAAAAATAATAGCAATGGTGATGAAATTATTAGCAACAACAAAAACAATGTTATCAGCAGCAACAATGCTACTTCTACTGCTGCTGCCAGTAATACTACTACTACATGCTAAAGATGATGAGGATAATGATCTCGATGATGATGATGATGATGATAATGATGATAATACAGATAATAATAATAATGATAATAACAATAATGATAGTGATAATAATAATATAATAATAACAACAATAGAAATAATAATGATTCAACCAATTAATCAATTATAACCTTTATATCATTTCTGTATACAGACTACTCATTAATTGATTTGTCATTGATGGTAGAATATTGGGGTTTATGCGCGTACAATATGGTATAAGTATATAATGTTTATACTCACCAGAACCACCATAGAGTCTTTAGGCAACTATAATGGGTGACAATAATGGTAGAGAGAGAGAGAGAGAGAGATAGAGAGAAAGATGGAGAGAGAGAGAGAGAGAGAGAGAGAGAGATATGAAGATGGAAGAGAGAGAGAGATAGAGAGAGAAGCATATGTGATTTTACAATATTCAATGATCGTCGTTGCGGTTGAAATCGAGTCTAAAGTGACGAAATTGTAAATAATAAACTCTTTATATTGTATAGCTCCCTTTCAAGACTGATATTACTTTAGCTTTAAAACAATGTTTCTTGAATTAAATCGACCGATTTGATATTCCCGTTTAGAAATTATAATCATATCAGAACTGCATATTCTGAGATTATTTTTCATGGTCGCAGCTACCATGGAATGGAAAATATTTGAAATATAAATTTTGATTATTCAATTTCCCGAAAGCAGAAGTGTTTTAGGGTCTAGTGCTTATAACACATCCACAGGGGTATCCAAATATATCAACATTTTAAAGAATAATTACTATCCATCCAATTTTAGAAATTTCCAAAAAAACGTTGCATTACCTTTAATCCATCAAATAAAGGGACTGACTGGAAAATGACGCCAATTTTGCGTACATAATCAACATGTAGAACTACGAAATGTAAATACATCTTACAATTTGTACGATAATAAAGCATAATACTCTGAAATCATCAGATAAAAGGTACTCAAACTTATTACTTAAAATAATTGCATGCACTCGGGGGGGGGGGGCCCGTTTCATAAAACTTGTTATCTATAACAACTGCTAAATTTCTATAACAAATTTGCTCTCAGCCAATCACATGCCATGATTTCAGTAGCTTATAACGATTCCATGACATTTGCTCCGGCGACAATTGCTCCGCTGTAAATTTCATACACTAATCGAATGGCTAACTTCAACCCTGGATTCAACACTATACCCTACCCTAAACCTAACCCTAAACCTAACATAAAACCCTATTGAAACCCTAACCCTAACCCTACATCTTAGACGAAATAAAGCCCGGAGCAATTGTCGCAGGAGCAAATGTCGTGTCACCGCTTATAACAGTAGCTTGTTACTTGTTATTGATATCAAGTTTTATGAAACAGGGCCCAGCGCCTATATGAGGCTATAGTTCAGTAACTAATACCAGACGGCCAAGTTGATTAAATCGATTGATAAGTGTATGATGGTCATTCATATGAATACCAGCGAACCAATTAAGATGAATGTTATAGGTCACGTGACTCACTCGAAGCCATATTCGGAAATGGAGCATGTTTCGGCGTCTACGCTCTGGAAAAGAAAAAAGTTGCCAATATCAGAAATAATATAAAACATCATCAACCATGTTGCAAAAGGTTTGTATGATAGTTGGTATTAATAATGGCAATTGCTGATAATAACTTAATGAAACATGAAGGTCGAAAAATCAAGTTAACATGGTTGTCTGAAAATATTGCTACTTTGCAAATTTCATTTATTATACCTATCTGAGAAAAGTTTTAAAGTACAAAAATCTAAGGCTCAAAAGCTTAATGATACAAATAATTTAAAGCAATTGATAAATAGTGAGGCAATGACGTCACACACTGATAACCAAATTGGAAATTTGTGTAGTGATCTTTAAAGTTTTTCATACTTTAAAAAAATCATAACTTCCTTATATTAAGTTAGCCGATTTTACTCTAATTTTGGAAAGGGAGGGGGAGGGGTAAAGGTCTTATCGCATATCAATAGATAAGCAGACCTTACCGTGGATAAACAAATATAAAGAAGTAGACAATAATTCTGAGTTATTTTTATAAAGAATTGACTACCCCTACCCTCAAATATATTAGAATAATTGATTAAAAAGGGAGGATGAAGTAGAAATAATCATAATTACCTGTATATCTATCAGAATTCCAAGGAGTGAGATTATTACGACTTTCCACATTTTGCTTCTGTTTGCATGAAATTAGATGTAACTTGCGACCAGTTGTTCACAATGTAACTGTTTTGTTCTATATTCTGCTGGCAACGTAACATGGACTTCACACTTACGTTCTAATGAACACACCTTGCAATTTGATATCAAACACAACGAATGATCATTTCGTTGTCGCCGCTTACCTTATCAACAAATCAGAACAATTCTCCTTATTTGATATAATGATTATGAAATACAATAATGCAATATTGACAAATGCTTAGCAACATGATATCCAGATGGTAAACGAAAAACATAAACGAAGGGAAAATCCCACCCCTCTCCCTCTCTCCCCTTTCATAATATATACCCCCTAGATGGGAGAGAGAGAGAGAGAGAGAGAGAGAGGGGATGGAGAGAGAGAGAGAGAGAGAGAGAAATGGAGAGAGAGAGCGAGAGAAATGGGGGAGAGATAGAGATATGGAGAGAGAAAAGAGAGAGAGAGAGATAGAGAGAGATGGAGAGAGAAACGAGAGAGACAGAGTGAGAAAGAGAAAGACAGAGACAGAAAGAGAGCGGGAGGGAGAGGGGCGGGGATACAGGAAGGTGCCGAAAAGAAAGTTGGAATATTGAAGAACGGCAATATTGACAAATGCTTAGAAACATGATATTATCCAGATGGTAACGAAAACAATAAAAGAAGGGAAAATCCCACCCCTCTCCCTCTCTCCCCCTTTCAGCTTATATACCCCCAGTGCTCTATCTTCCTCCTCGTCGTCACACCCCTCTCCTCCTCTCCCCTCCCATCTTGCGCGTGTGTGTATGTGCGTTGATGCGTAAAGTAGTCTTTTAGGGTGCGTTCAATCGAATTTTCGAAGCTCCGTTACAAAAAACAAGGTCATTGCGGTTAGCGTTCAAGCGATTTTTCATCAACACTGATTCTAGCTCATTTCGAGCCCAGCCACTGCGCATCACCCTCGCAGTTTGACCCAGGAAGTATAAGTCAACTTCGGCGCGCGCTTTTTGGAATTGTTTACGGCCGACTGTCGACTGCTGTTTTGAGCATAGATCGCAATAATAAAACAAAGAATAAGAAGGTGATGGAAGGAAGAAACAAAAAATAATATAAGGAAAGACAAAAAGAGAAAGTGATAGAGTTATTAAACAAAGAATAACGTAAGAGAAGGTGATATAAGGAAGAAACAAAGAATGACATAAGGAAAGGCAGAAAGAGAAAGTGATAGAATGCTTAAAACAAAGAATTACATAAGAAAAGGTGATAGAAGTAAAAAACAAAGAATAACATAAGAATAGAAGGAAGAAACAAAGAATAACAAAAGAGAAAGTGATAGAATAATTATAAAAACAAAGAATAACATAATGAAAGACAAAAAGAGAATGTGATGCAAGGAAGAAACAAAGAATAACATAAGGAAAGACAGAAAGAGAAAGTGATAGAATGATTGAAACAAAGAATAACATAAGAGAAAGTGATAGAATTATAAAAACAAAGAATAACATAAGAGAAGGTGATAGAAGGAAAAACAAAGAATAACATAAGAATAAAAGGAAGAAACAAAGAAAAACATAAGGAAAGACAGAAAGAGAAAGTGATAGAATGATTAAAACAAAGAACCACATAAGAGAATGTGAGTGAAGGGAAAAAACAAAGATTAACATAAGAATAGAAGGAAAAAACAAAGAATAACAAAAGAGAAAGTGATAGAATTATAAAAACAAAGAATAACATAAGAGAAGGTGATAGAAGGAAAAACAAAGAATAACATAAGGAAAGACAGAAAGAGAAAGTGATAGAATGATTAAAAACAAAGAAGAACATTAGAGAATATAAGTGAAGGGAAAAAACAAAGATTAACATAAGAATAGAAAGAAGAAACAGAGAATAACAGAAGAGAAAGTGATAGAATTATAAAAACAAAGAATTACATAAGAAAAGCTGATAGAAGGAAAAGAACAAAGATTAACATAAGAATAGAAGGAAGAAACAAAGAATAACAAAAGAGAAAGTGATAGAATTATAAAAATAAAGAATAACATAAGAGAAGGTGAGAGAAGGAAAAAAACAAGGAATAACATAAGAATAGAAAGAAGAAACAAAGAATAACATAAGGAAAGACAGAAAGAGAAAAAGAGGAAAACAAGGTATAACATAACGGAACAGGCCACGATAAAGAGCATGGTATAGTAAACGCAAATTGCATGAAAAGCAGGCGCGCGGTTTTTGTCCAAACTGGAACAGGCTCCGTCATACAATCATGATTGAAAACTCCGTCCGTTCAATCGAATTTTAGTGACCGTGATTCTGCAGAATCATGATACAAAACGCATCTTTTTCAGCGTTTCATGTTTGTGTTTTCAAACACGTTTATTTTTACGACCGACGAAAAAATCGCTTGAACGCATTGCGTTTTAAACTAAACGTCTTTAGAAACCGTGATTCTAGGGTGAAAAAGTGTCGATTAAACGCATTAGCTAGCGTGGTAGTGCCTAGATGGACGAGCTCAAAACAAACTTTTTAATAAGCGAGTTCGTAATTGCATACTGCGCATGCGCCAAAATCGTCATTAGACCTCATTAGACAAATGAATTGTTATCATTACTATTAAGAAGTGGTATATTTTGTGAGTTTTCATAATCACAATCACAATCTAGGTTTTTAGGATATATTGAATTATGGTCAGCACTCGACTACGTTACTTCATTTTGTATACTCGATGAATTTCATCAATAATTTGAGACTTTATGTATGTATTTCTACATTGCAGATAATCCAAACCTTAAAAGGGAATTTAATTGCAAGACTGCCCCAGTGCGTTCACTATCCAACCCCCTCCCCCTCCCCACCCCATTCCGTCGCAATTATAGAAGGGGGGCTTGAGAGCTAAACTCCCCCAAATGTATATGTCTATACGTACATTTGTTTCTTCTTCTTCTAGAATGTCCCCTGCCCCCTCTCAAATTCGATTGCATAATAATTATTAATTGATAGTTTATTAGCTATCTATCATTTATATACTGTTATCTTTCTTTTCCGATTCTATGCAAATACATCTTTTTATGATGAAGGATACCAACCACAATTTGATTATTCCTTAATTCCTCCTCCTTCGTAATTTCATCGAGATCTATCAGTGCTTGTTGATGCGTGTCTCTCCTTTTCTCCGGTCTTTCGTGTTTTTTTTAAAACAATCAAAAGAACAGGTTCCAGGTTCGTGGACTATACTCCGCATGTTAGTAATGCTAGGAAAACGTCACTTACGGGGGTTCAAAATAGCAAAAGAAATGCTCCGTATCTTCATTGGGTCAAACCCCCTCCCTTGGCAAAAAGCTAGAGCCGCCCCTGGGATCAATATACCCAAAACAGTGAGACCACACTTATTTGTTCCCTCCGAGACATCAAGCAGCACCAGAGGCGGATCTAGGACTTGGTAAAGGGGGGGGGGGGGGTGGGGGTGTCGGGTCTAATCACTGTAACATTCTGACAAGCCCAAATAAAAAGTTAGTCATCATAATTTTAGGATGATACACAAAATATATATCTGACAAGCATCAATAAAAGAAAAGTTCGGGACAAAGTATAAACAGAAAAGGGGTGTGACCCTCTCCCATCCCATCCCCTCCACACACAGCCCGGTTGTACCTACCTATGAAATAGAATGAATGCTATGAATAAAAATTATCTTGGTGTGATTAAAGTTTGTGCCTAGAATAAATCGAACAGTTATAATGAGTTTTGGGAATAGCTTATATCTCCCTCGGTCCACCTACTGCCATCGT
This sequence comes from Strongylocentrotus purpuratus, assembly GCF_000002235.5. Lineage (NCBI taxonomy): Eukaryota > Metazoa > Echinodermata > Echinoidea > Camarodonta > Strongylocentrotidae > Strongylocentrotus > Strongylocentrotus purpuratus. The sequence continues at coordinate 27,585,442 of NW_022145604.1, read as the reverse complement.
CTTTAATTAAAAGGTTAATGGAACAGGTTCCTATTAGTAATGTAGCCCATGGGGGTAAGGGGTAGGGATGGCGATGGGTGACGAGAGGAGAAAGGGTTCCCCATACCAAACTAAACGCCTTCTTTATCCTAAAAACAAAAGATTCGGTTGCTCCTTCAAGATTTGTTTTATGTGACAGTTATCATTTTTTCTACCATACTCATTAAAATGGAAATTAGTTATTAATCATTTGCGTTGGAAGATGTGGGCATTGGTCATATCTGGATTTTTTTTCTTCCGCAGATGAGTTTTCTTCTGATTTTTTTGTTTTCTTATGATACTTGTAAATGATGTACTCTGTATTATCGTGCATTCATTGTAATTTTTATTTAAAAAACCGTGAAATAAGCCTAGTATTATTTTTGACCTCATCGTTTAGCATTGCACCTGTCAGCAGATATTGATCACAGCGCAATGCAAATAAAAGAAGAGAATAACGAGCACTAGGAGGCATATACCCCAGACAGTCATCTGGTGTGACACCGAGTGACATAGATGTAAACAGGGTATAGATGAAAGGGTGAGAGGTAATGTAAACCATTAAAATCGGGGGAAATCCCACCCCTGTCCCTCTCTCTCCCCGACCCTTTCATCTCAGAGGCGTCGTGACGATGAGAAGAGCAAGATAGAGCACTAGGGGGTATATAAGATGAAAGCGTGTGAAAGGTAATGTAAACCATTAAAATTCATTTAAGGGAAAATCCCGCCCCTCTCCCTCTCTCCTCTGTCCTTTCATCTCAAAGGGGTTGTGACGACGAGAGAGAGGAAGATTCGTAAGGACCGCTATTCATAATCAAAGAAGAGGGTCCGTATTGACAAGAGGGTCGCTATTCATGATACAAATCGGGGTCCTTATTTATGAGGGTCCCTATTCATAATACTAAAAAAGGGTCGCTATTCATAGTACGAGAAGAGGGTTACTATATTTATAAAACGACGAGAGGGTCGCTATTCATAATAAGGGATTAGGGTCGCTATTCATTAGGGTCATTATTCATAATCGAAGAAGAGGGTCGTTATTCATAATAAGAGCAGAGGGTCGCTATTCATAATACGAAATGAGGGTGGCCATTCATAATTTAAGATTCAAGATTCAAGATTATTTTATCGGTATATGCATGCAAACATTACATAGAAATTTTGCTTCCAATGGCTCTTTTTAGAGTGAAAATACAAATGATAGAAAATACAATATAACATTTAACAATAGAAAACTATGTACATAAATATGGATAATTATTTATAGTGTGCATTGTGCCCCTCAATTTCCTATTGCCTACATTTAACATGCGTCATAAATTAAAATGTCTCATAAAATAATATAGTATTTCTCGTCAGCTCCCCCCCCCCCCATCCGCTAGCTCCCGATCCACAGATGGTTTTGGATTTTGCAGAAAATAACAGAAATAAATACATTTACATTCATATGTCATAATTATAAATGCGAGATATAATTATGGTAACACTTCTACAGTAAAATGAACTCTTAACGATTGAAGAAATCAAGTTAACAATTTACTGGCACAATCGTTTGAATAACATGCGTCATAAATTAAAATGTCTCATAATATGATATTTCATTAAAATGTCTCCTAATATAATATTTCCCGTCAGCTCCCCCCCCCCCCCATCCGCTAGATCCCGATCCACAGATGGTTTTGGATTTTGCAGAAAATAACAGGAATAAATACATTTACATTCATATTTCATAATTATAAATGCGAGATATAATTACGGTAACACTTCTACAGTAAAATGAACTCTTAACGATTGAAGAAATCAAGTTAACAATTTACCGGCACAATCGTATGAATAACATGCGTCATTAATTGAAATGTCTCATAATATGATATTTCATTTCCCGTCAGCTCCCCCCCCCCCCCCCATCCGCTAGCTCCCGATCCACAGTCTCCAGCTATCCGCTTAAAATTGCACTTCAATAGCAGCTATTGAAGTGCACTTAAACGGACAGCTATCAAAATCAACAATTTCAAATCCAGTAGGAAATATATGATTATAATAGGAGAAGAGGTCGCTATTCATAACACGATAAGAGGGTCGCTATTCATAAGACGAGAAGAGGGTCGCAACTTGTCGCTGGGGATATTTCATAATTCAAAATTCAAATTCAAATTCAAATTGTATTGATTAAAATTCTCTTTTTTTATAACATTGGATAACAAATTTTAAAAATATAGTGTAACATAAATAGGCTAATTGAGTGTGAGAGTAGAGATGACAATAACCAGGAATGACATCAATTTACCTACTTCTGCAGCATGTCTCTTCTGGAATATAATACAGGGATAAGAATACATTATTTCACTGGTAATCCTTTTTACAATTCTTTTTTCTTTCTTTCTCTTTTTTCTATTCAAATACAAAAAACAAAAAACAAAAAAGATATACGACATGACAGTATGACAACTTTTTATAGATATATGTCGGGTTCATCTCGATCTCGAAGGAGAGGTTGGTAATCATAGATCCATCCTGGGCCCATTATTATTTCTTATTTATATCAATGATATTTGTAATGTATCTAAAACTTTAAATCATACCTTATTTGCAGATGATACGAGTGTTTTCTTGTCTCATCGTGAAATCAACACTCTTGAACAGAAACTAAATTCGGAACTACCAAAGTTGACCTTATGGTTTATAAGTAATGTGCTCTCTCTCTCTCAATGTTCTTAAAACAAATTATATTCATTTTAGAGGTAGAAAATCTAATGACAACCTTGCTCTTAATATTAAACTAGATGATATTTCTTTAGAGAGAAAGACATGTACGAAATTCCTTGGTATCTATATCAATGAAAAACTTGACTGGAGCGACCATGTAAAACACATTGTTACACCAATCTCCAGAAATATTGGCGTACCGTATAGAATAAAATGTTTTGTTTCTGATAGAATATTACTTATGCTATATAATAGTCTAATTTTACCACACATCTCTTATTGTAATATTTTGTGGGCATCATCCAAGTGTGTGACTAATAATATTCTTCTGTTACAAAAGAAAGCTGTACGCATAATGTACCCGAGCTGGTTATCGTGACCATACTACCCCACTATTTGTTAAACTGAAATGCTTAAAGATTGATGATATAAACTTCCTCCAAATTGCCATATTTATGTTCCGTTTTAATATCAAATTATTACCTACGTCATTATCTTCAATGTTCCAACCCAATAACATGGTTCATTCGTATTCAACAAGGCAGTCATCGAATTTACATGTGGTCAATCCTCACACTACATTAGCTCAAAAATCAATCAGACACAGAGGTCCAGATGTATGGAATTCTTTACCTAATGATATTCGAAATATAAAATCAACAAACTCTTTTAAAAGAGCACTCAAATGTATTATCATTTCACAGATGTAAGATATTACTTACATTATAATCTATTTATCAGTTCTAATTAAATCTAACATAATTTTGTTACTAGGCTTAACGAAATTCTTTTTTTTCTTTCTTTTTTTAAAACTTTGTAAATAGTGTAAATAGTTCACTACAAAACTTTAGGAATTTTATTTGTCATATATTATATATTTGAAAGGTGTTGTAACGATTCAAGCTCTATTTGCTTATGTTTCATCACCTTTGTGTGTTCATTCTTCAAACTGTATATAAGTTGCAACTTGATTTTGATAAAACAATGTTATATTCTTTTTCACGTGAAGTTAATTCAAATGTATTGTAAAATTGAAAATGATTTGTCATCTTATATTAATGTTTAATGTGATGTTAACTTCAATGAATTGTGAAATTGTGAACATGCATAAATAAATAAATAAATAAATAGATTTATAGATTTATGATTACCATCCTCTCCTTCGAGATGATCCCGACAATAAGACCCTATTCCAAACTCACGGGAGACAGTGAGCATGGGATGACAATATATAATGCTTTTTACAATAAGAAAATAATTACCGTTGGTAAAGGTGATGGGACAAACTATCACTTCCGAGGCGATCTGGATGTAGCTATCTTTCCGAAGCGAATAGCGTATACATTCAGATCGCCAAGAAAGTGATAGTTTGCCATCGCCTGGAACCAAAAGGTGATTATTTGCTTTATATTCCACATCGGAAACATTTCACTTCTTCTGTCATTTTAGAGCAACAAATCATCAATTAACAGCTGCTAGCAAACGATGTACGATACGTATAGTGCATGCATTACTACGTTGTACGTATACGTATACGCAACGTTTATAAGAAAGTGCGTTGCACTGTGTAGATAGTAGGCCCTACTTCTATCTTCAGTGAAAGTGCATTGCACTGTGTAGATAGTTTATCTACACAGTGCAACGAACTTTTCTTCTCCCATCAATGACGGGCGAACTATCTTTCATCACGTGATTACTTTTTGACCAATAGTAGCGCAAGATAATTTGTATGTTGAATATAATACTAAATTCCATCATGAATAATAATATGTTGTTTAAAAAAAAATAATCCTGTTCTCAATGTGTATGTACACTCAAAACTTAAAGAGCTATAGCGATCCTCTAGAATACCGACCCTCTGCTCCTATTATGAATAGCTACCCTCATTTCGTATTATGATACTGAAGGAGGCAGGGCAATTAAGAAGCTTGTTTTGAGCTCGTCCATCCAGGCACTTCCACGCCAGAACACGTGCAACGAACAGTGCAACGAACTTTTCTTCTCCCATCAATGATGGGCGAACTATCTTTCATCACGTGATTTACTTTTTGACCAATAGTAGCACAAGATACTTTGTATGTTGAATATAATACTAAATTCCATCATGAATAATAATATGTTGTTTTTTTTAATTAAAAAAATAATAATCCTGTTCTCAATGTGTATGTACACTCAAAACTTAAAGTGCTATAGCGATCCTCTAGAATACCGACCCTCTTGCTCCTATTATGAATAGCTACCCTCATTTCGTATTATGATACTGAAGGAGGCAGGGCAATTAAAAAGCTTGTTTTGAGCTCGTCCATCCAGGCACTTACACGCCAGAACATGTGTGAAAAGAGTATAGCATCTACACGCGCGCAAGATGAAAGGGGGTGAGAGGGAGAGGGTGTGATGATGAGAGAGGGAGATAGAGCACTAGGGGGTATATAAGATGAAAGGGGGAGAGAGGGAGACGGGTGGGATTTCCCCTTCGTTTATGTTTTCCGTTTACCATCTGGATATCATGTTGCTAAGCATTTGTCAACATTGCACCATTGTATTTCATAATCATTATATCAAATAAGGAGAATTGTACTGACTTGCTTATAAGGTAAGCGGCGACAACGAAATGTTCATACGTTGTGTTTGATATAAAATTGCAAGTTGTGTTTTTCAGAAAGTGAGTGTGGAGTCCATGTTACGTTGCCAGCAGCATATATGAGAAACAGATACATTGTGAACAACCGATCGCAAGCTATATCTAAAATTTCATGCAAACAGAAGCAAAATGTGGAAAGCCGTAATAATCTCACTCCTTGGAATTCTGATAGCTATTCAGGTAATTATTATTATTTCTAATTCATCCTCCTTTTTTAATGAATTATTCTAATACCTTCTGAGGGTAGGGGTAGGCAGTTCTTTCTAACAATAACTCAGAATTATTTTCTACTTCTTTATATTTGTTTACCCACGGTAAGGTCTGCTTAATTATTGCTATGCGAATATATTGTCGGTTGCCCACAAAAAGAAAACCTTTAACCCCCCCCCTTACACAATTTGAGTAAAATTGGCTAACCTATAAGGAAGTTATGATTTATGAAGTATGAAAAACTATGGAACTTAGAAGATCACTACACAAATTGCCAATTTGTTTATCAGTTTGTGACGTCATCGCCTCACTAGTTATCAATTGCTTTATATATTTTTATCCCATTAATCTTATCCCCCAAAGCTTGATTCCCCCATGTATGCCTTTGCCCAGGTTATATGATTTGTATCATATTGCGTGCATAACATTTCACGAAATCTTTTATGAACTTTAAAGAATTGATACCATTTTCTGAATATTGTATATTCATAATCATTAATTTTCATATAAGGAGTTTATCAAATTTTGTTCATTTTTCAAATGAAAAAAAATTACTCCATATTAGTGCATCCACACAAAAACATATAAACTCGGATGCTGGTGTGAGGAAATAAGATTTTTAGGGAAAAAATTGGAAATTTATATTATCAATATAAAGAAAACAATTAGTGGATATTGAGGCAATGATGCCACAGACTCATAAGTGAGTTGCCAATTTGTCTTGTGTTTTTCAAAGTTTTTCCATAAAAAAGAAAGAAAAGTTTTTCATGTCATTAAAAATTCATATCATTCTTATTAGTTATCCGATTTTGTTCAAACCTTTTTTGATTGGTTTGTCTCATTTTTCAGCTCCTATTAAAAGTAATTTTATTGGATTGGACTTGCCCTTTAAGGTCCCTTTCAGCGTCATGGGCAGAAAGTAAAAAGGGGAAAGAAGATGCACATTCAACGTAGGTTACCCACCTCTTGTTCAGCGTGTAACGCGGGGGGGGGGGGGGGGGGGAGGTACTCACATATTAAGACATACGGGATGTGCCGCTCTAATTGTCCGCTTTTTCACGAAATATCCCCAAAAGTGGCTCCCATTTTTAACTAAAATATTACTAAACATGTGTCCGTTATTCTAAAATTTCCGAAATTAAAAAAATGTGAAAAATGTGCCTTTATTTCGAGACAATTCCCTCCAAATAGTGCCTTTTCTGCCAAAATGACCCTTAAAAATGGGTGGGGGTTTCGAGGCTTGAGCAGTACACCACCGTTTAAACCATATCTGAGTACCCCCCCCCCCCTCCCCGGATAAAGAGGGGGCAGTTCTGGAACAGAAATGTTTTTCAACTGTTATTGATCTACGATAAAAGCATATTTGTCTCGTATTTGACTTTTTGCTCCGTACATGGAAAGGAGCAAGAGGATGAAGGAGAATGGTAGAGGGGCTGGGTCGTAAGATACAATTCAAAAGTGAGTATATAGAGAGGGGATATGAAAGAAGTAAGAACGGGAGAGAAAGGATAGAGAAGCGGAGAGCGATCAGGTGGACGAAAAGGAAATGGGGCAATAAAGAGAGAGAGAGAGAGAGAGAGACAGAGAGAGACAGAGAGAGAGAAAAAAAAAACAGGTGGTAAAAGTAAGAAAGAACGACGTCATAAGAAAACGAATGGAGGAAGAGAACAAGAGAGGAAGAGAGACAGAAAGATGAGATTTTGTTTAATGAGGGCCACCAGAAACCTTGTTTTTTTTAGATTGTGAAATATACTTACCTATAACTGAAATCAATTAAGCTTTTGGACCCATCGATTTTTGTACTTCTAAATTATTCTCAGAGAAGGATCATAAAAGAAATATGCAAAGTAACTATATTTTCAGACGAGCATGTAATCTTGATTTTCGATCTTCATGTTTGACTAAGTTGCTATCTGTAATTGCCATTATTAATACCAATTATCATACAAACTTTTTGCAACATGGTCGATGATATTTTGTATTTTTTCTGATATTGTCAACTTTTTTCTTCTTCTTTTCCAGAGCGTAGACGCTATAACATGCCGATCCAGCTATGGGTCCTCTTACAGGTGAGTCACGTGACCTATATCAATCATCTTAATTGGTTCGCTGGTGGTCATTATGATTGACAATCATACTTTTATCGAGTTTGTACAGTGACCGGTATGCAAACAACTTCTATCCACCCATCTCTCTCTCTCTCTCTCGCTCGCTCTCTCTTTTTCCATCCCCCATCTCTCTCACTATCTCTCTTCCCCTCTCTCTCGTTCTATCCACCCATCTCTCTTATATATATATATATATATATATATATATATATATATATATATATATATATATCTCTCTCTCTCTCGTTCCATCCCCCAATCTCACTAACTTTCTCTCCCATTATTGTCACCCATTCTAGTTGCTCAAGTGGTCGGTACTGCTGTGGAACATCTAGCTGTTGCACTTACACCGACGAGTCGGATGGCCTCCTCAGTCTATGGTATTTATGGTGAGTATAAACAATACCAGTTTTACGTGCATAAACCAAAATATTCTAGAGTTTATTGCCAAATCAATTAATGACAGAAAATTATATAATGGTTATGATTGACTGATTGGTTGAAGAATTATTATTATTATCATTGTTTTTATTATTGTTAATATTATTATTATCATTTTTATTTTTATTGTTAGTATTATTATCAATATTATCATCATTATCATCGACATCATTATCCTCATCATCTTCTGTAGTAGTAGTAGTAGTAGTAGTAGTAGTAGTAGTAGTAGTAGTAGTAGAGTAGTAGTAGTAGTAGCATTGTTGATGCTGATAATGTTTTTTTTTGTTCTTAATAATGTCATCATCATTATCATGATCATCATTATCATTACTATCGTTATTATGATATTCATATTCTATGATTTTCCACCAATAGGGTCGGCATCGTCATATTATTCGTCATAATTTCCGGAGCTAGCGGGGCTTACTACAGACATAGGAAACGCATGCTCTTGCTTCGAACACACCCTGCCCCTACGGTGCAAGCTAGCGCTGTACAACAGACTATGGCGGTATCTGCTACAGGTAAAGGCAGAGACAAAATAAATGCAATGATTGGATTTTGTTTGGAAACCACCCCTCCCCCTTACCGCCCCCCCCCCCAAAAAAAAAAAAAAAAAAAAAAAAAATTATGAACACAACAACTTAAAACTTTACTTTTGCGGGCCGTATGATACGAAATGACACAATGCATCTTACCACTTTGTTACAATCAAATGGTAAAATGTGGGCATGGCTACGCCTAGCTTCCCCGTATTCTTTCCAATTCTTCTAAAGAAAAGATGGTATAAAACTGCCCTCCGACATTTATGTTTTTTGTTTTATGAAATGGAAACAAAGTTCTGTACACTTGTATTATTCATAATTAGGCCTATCATGTCGTATTGTAGCATATTATTTAGATGAAAACTTAACATTTCTAAAGGCTTTTCCACTTCTTCCCGAGAAATTGGAATAGTCTTGTACATGTATTTTCTTTTGAAGAATAATACATAACCTTTATGATTACAGTAAAATTTCGAACAAGCACTAATTTTCCTTGTATTATTTTCGGGTGTCTGAAAATTGCTTAATGCTTTGTATCCTTCTTTTCATCTCTCTTGCCCTACCTTTCAGCATCATCTGGTAATCCCGGTCATCCACCACCACCACCAGCCTACAACCAGGGCATTGACAACACCAAACCCAACATGGGGGTAGCTCCGAACCCCGCGGGGCCGAGTGTAGACCCTCCCGTCTAAAACCCCAACCCTAACCCCAACCCCAACCCCAACCCCAGCCAAGTGGTAACGGTTCAGGGCAACTGATATCATGTTAAACGCCCTCCCTCTTCTTTCCGTCCTTTCAAATGTTCAGTGCTTTCGGAATGTTATGCTATGTCTTTCATACCTCCACTGAAATCAACTTTAATATGTATTCTATTACGGCCATTTCTTGATTTGTATATGGAGTTATTGCGTTATAATCCAGAGTTATATTTTGATTTTTTTTTCCTTCAAATTAATTTGTCAATTTTGTGTGTTAATGTGCAAATCGCTACACGATCTAGAATTTTACCTGAAAGTTAGTTTCTTTTTCATTTTTATTTTCTTTGTTTTTATGAATTTTTGTAATGCTGCTTCATAGCGTGCAAAGAGAATACTGTAGTCAGGGAAATTTACCCTTACCTAATTTTTTGTCTGCAAATTTCGATTGGTTTCAGTTTTGTCTTTACATGTATATTGCAAAATAAGACCAAATACTCATGTCTTTCTCTGTTTTTATCATTCTTGAAACGGGCTCATGGATTGTTATACTAGTACTAGGAATTCCGGGCCCCTTCTAATAAAGAGTTGTGATTGACCCTAATCAATAGCAAGTTTGCAGTCCGCTATCTCTCATCTACATACTTAGTTGCAATTGATGTGAATCGCAAATAAGTTGCGATTAATATCAACTCTTTATAACACGGAGCCCTAGATTACTCTTCAAGTCAATTGATATGTCACGATTTTTTTTTTTTTTTTTGGGGGGGGGGGGTCAAATACAAGTGTGACGAGAACTCGTCTCTGGAATTCTTCTATTTTCTTGTAAACTTGGTTCATGTATATTACTGCAACGGCTGAAGACCATGCATGGTACAATCTTGGCAATGGTATGTATGTCATAGGAGTGAAAGTGCGTTTCTAGTCATCTTTTAGATTACAGACAACTTCCAGAATACGTTTCTTTAAAACTCATCATCAAATATATTATAAATGTTGATAAAACAAAGGAGCAAATACGGTAATTCAGTGATCAATTTTTTACATTGATTTTTACCAAGTTGTTTAATCTTTCAAATTGAAATGTTGAAAGAGATGGGCATCACTTTAGGCCCAAATTGTGTTTAGTAAAATCCTACGAAATGCTTCTTAGGTCTTGCTCAAATTATGCAAGGTTTACAACTCTTACTAGAAAAACCTGTTGTTGTTTGTAACATAATGCAGTAAAAAATTTGACGTTTGCGTTTATATAAATTTAGTTTTCGGTGTGTTCCAAGATTACTGTTGAAAAATTATTTTGTTATATTGTTAGTCGGTAATATCCTCCTACTCATTTTTCTGCAGAATTGTCATATGGTAGCATAACAATTGTACAACTCATTTGATATTCATTAATATTTTAGCTTATGTGAATTTTTGTTTCTAAGATGAATTGTATATAGATGAAATCATATACGGTAGCTTTAACATTGTACAACTCATTTGATATTCATATATTTGTTTGCTTGGGTGAATTCTTGTTTCTAAGATGAATTTTATAAAGATGAATTTGGTTTGACTTTATCACTATTCAGAATGGAATGTTTAAGTAGCATTTTTATATACCAGGAGCTTTCGAGTGCTATCTTTTGTATTTAATTATATCCTTCTTTGAATAAAAGTATAAACGAAATTTGTCCTTTTTCTGCACTGTTTGGCTTTGTTCTTAAAATATAAAATAAGATATAAAATGTATACATAGGCTACATGATAAGGGGAAAGAGAGCTACAACTGGTGAGGGAGGTAGAGAAAGAGAGGCAGAAACAAAAAGGAAAGAAATAGGTAGAGAGTGAGAGACAGAGATAGAGAAAAAGAGAGAGACAAACAGATATACAGACTGAGAGAGAGAGAGAGAGAGAGAGAGAGAGAGAGAGAGAGAGAGAGAGAGAGAGAGAGAGGCAGACATGGGCTTACATAGATGAGCGAGAGGGAAGACAGAAAGACAAAGAAGAGATTATTTACGAGTAATGAACATGAAAAGGGAAACTTAAAGAAAAGAAGAATGTTACAAAGTTGATTGAGGAAAGATAATTGCAGAAAAAGCAGAGGAAAATGGGTGGCGTGTATATGCATGAGAGAGAAAGAGAGAGAGAGAGAGAGAGAGAGAGAGAGCACTAGGGGGTATATAAGATAAAAGGGGGAGATAGGTAATGGAATCATCAAAGAAGGGGGAATCCCACCCTCTCCCTTTCTCCCCGACCCTTTCATCTCAGGGGGATTGTGACGATGAAAGAGGAAGATAAAGCACCTAGGTGGTATATAAGATGAAAGGGGGAGAGAGGTATTAAAATGGAATCATCAAAGAAGGGGAAATCCCTACCCCTCTCCCTCTCTCCCCCTTTCAACTCGGAGGGGGTGTGGCGACGAGAGAGGAAGATAGAGCACTAGGGGGTATATAATATTCAAGATTAAATATTCAAGATAATTTATTATCACGTGACTTTGGGAGAGGGGCTGGCTGTCGTTCTTGGACTGCAGCAGCCACAGCGTAAAAACAGCTGATCGAAGAAGGTTTTTGCATAGGAAGACCGCGCATGCGCATTACCAACTAAAACACGCCAAAACATCCCCTGTCGCCGGCTGGACCCGCCCCTGGTTAAAGGAAAATGTAACTGGAGCGATTATTGACGGTAGGCTTCACTAAAGCATTCGATGTTATTGATATTTTTTTAATGTTTAGAAAAATTGAACTTTGGTCCGTCGTTTCGAAAGTGGGTCGAGGTCGTTGTACGAACATATTGGCCCGAATTCACAAAGGAGGTTTGTTGGCAAACCTAGGTTTATGTGCGTCATATGGCGCGTTTCGACGCTTTTCAAACCAAGGTTTGTTTGACGCATATAAACCTAGGTGTTGTATCTCTGATCACATGTGTGCTCTGGTGGCCTAATTTGGACAAACACATTGAATCACTGGCAAGGAATTGTCACACTTGTCTCAGTATGAGGAGTCAACCCACGGAAATGGCCTTCAAGAGTTTGGGAGCGAGTTCATGCAGATTTTGCAGAGCTAGATGGCCAACATTTCTTTTTACTAGTTAATGTTTACTCCGAATGGATGGAAGTCTATCCAATGAGAACTACAAAAACTAGTGCTATGATTGATGTACTACGGCACATATTTGCTACCCACGGACTTGCTGAACACTTTGTATCAGATAATGGACCGCAATTCATTTCTGCACAGCTCGCCGAGTTCTTCAAGAAGAATGGGGTGGATCACATTCGAGTTCCACCTTATCATCCTTCTTCTACCGGAGCTGCTGAACGTTGCGTTCAAACCTTGAAGCAGAATCTGAAGGCATACACGGAGAGTAGTTTGACTACTCAACACTAGGTCTGTCGACAAACCTCCTTTGTGAATTCGGGCCATTAAGTTCATTGTAAATGGATGGAAATCAGAAACGTTTCCAGTCAAGAGAGGGAGACGTAAAGGATGTCCCCTCTCAACATTATTGTTTATTTTGGCAGCTGAATTTATGGATAATAGAGTTAGGAAAATAATATCATTCAGAAATTAAATTATGAGTGAGATAGTGATATTAAACTTGAATAATAAAGAAAATTTATATAACGAAATAATGAAATATTTTTTCTTTCTCGTAAGTGGAATACTCTTCTGCCTCATTTGTTATCTATATCTACACCCTCATCTCTCTCTGGCTTTCTCTTTCTCTGTCACTGTCTCTCACTCTCTACCTCTGCGTTTCCTTCTTTGTTTCTGTCTCTCTTTCTATACCTCCCTCACCAGTTGTAGCCCTTTTCCCCCTTATCATTTATGCATACATTTTAAATCACTTTTTCCTCTTTGCCTTGACATCATTACGATTCTTAGGACACAGCCAGACAATGCATACAAGACAAACTTCGTTTTCTCTTTTAATCAAAGAAGGACATTATTAAATACAAAAGATTGTAGTCGAAAGCTCCTGGTATTAAAAAATGCTACTTAAACATTCCATTCTGAATAGTGACAAAGTCAAACTAAATTTATCTACAATTCATTTAGAAACAGGAATGCACACGAGCATAAAAATATATGGATATCAAATGAGTTGTACAATTTTTAAAGCTACCATATGACAATTATGCAGACATATTATGAGTAGGAGGAACAAAACTGAGCATAACGCATACTTCGTAGGTTAGGGTATTTTTTGTGTATATGTGTGTGTGTATGTGTGTGTCTAGGAGGGGGTTGACCCTCCAATAAAATATGAATTTAAATTCTAATGATAAACATAATTATAATGATAATAATATGCAGAAGGGTAATATATTTCTAATTTTTGTTATTTTTTTCTCACTTTAATGTTGTGATAATTTGCATAGTTTTGATTTAATGGTTTAAAATAATCATTTTATCCATCTTAATTCTCAAAATAATAAATTGTTATCACTTAAAATTTAAGGAGAAAAACAACGACTAGACCGAAGACTACTCCTATCCGTGTCTCCTTGCGGAGACTACGGTTAGCAGCTAAACGGAGTGCGTTCATATTGTTCAACACAGCGTCCGTATGCGATATCGATATCAGTTTGGCTGCTAAAAAAAGGCTGCTAGCTTCTGCTTGGCACTAGGGGGTACATAAGATGAAAAGGGGAGAGAGGGAGACGGGTTAGCCTTTTGACAAGGCCTCGTTGACTCTGGCTAAGCGGCTGAGATGAGTCTAGATACCCGGAGTGAACGCGCGACCGAATGACGAATGTCACAGGTCTGGACAATTCGCACTGGCGTTCATTCAGGTTTTCGCGATTAGTCTCTTTTTAGTCGCTCGGCGTCTATCAGGCATGTGGCCTTGTTTAAAGGCTAGAGACGGGTGGGATTTCCCTTCTTTATGGTTTCTATTACCGTCTGGATATCATGTTGCTTAGCATTTGTCAACACTGCACCATTGTATTTCATAATCGTCATATCAGATAAGGAGAATTGTACTGACTTGCTTATCAGGTAAGCGGCGACAACGAAATGTTCATACGTTGTGTTTGATATCAAATTGCAAGTTGTGTTCTTCGGGACGTAAATGTGGAGTCCATGTAACCATGAACCTAATACAAATTGTAACGTTGCCAGCAACACATAGGAATAACAGTTAAATTGTGAACAACTGGTAGCAAGTTATATCTAAAATTTCATGCAAACAGAAGCAAAATGTGGAAAGTCGTAATAATCTCACTCCTTGGAATTCTGATAGCTATACAGGTAATTATAATTATTTTTAATTCATCCTCTTTTTTAATCAATTATTCTAATATTATTTGAGGGTAGGGGTAGTCAATTCTTTATAACAATATCTCAGAATTATTTTCTTCTTCTTTATATTTGTTTATCCACGGTAAGGTCTGCTTAACACTTATGTTATGACAGTTTTTAAAGTATGAAAAACTATGGAACTTAAAAGGTCACTACACAAATTACCAATTTGGTTATCAGTTTGTGACGTCTGTTATGTACTCTTACTTAAGGTACACAGATGAATACTCAAGACAGATAATAGCATACGTTTGATACTCGTGGTATAAGATTCCAAAGCAAGTATATTGCGCAAGGCACATGCGCAGCTTTACAATTGTGGGTCATCGTATGACGTCATCAATATATAACATCTCTCCCCCTTAGTTTTAAAGCCCCTTCTTAAAATTATAAGACAGTGATTGTAAGAACAAATATCGTAGGTATGAAATGATAGGTAATCCAAACTATGATTACCTCGAATACTAGCATTAAGCCATATGTCATGAACAGTTTGCAAATCCACTTTTTTAACAAGTTGAGTATACTTTTTTGTTGTACATTAACTTTATATCAAATGATTTCTATAGACTTGAAATTGACAAAATGAGTAAAGGCATCGATTCCTTTTATTGACTATTATTACAAATATGAAACAAGTGAGATATGGTTTATTAATTAGAATTAAAACATGATTAACAGTTTGCATCAGTCAAAATTTAATCAATTCCATAGTAATTTGGTTTTCTTCGCTCTCGTCTAGGGTAATCCTTTCTACCGGCATCGCGATTGACGTCGCGATTTTCGTCGAAGTCGTCTTCGCGGATGTCTGCTTGATCTTCGTGAATATCTTCGCGATCATTATTATCGTTATCAGAATTGATAACATCATCTTCATCGAGTGTAGGGACAACACCTTCGTTCGCGTAGTCTTGTTTCCGCGCGGTCGATGATGAGGAAACTCGACTTCGGAGTTGACATTGCTTCGGAGCTGACATTGACCACATGTGATACTGGACCGGTACGGTCGGTTATTTTACCGGGTAACCATTGGTTGCCTCGAGCATAATTTCTCACAAGGACGTCGTCGCCTACATTGAATTCACGAAGGGCGTGAGTAGTGTGAGCGATCTTTTGGGCGAACTGCTTTTTCTCTACGGTTGCGTTCACATCTGGCAGAACTGACGTAATGTGAATACGCAGTTTGCGATTCATTAGCAACTCTGCCGGTGATTGCTTTGTAGTAGCTTGCGGTGTTGTACGGTAACTTAACAGGAACCGCGATACCCTAGTGTGAACGGGACCACTCATTTTTCGGAGGGCTCCTTTCACGTTTGTTGGCTCTGGTGCCTTGGTGATTGCTTCCACCCTGTCCTCCATCGGATGTAGACCCTTCGCAGTATATGTATGGCCGAGGTAATCAACCTCGTCCTTGAGAGACGCACATTTATCCTTCTTCAAGCGTAACCCTGCTTCGCGAAGAACGTCCAATACCCGCTTCAGGTTCTTTAGATGTTCTTCCGTTGACTCTCCTGTGATGAGCAGGTCATCTAAGTAAACTGCCACGCCTGGAATGCCAGCCAGCAACGATTCCATAGTCCGCTGGAACACTGAGGGCGCTGTCGATACGCCAAATGGCAGTCGCTTGTAGCGGAAAAGTCCTCTGTGGGTATTGATGGTCACCAACTCCCTCGATTTCTCCGACAGGACCAATTGGTGATATGCGTGTGAGAGGTCCAGTTTTGAGAATTGCTTTCCGTTTGCGAGCCTCGCAAACAGTTCCTCTACTCGAGGTATAGGATAGGTGTCGGAACGAGCGGCTGAATTTATGGTTGTTTTGTAGTCGCCACAAACCCTGATTGATCCGTCTCCTTTTACTCCAGGAACTAGTGGAGCCGCCCAGTTCGATGTTCAAATATTGAACTGGTTCTATGATGTCATTCGCTAGCAGGCGATCCAGTTCCTCATCCAGCCTCTTTCGCAGTGCGAACGGCACTGGTCGGGCCTTTAGGAATCTCGGCGAAGCTCCTTCGTCGATATCCAGGTCAACTTCCACACCTTTCAACTTCCCGAGTTCTGGTGCGAACATATGGCACGCCACAGCCGTCATAATTGGTCGAGTTTACAAAAAAGCAGTCGACTTTACAAAAAAGCAATCGAGTTTCCAAAAAAGCAGTCGAGAAAAAAAAAAAGCAGTCGAGAAAAAAAAAAGCAGTCGAGAAAAAAAAAAAAAGCAGTCGAGAAAAAAAAAAAGCAGTCGAGAATAAAAAACTAGAAATTTAATTCGTCATGGGGACGAATTAGGTGGTCTGTCTTCAAGTCTTCTGATAGATTATAATATTTACTATATTGAGAAAGGGAGAAGTTATATAGACATGTAAACAATGATGATCATCATGATGATCATGATGATGATGATCTTGATAGTAATGGGGATGACGATGACACACATTTAAACATACGGGACTAGATCTAGGCCTACATTTACTAAAGTTGGACCCCGGCCCACTCTCATTACGTTGTATTATCAGCTTTATTCGTCATAAAAATGAATAAACACAAACTTTGGTTTCTTACCGTACAAATGATACTGGAGTGAAAGAAAATCACTGCAGAATAGCGGATTATGTACAAGATTAAGATGTTGCTTCGATAAGAATCCCGTTGTTTGCAACGGGACAGCTGATCACGGCGAAGGTAAAAATGTACTAGAATTATGTCCCGGCATGCTTTGCGATGAAACAACCGTGTAGGCTCGACGGCTTTTTTTATTTTTTATTCTCGACTGCTTTTTTGGAAACTCGATTGCTTTTTTTGTTAACTCGATTGCTTTTTTGTAAAGTCGATTGCTTTTTTGTAAAGTCGACTGCTTTTTTGTAAACTCGACCAATTATGACGGCTGTGGCGTGCCATACTTCTCACTCCAGTGTGAGAGCCACGTTTCTTCGTTTATTATGGTAACCGCTGAGCCAGTATTAACTTCCTTTCCTTTCACAGAAAGTTTCGTCATGTACGGCGGAGGTTTTGCTTTATTCACGGAATGTTGAAACAACCCGTATGTTTCGCTTTCCTCCTCCTCTTCCTCCTCTGCTATTTGATAGGTGCGGGACTTGTTGGAACTGGCCTGTTCCCGCTGCTGATAAGTGACTTTTCTTTGGTCCTTTTTCTTTCCCCTGGCTTTGCAAACCGCTACGTAGTGACCCTTTTTGCCGCAATGGAAACAGTCTCCATCTATCGCCGGACAGTCCGCGCCTTGTTTGTGGGGTCCTTCACCGCATCGACCACACCTAGAATGTTTCTCTGAAAACTGGCGTTGCGTTGGCATACGACGGCCACCAGCAAAAGCGATTTTGTTTACCATGTCGCTTCTCTGATTTTGTTCTCGTAGATCCGCCTTATTTTTTATCTGCCAACTCCATTGCCAAGGCGATGTCTTTTGCCCTCTCGAATGTTAATGTCGGCTCTGCCAATAATCGTCTCTGTATACGATCATCCGCCACCCCGCACACAATTCTATCTCTCAACATTTCATCCAAAATGGTGTCAAACTTACATTCGATTGCTACTCGTCGCAGCTCTGCAATATAAGTCGAAATTGATTCCTCCGGCTTTCTAGCACGACTGTTGAACTTGATCACCGATCAACAATCACCGAGGGCTTTGGATCCCGATGGTCAGTCATTAATTTAACAAGTTCTTGGAAGTCAACTTCCCCCGGGTTTCTTGGTGCTGTCAAACTTGACATCAACTTGTAGGTTGAAGCTCCACATACACTTAGTAAGATGGATCTCTTTCGTCCCCCATCCACGATGCTGTTGGCGTCGAAGTAGTGCCCCATACGTTCAATGTACTGGGGCCAACTCCCTTCGTCCTCCCGAAATTCACCAATTGTTCCGAAAGTAGCCATTCCTGGGTATCAAAGCTTTACCAAAAAGTAGAATAAAACACAAAGTTTATCCTCGTCGCCAAAATAGTTGTTATGTACTCTTACTTAAAGGGATCCGGTAACTTTGTCTCAGATTCTGAACAAAATTCTGGATTTAGCTCATGATGCAATGATAATTATAAACCTTTAGGTCAGTCAGGAACCCCAAGACTTTTACAAGCCGATCGCCTGTCTGATTATCAAGATATTTATGATTGGAATTACAAATTTTGAAAACCGTTCGCCTGACGGTTTTCATAACACTACGGTCTATTGGGGAAAACGAGTATGGTAAAACCGGTCACTCAAAGGTTTTTACTTTTTTTGAGGCACTTCTTGATCATTTTGAAGCGCAATTTTTTCAGGGCTTCAATATTACACCATATCACAGACACTGATAACACGTAGGGCCGTGTATCTCAGATTTAACATTGTTAAACGATCCCTTTAAGGTACACAGATGAATACTCAAGACAGATAATAGCACACGTTTGATACTCGTGGTATAAGATTCCAAAGCAAGTTTATTGCGCAAGGCGCATGCGCAGCTTTACAATAATGTGGGTCATCATATGACGTCATCAATATATAACAACGTCATTGCCTCACTATTTATCAATTGCTTTATATTATTTTATCCCATTAATTTTATCCCCCAAAACTAGATTTCCCCTTGCATGCCTTGGCCCAGGTAATATGATCTGTATCATAGTGCGTGCATGACATTTTGAAGAATTGATACTATTTTCTGAATATTATATATTTATGATCGTTAATTTTTTATATAAATAGTTTATCAAAATTCACAGTTTTCATGAATAAACTGAAACATATTACTGTATATGAGTGCATCCACACATAAACATATTACTATCGATTTAACTCGGATGCTGGTGTGAAGAAATAAGATTTAAGAGGCGGAAAATGGAAATTTAAATCATCAATATATAGAAAACAATTAGTAGATAGTGAGGCAATGACGTCACAGACTCATGAGTGAGCTGCCAATTTGTCTTGTGATTTTCAAAGTGATTTTCAATTAAAAGTTCATAACTTTCTTATTAGTTATCCGATTTTGCTCAAACCCTTTTTTATTGGTTTGTCTCATTTTCCTGCATCTATTGAAAGTAAGTTCTTTTTTGTAATGGACATGCGGGGAGGGAGGGGGTACTCACATACTAAGACATACGGGGGATATGCCGCTCTTTTTATTCCCCCTTTTCACACAAGAATCCCTGAAAATGGCTCTCATTTTTAACTAAAATATCACTAAACCTGTGTCTGTTTTTCCAAAATTTCCAAATCATGCAAACATCCCAAAATTGTGGAAAATGGGCCTTTATTTAGAGAAAAAAATCCCCCAAATGGTACTCTTTTCCCGCCAAATGACCCTTAAAATGGGTAGTGGTTAATAGAAAAAGTAGAGGAAAATGGATGGCGTGTATATGCATGAGAGAGAGAGAGAAACAGGTGGTAAAAGTAGGAAAAAAACGACGTCAAAAGAAAACGAATGGAGGAAGAGAACAAGAGAGGAAGAGAGACAGAAAGATGAGATTTTGTTTAATGAGGGACACCGGAAATCTTGTTTATTTTAGATTGTGAAATAAACTTACCCATCAGTTGAATGTTGAAACTTTAAGGTGATATTGGAAATCAATTAAGCTCCTGGACATCTCGATTTTTGTACTTCTAAATTATTCTTAGAGGAGTATCATAAAAGAAATATGCAAAGTAAGTATATTTTCAGACAAGCATGTAATCTTGATTTTCGATCTTCATGTTTGACTAAGTTGCTATCTGTAATTGCCATTATTAATACCAATTATCATACAAACTTTTTGCAACATGGTTGATGATATTTTGTATTTTTCTGATATTGTCAACTTTTTTCTTCTTCTTTTCCAGAGCGTAGACACATCATGCACCTATACCAGTTATGGCGTTAACTATTATTACAGGTGAGTCACGTGACCTTTACCAATCATCTAATTTGTTCGCTAGTAATCATGATTGACAATCATACACTTATCGAGTTTGTGCAATGACCGGTATGCAAACAACTTCTATCCACACATCTCTCTCTTTCTTTCTTTCTTCTCTCTCTCTCTCTCTCTCTCTCTCTCTCTCTTCTCTCTCTCTTCTCTCTCTCTCTTCTCTCTCTCTCTCTCTCTTCTCTCTCTCTCTCTCTCTCTCTCTCTCTCTCTCTCTCTCTCTCTCTCTCTCTCTATCTTTATATCTCTCTCTTTCTCTCTCTCGCTCTCTCTATTCCTATCCGCCCATCTCTCTCACTTTCTCTTCCATTATTGTCACCCATTCTAGTTGCTCAAGTAGTGAGTACTGCTGTTACACATCTGGCTGTTGCACCCCGCCGGTAAACTTCTACAGTCTATGGTATTTCTGGTGAGTATAAACATTCTTACTTATACCAGCTTGTACGTGCATGAACCCAAATATTCTAGAGTTTATAGTCAAATCAATTAATTAATGACAGAAAATGATATGAAGGTTATGATTGACTGATTGGTTGAAGAATTATTATTATTATCATTGTTTTTTGTTATTATTAATATTATTATTATTATTTTTATTATTATTATTATTGTTATTATCATCATCATCATTATTGTTATTGTTAGTACTGTTATTGATATTTTTCTTATCATTATTATTATTCTCATTATTACTAGTAATATCATCATTATTAGTAGTATTATCATCATTATCATCATCATCATCATCATCGACATCATTATCCTCATCATCTTCTGAAGTAGTAGTAGTAGTAGTAGTAGTAGTAGTAGTAGCATTGTTGCTGCTGATAATGTTGTTTTTTGTTCTTAATAATGTCATCACCATTGCTATGATTTTGTAACATCATCATCATTATCATTACTTTCATTATCATTACTATCATTATTACAATATTCATATTCTATGATTTTCCACCAATAGGTTGGGCATCGTCATATTCTTCGTCATATTTTCCGGACTTAGCGGGGCTTACTACAGACATAGCAAACGCATGCTCTTGCTTCGAACGCACCCTACCCCCATGGTGCAAGCTAGCGCTGTACAACAGACTATGGCGGTATCTGCTACAGGTAAAGGCAGAGACAAAATAAATGCAATGATTGGATTTTGTTTGGAAACCACCCCTCCCCCTTACGCCCCCCCCCCCCCCAAAAAAAAAAAAAAAAATTATGAACACAACAACTTAAAACTTTACTTTTGCGGGCCGTATGATACGAAATGACACAATGCATCTTACCACTTCGTTACAATCAAATGGTAAAATGTGGGCATGGCTACACCTAGCTTCCCCGTATTCTTTAAAATGAATTAGGGCCAGTTTTTCGTCCCAATTCTTCTAAATAAAAGATGGTATAAAACTGCCCTCCGACATTTATGTTTTTTTTTTCGTTTGAATGGAAACAAAGTTCTGTACACTTGTATTATTCATAATTAGGCCTATCATGACGTATTGTAGCATATTATTTAGATGAAAACTTAACATTTCTAAAGGCTTTTCCACTTCTTCCAGAGAAATTGGAATAGTCTTGTACATGTATTTTCTTTTGAAGAATAATACATAACCTTTATGATTACAGTAAAATTTCGAACAAGCACTAATTTTCCTTGTATTATTTTCGGGTGTCTGAAAATTGCTTAATGCTTTGTATCCTTCTTTTCATCTCTCTTGCCCTACCTTTCAGCATCATCTGGTAATCCCGGTCATCCACCACCACCACCAGCCTACAACCAGGGCATTGACAACACCAAACCTAACATGGGGGTAGCTCCGAACCCCTCGGGGCCCAGTGTAGACCCTCCCGTCTAAAACCCCAACCCTAACCCCAACCCCAATCCCGACACCAACCCCAACCCCAACCCTAACCCCAACCCCAACCCCAACCCCGACACCAACCCCCAACCCCAACCCCAACCAAGGGGTAGCGGTTCAGGTCAACTGATATCATGTTAAACGCCCCCCCCCCCTCTTCCTTCCGTCCATTCAAATTGTCAGTGCTTTCGGAATGTTATGCTATATGTCTTTCATACCTCCACTGAAATCAACCTTAATATGTATTACATTACGGCCATTTCTTGATTTGTATATGGAGCTATTGCGTTATAATCCAGAGTTATATTTTGTTTTTGTTTTCAAATTAATTTTTAAATTTTGTGTTTAAATGTGCAAATCGCTATACGATCTAGAATTATACCTGAAAGTTAGTTTCTTTTTCATTTTTATTTTCTTTGTTTTTATGAATTTTTGTAATGCTGCTTCATAGCGTGCAAAGAGAATACTGTAGTCAGGGAAAGTTACCCTTACTTAATTTTTGTCTGCAAATTTCGATTGGTTTCAGTTTTGTCTTTACATGTATATTGCAAAATAAGACCAAATACTCATGTCTTTCTCTGTTTTATAATTCTTGAAACGGGCTCATGGATTGTGATACTATAGTAGTAGGAATCCTGGGTCCGTCTTATAAAGAGTTGCGATTGATCCTAATCAATAGCAACTTTGCAGTCCGCTATCTCTCATCTACATACTTAGTTGCAATTGGTATATGAATCGCAAATAAGTTGCGATTAATATCAACTCTTTATATGAAAGACGGAGCCTTACTCGTCATATCAATATCATTTTTTTATTATTTTTTTTTTTTTTGGGGGGGGGGGGGGGGGTCAAATACGAATGTGATGAGAACTCGTCTCTGGAATTCTTCTATTTTCTTGTAAACTTGGTTCATGTATATTACTACAAGGGCTGAAGACCATGCATCGTACAATTTAAGCAATGATAATGATGTATGTCATAGGATTAAAAATGCCTTTCTAGTCATCTATTGGATTACAGACAACTTCCAGTATACGTTTCTTTAAAACTCATCATCAAATGTATATATCATAAATGTTGCGAAAACAAAGAAGCACATACGGTAATTCAGTGATCTATTTTTTACATTAATTTTCATCAAGTTGTTTAATATTTCAAATTGACATGTTGAAAGAGATGGGCATCACTTTAGTAAAATCCTACGAAATGCTTCTGAGGTCTTGCTCAAATTATGCAAGGATTGCGACTCTTACTAGTAAAACTATATGTTGTTTGTAACATAATAATAATACAATTTTTGACGTTTGCATTTGAATAAATTTAGTGTACAGTGTGTTCCAAAATTACTGTTGAAAAATTATTTTGTTATATTGTAAGTCGGTAATATCCTCCTACTCATTTTGCTGCAGAATTGTCATACGGTAGCTTTAACATTGTACAACTCATTTGATATTCGTATATTTGTTTGCTTGTGTGAATTCTTGTTTCTAAGATGAATTGTAAATTAATTTGGATTGACTTTGTCATTATTCAGAATGGGATGTTTAAGTAGCATTTTTATATACCAGGAGCTGTCGAGTGCAATCTTTTGTATTTAATAATATCCTTCTTTGACTAAAAGTAAAAACGAAATTTGTCTTTTTTCTGCACTGATCGGCTTTGTTCTTAAAATATGAAATAAGATATAAAATGTATACATATGCTACACGATAAGGAGAAAGAGAGCTACAACTGGTGAGGGAGGTAGAGAAAGAGAGACAGAAACAAAGAAGGAAAGACATATGTAGAGAGTGAGAGACAGAGATAGAGAAAGAGAGGGAGAGAGAGAGAGAGAGAGAGAGAAACAGACAGACAGAGAAAGAGAGAAAGAGAGAGAGAGAGAGAGAGAGAGAGAGAGAGAGCGCGAGGCAGACATAGTCTGACATAGATAAGCGGGGGAAGACAGAAAGACAAAGGAGAGAAATATGGAGAGTATGAACATGAAAAAGGAAACTTAAAGAAAAGAAGAATGTTACAAAGATGATTGAGGAAAGATAATTACAGAAAAAAGCAGAGAAAAATGGGTGGCGTGTATATGCATGAGAGAGAAAGAGAGAGAGAGAGAGAGAGAGAGAGAGAGAGAGAGAGGGGGAGGGAGAGAGAGCACTAGGGGCATATAAGATAAAAGGGGGAGATAGGTAATGGAATCATCAAAGAAGGGGGAATCCCACCCTCTCCCTTTCTCCCCGACCCTTTCATCTCAGAGGGATTGTGACGATGAGAGAGGAAGATTTAGCACCTAGGTGGTATATAATATGAAAGGGGGAGAGAGGTATTAAAATGGAATCATCAAAGAAGGGGAAATCCCTACCCCTCTCCCTCTCTCCCCCTTTCATCTCGGAGGGGGTGTGGCGACGAGAGAGGAAGATAGAGCACTAGGGGGTATATGATATTCAAGATTAAATATTCAAGATAATTTATTATCACTTGACTTTGGGAGAGGGGCTGGCTGTCGTTCTTGGACTGCAGCAGGCACAGCGTAAAAACGGCTGATCGAAGAAGGATTTTGCATAGGAAGACCGCGCATGCGCATTACCAACTAAAACACGCCAACACATCCCTGGACACGCCCCTGGTTGAAGGAAAATGTAACTGGAGCGATTATTGATGGTAGACTTCACTAAAGCATTCGATGTTATTGATATGTTTTTTGTTTTTTTTAATGTTTAGAAAAATTGAACTTTGGTCCGTCGTTTCGAAAGTGGGTCGAGGTCGTTGTACGAACATATTGGCCCGAATTCACAAAGGAGGTTTGTTGACAAACCTAGGTTTATGTGCGTCATATGGCGCGTTTCGACGCTTTTCAAACCAAGGTTTGTATGACGCACATAAATCTAGGTCTGTCGACAAACCTCCTTTGTGAATTCGGGCCAATATGTTCAGTCATTGTAAATGGATGGATATCAGAAACGTTCCCAGTCAAGAGAGGGAGACGTCAAGGATGTCCCCTCTCAACATCATTGTTTTATTTTGGCAGCTGAATTTATGGCTGAGAGAGTTAGGAAAATATATCATTCAGGAATTAAATAATACGTGAGAAAGTGATATCAAACTTAAATAAAAAAAGAAAATTCATATGACGAAAAAATGGAATGTATTTTCTTTTTCGTGTGTGGAATACTTTTCTGTCTCATTTGTTATCTATATCTAAACCCGCATCTCTCTCTCTCTCTCTTTCTCTATCTCTGTATGTCACTCTCTACCTCTGTATTTCCTTCTTTGTTTATGTCTCTCTTTCTCTACCTCCCTCACCAGTTATAGCTCTCTTTCCCCTCATCATTTATGCATACATTTGTTTTCATTTCCCCCTCTTTGCCTTGACATCATTACGATTCTAAGTACACAGCCCAAAATGCATAAAGGACAAACTTCGTTTTTCTTTTTCATCAAAGTAGGATATTATTATTTACAAAAGATTGCACTCGAAAGCTCCTGGTATATAAAAATGATACTCAAACATTCCATTCTGAATAGTGACAAAGTCAAACCAAATTCATCTACAATTCATTTAGAAACAGGAATGCACACGAGCATAAAAATATATGGATATCAAATGAGTTGTACAATTTTTAAAGCTACCATATGACAACTATGCAGACATATTATGAGTAGGAGGATATTACCGAATAATAGTATAACAAAATAATTTTTCAACAGTAATCTTGGAACACACTTGCACTGTAAACTAAATGTATATAAACGCAAATGTCAACATTTCACTGCATTATGTTACAAAACAACATAAGTAAGAGTCGTAAACCTAGCATATTTTGAGCAAGGCCTCAGAAGCATTTCGTAGGATTTTACTAAACACAATTTTGGTCTAAAGTGATGCCCATCTCTTTCAACATGTCAATGTGAAATATTAAACAACTTGGTGAAAATTAATGTAAAAACTTGATCACTGTCTGAATGACCTTATGTGCTTCTTTTTTCGCAACATTTACAATATCATTGCATGATGAATTTTAAGGAAACGGATTTTGGAAGTTGTCTGTAATCTTAAAGATGACTAGAAACGCAATTTTACTCCTATGACATATATCATTACTATTGCCAAGATTGTACCATGCATGGTCTTCAGCCGTTGCAGTAATATAAACCAAGTTTACAAGAAAATAGAAAATTATTAAAGGCAACTTTTTATCATACACGTATTTGATCCCCCTCTCTTAATAGTGTTTCATCAATTGATATGATGCATAATCCAGGATTCCGTCTCATAAAGTTGATATTAATCGCAACTTATTTGCGATTCACAGCGGACTGCAAACTTGCTACTGATTAGGATCAATCGCAACTCTTTATAAGACGGGCCCAGGATTCCTACAATCCATGAACCCGTTTCAAGAATAATAAAAATAGAGAAAGACCTCAATGTTTTGCAATATATAGACAAAATCAAAATCAATCCGAATTTGCCGAAACAAAAATTGAGTGATTCCCCTGAATCTTCCCTGACTACACTTCTCTTTGCACTCCATGTAGCAGCATGTAGGCCTAATAGATTTGTTTTGCACTGTATTCATCAAAATATAAAGCAAACCAAATAAAAAAAAAAGTAACTCACTTTCAGGTACATGTATTAATTCTAACTCGTATAGCGATTAGTATATTTACACATAATTATTATTGAAACTTGAGAAAATATAATGCTTGATTATGACGCAATAACTCCATATATACAACTTAAGACTGAAATCAATAAGGTTAAATTCTAATTGAGGTATAAAAGACAAAGCATACTGTTCGAAAGCACTAAAACGTGAATGGAAGAAGGGAAGATGTTCGAAAAGATAAAGGCAAAGAGGGAAGAGTGAAAAGGGCCGTTAAGTTTGCAGCGTCGCAGATAATGCCTGTTGTAAGACAGTGACATTTTACAAAAGATAAATATGAAATGAAAGGTGGAAAATTGCGTAAGATTCATGTTTTGTCTCTCTGTAGTGTCAGGAATGGAATTTGATGGAGACGAAGCTAAATGTTTGTCCCTCCATGTTGAATTTTTTAAAACGTTAACGCATTGTTTTGTATGTTCTTATTGTCATTCATCGAATTGTGGAAAGAATAAATTGAATTAGATCGAATTGTTGCAGACATGTTTGTAATTATCATGGCTCCTTGTTCCCGGCTCCGTTCTCCGAGCAGAGAAGCTGGAGATTACTGCAGCATTAACTATCTATTACATTTCATTGGCGTACGGTATGAGATGATGAAGCGGATTCAATCAAATGATTGGTTGAGAGCGTAAACGTGATTAGGCATTAATTTTACCTAACACGTAATTTGACTAATGACCGGTCATTAGTAACATCGTGTTGTAAAAGACAATTTTATAAAACAAATAAAACACCATCTTAAAAAGCAAATAATACACATCGTTTTGTTCGGGCATTAGTAAAATTACCTACACTCGGTTCCTTCAAAACAGTCCAAACAACTTCGGCTATCACCTCGGGCGTGTTAGACTGTTCCAAAGGTACCTTGTATGGGTATTTCTTTCTACTAATGCCCTCAATGCTGTGAAATATTTGGATATTATCATGGTTATTAACGCAATCGAATTGACGTCCCGCGTGCAACAGGCTTACCCTTAAGGGTATCAGGAAAATCATGGACGCGATATCAGTAGTGAACCGCTCCCCCTTGTGGGTTGTTGTAGTTGACGGGAGGGGCTGCATTGTGCCCCATGGGGTACGGTGCTGCCCCCATGTTGGGTCCGGTGTTGGGTCCGGTGTTGGCTATCACCTGGTTATAGGTTGGTGGTGGTTGTGGATAGCCTGGTGGTGGTTGTGCATAGCCGGGTGGTGGTTGCGGATAGCCGGAATAACCGGACGATGCTGAAAGGAAGAACAAGGAGATGACAAGAATGATATAAAAATGGATTAAGCAATTTCAGACACCCGAAAATAATACAAGGAAAATTAGTGCTTGTTTGAAAATTTACTGTGTACAATTCTTCAAAAGAAGATACATGTACATGTAAACGACTATTCCCATTTCCCTTTAAGGAGTGAAAAGCCTATAGAAATAATCGGTTTACTTTTGCAGAAGATGTTATAATATGTCACGAATGGCCGAATTATTTATAATACAATTGTACAGTTGTTTCCATTCACCCTAGCTCCCCTCTCCTCAACAACAAAAATCATGAATGTACGAGAGGGTTTTATACCATCTATGAATTTGTAGAATGGGGACGAAATACCTTAAGTCATTTTAAAGAATACAGGGATAGAGTAGGCATGCCCACATTTTGACCATTAATTGTTAACAAGTGGTAAGTAGTAAGATAAAGTCGGCATTGTGTCATGTCGTATCATACGGCCCGCACAAATTGTGTTTACAATATTTGTGTTCAGAATTTCGCGGGTGGGGGTGGGGGGGGGGGGGGGGGAGGAGAGGGGTTTCTAATGCATTTATTTTGTCTATGCCCTTACCTGTAGTAGATACCATCATGGTCTGACCGCTAGGTTGCACCGTGGGGGCAGGGTGCGTTCGAATCATGATCGTGCGTTGCCTTTTTCTGTAGTAAGCTCCGCTAGCTCCGGAACATAAGGTGAAGAAGAGGATGATGCAGAACCTGTTATAGGTGGAAGTTATTATAATATGATTATCATAATAATAATGGTACTTTGATCATGATGTTTAAAGATAGTAGCAATGGTGATGTAATTATTAACAACAACAACAACAACATTATCAGCATCAAAAGTGCTACTACTACCACTTGTAAAGATGATGAGGATTTGATGTCAATGATGATGATAAAGATGATGAGACTAATGATAATAATGATAATGATTATAATAATTATAATAATAATATAATAATAATAATTATTCAACCAATCAATCAATTTTACCTTGTTTTTAATATCAATTTCTGTTCACCGAGTTCCCATTATTTTAGTTTGATAATAACGCTAGAACACTTGGGTTTATGCACGTAGAAGCTGGTAGAAGTAATAATGTATATTCTCACCAGAAATACCATAGACTGTAGACGCTCCCCGACGAGGAACTGCGATAGCAACAGCTAGATGTTCCACAGCAGTACTGACTACTTAGGCACCTAGAATGGGTGACAATAATGGGAGAGAGAGAGAGTGAGAGAGATTGGAGGATAGAACGAGAGAGAGAGAGAGAGAGAGAGAGAGAGTGAGAAAGAAAGAAATGGACAGAGAGAGAAAGACAGACAGACAAAAAGAAAGAGAGAGAGAGAGAGAGAGAGAGAGAGAGAGAGAAAGGGTGGCAGGGGATACAGGATGGTGCCGAACAGAAAGTGAAAAGACCACAAACAAGCCAAATATATCAACATATAGAAATGACGATTTCTTGAATTAAAAAAAAAGTAAGAAAGGGGATCGGTTTTCAAATTCATCAAAAAAAGGGACTCACAGACTAGAAAATGCCGCAAATTTTGCGTATATAATCGTCACGTAGAACGACGAAATGTAAATGGATGATCTTACGATTTGTATGATGGAAAAACACATATTCTGAAATCATCGGAAAAAAGGTACTCAAAATTATGACTTAGATTATCTCCTGCTGCTATATATGAGCCTGTATGTCAGCTTTTTTTAAAAATTATTGTTTCGTTACCGTCAGTAACTAATGACTGTGTTCGTTATGCTAGCAATATCAGACGGCCAAGTTGAGCGAATGCATTGTTTACATAGCGGTCACTGCACAAACTCGATAAGTGCATGGTTGTCAATCATATGATTATCAGCGAACCAATTAAGATGATTGGTATAGGTCACGTGACTCACCTGTAATAGGTCGTATAGCCATATCCGTAATTATAATAGGAACATGATATGGCGTCTACGCTCTGGAAAAGAAGAAGGAAAAAAGTTGACAATATCAGAAATATTATAAAACATCATCAATCACGTTGCAGAAAATGTGTATGATAATTGGTGTTGATAATGGCAATTGCAGATAGCCGCCTAGTCAAACATGTTAATAAAACAAAATCAAGATTACATGCTTGTCTGAAAATTATAGTTTCTTTACGTATTTTTATGATTATACTCCTCGAAATTTTGAAGTACAATAATCAATAGGCCCAAAGATACAATCGATTTCCTATATGACCTTATTTTTTCAACAACAAACCTATAAGTGAGTATATTTCATAATCTAAATATTCAAGGTTGCCGGTGTCCCTCTATATTGAAATCTCATCTTTCTGTCTCTGTCTCGTCCTCTTCCTCTCCTTTTCTCTTCCAACATTCGTTTTCTTTTGACGTCGTTCTTTCTTTCTTTTATCAACTGTTCTCTCTTTCTCTCTCTCTCTCTCTCTCTCTCTCTCCCTTTCCCTCTCCCTATCGCCCCATTTCCCCTTCTCTAACCTTTCTCTCCCGTTCTTACTTCTTTCATACCCCCCCCCCTCTTTCTCTCTCTCTCTCTCTCTCTACTCACTTTTTGGATTGTACCTTACAACCCAGCCCCTATACCATTCACCCTCGCCCTCTTGCTCCTTTTCATGTACGGAGCAAAAAGTCAACATGCGAGACAAATATGCTTTTATCGTAGATCAATACAGCTTCAGTGTGAGTTGAAAACCATGTCGGATCCAAAACTGTCCCCTCTTAATCGTAACACACTGAGAATGAAATGGTTAACCGTGAGCGTACATCTTCCCCCCTTTTCTTTCATTTGGCCCATTTTTCTTTACGGTATGCACATGACGCTTAAAGTGACCTTAATTGTGCGTTATTTTCACACCCCGTTAAATCTATCGATTTTTCATGTACAAGGAGTTGGTGGGGGAAAAACATCCGCTGTTGTACACATAACTACTGCCATGATCGTGACTCTATAGGAATATGCACGATATAAACATGTGCATTAACAAATAATCTCCATGCATGTTTACTACTGCATTTTTTCGACTAGTAAATCAAAATGTGGGATGCAAAAGAAAGGATGGTGTGTGTGTGTGCGGGGGGGGATAATGGTCTTCTTGTGGGCATATGACGATATTTTCGCATAGCAATAATTAAGCAGACCTTACCATGGGTAAACATTTATAAAGAAGTAGACAATAAATTCTGAGTTATTGTTAGAAAAAACTGTTTACCCCTACCCTCAAAATATATTAGAATCATTTATTAAAAAGGAGGATGAATTAGAAGTAATCATAATTACCTGTACATCTATCAGAATTCCAAGGAGTGAGATTATTATAGCTGTCCACATTTTGCTTCTGTTTGCAGTTTAAGAAATTAGATATAAATGACGATCATTTGTTCACAATGTACTTGTTGCTCGTATGCTGCTGGCAATGTAACACGGAAGGCTTCACATTCACGGTCTAAAGAACACTCATAAATAACGGTATGAATACACAACTTGCACTTTGATATCAAACACAACGTGTACAGCGCGATGTATGTACAAGTCGTTGTCGACGCTTAACCAAACAACAAAACACTACAACTCTCCTTGTTTAATGCGACGAGTATGAAATACATTGGTGCAATATTGCTTATAAACATGATATCCGGATGGTACATGTAATAGAAACCATCAAAGAAGGCAAAATCACCCCAATAAAACCAGTACAGAGCGTTCGCAATCGGAGTTGTTTAATCCACACAGAGTGTTGAGCTGTGTCTGTTACGCGGCGCCATATTAGATTCCATTGTAATAGGTATGAGCGTCATGTCGTCTAGGTAACGCCAAACCAATCTTTCACAGAATATATTACTCCAGTGCACATCCTCAATCATCTCTTTGTGTATACATCCTCTCTCTCTCTCTCTCTCTCTCTCTCTCTCTCTCTCTCCCCCTGTGTGTGTGTGTGTGTCTCTCTCTCTTTCTCTCCCTCCCCCCTCTCTCTCTCTCTTATCTCACCCTCTCTATCTATCACTCTATATTTCTCTTCCTTTCTTTGACTCTCTCCTTCCAAATCGATGACGCTCCGGACCTTTCATATCTCCTTCTCTATCTATGTCTGTCCGTTTCTGTCTCTCCTCTCTGTATCTCCCCTCTTCTTTTCTCCTACTCTCCGTCCCGCCGTATCTCTCTCTATAATATCTTTCAGTATTTGCCTTTCCTTGCTCTCCCCTTCTCTCTCTCTCCCTTTCTCTCTCTCTCTTTCTCTTTATTTTTTTCTTCATTCTTTACCTCTCTATCTGTCTTTCTTTTCTTTTGTCCATCATTCTCCATCTTCCACTTTCTCCCTCTCTCCCTCTCTCTCCCTCTCTCACCCTTCCATCTGATATATAGTCCCTTATGCTCTATATTCTCTTTTTATATTTGTACTGAGTCAATTCTCTTTGTTGGACACACGCTTTGGTTTTGACAGTATTATCTGCTAACAGTGACAATGATAAACTCGTAATGATGTTACACCTATTGGGTTTATTTTACACTTTTTCAAATTTGTACTGCGTAAATTTTCGTTGTTGGACACACGCTTTGGTTTTGGCAGCATTATCTGCTGACAGAGGCAATGATAAACTCGTAATGATGTCAAACGTATTGGGCTTATTTCACTTTTTTTTTTAAATAACAAAGAAAATAAAATTAGTAGAAAACTTAAATGCCAAAATATCATGATCGCTTATCATTGATTGAATAAGGAATGTGCCTCTCGTGTATGTCTCTCTTTTCTGAGTGCGTTTCGTAAACCCACCTGCGGAAAAATTCAGATCTGACCAATAACCACATATTTGAATACAAATGATTTATTACAGGTTACATGTTAATAGTATGGTAGAAAAAAATCACTGTCACATAAAAAAGAAATCTTGAAGGAGCAATCGAATCTTGTTTCTGTATTTCTAGGATAAAGAAGACGTTTAGTTTGAGGATCCCTTCTCATCTCCCTTCACCCTTCACCACCCCTACCCCCGTGGGCTAAATAACTAATAGGAATCTGTTCCATTAACCTTTTCATTAAAAACGGTGGCAGGAGGCGGACCGAGGGAGAAATAAGCAATTCCCAAAACTCATTATAACTGTCCGATTTATTCTAGGCACAGCCTTTAATTACACCAAGATAAGATTTCGTCGCCCGAGTTCTCTAAATCTGACTTGATTCATATCATTCATTTTAATTCATAAATAGTTCCAAGGGGGACCGTGTGGGGGAAAGGGGGGGGGGGTCACATGCCCTATTTTTGGCGCTTTGTCACGCCCTTTTCTTTTATTGTTGCTTGTCAGATATATATTTTCATCAATCCCAAACTTATGATGACTAACTTTCTATGTATGCTTGTCAGAATGGGAATTAGACCCCCCCCCCCCCTTTACCAAGTTCTGGATCTGCTCGTGATAGAAGTTGTCTCGGAGGGAACAAGTCAGTGTGGTCTCACTGTTTTGGTATGTATAGCCATTGAACCTATTCTTTTGATTATTCATTGATTAAATAGTTTTCCTTGAATAAAATTTCCATGCTAGTCATGCTGGCGTTGGCACGGATTAGGAAGGGGAGCGGGGGGGGGGTGTACTTGTGCTCAATAACACGGCAAGGAAAAAATAAAGTTAAATATCAATACAAATAAGTAAGCTGATTAAAAGGGGAGGGGGCATTGAACAAAACCTACGGCCCCTTGCAACACCTAACCAATGTCTTTGTTGATATTGTTCATTTGTAGTTCATCTATCCAGTGAGCCTGACCGACCGACCGACCCCCACCCCCCACGATCCACGATGTCAGTGACCCCTTCAATGTCTGGACGTACGCTACGCCACTGAGTTACGAAGAGAACGGAGTCTCGAGAGTATTAAAATGAAAACAAGAAATAAATGAATTGTACAATTAAAAACCATATATTTCGACGAGGTTGCGAAGCCCGCCCCCCCCCCCCACTCCGAGAACGGACGGACCCCATGCGTGTTGCCAAAATGTCCTTTTCGTGACAAAAGAAAAAGGTCGACCCGTATTGACTTTACACACCGGACTTTTGCTGAAAGGGGGGGGGGGGGGGGGTGCTGAAAAAGGCTCGTATACAAAAGAAAAAGGTCGAGCCGTATTGACTTTACACACCGGACTTTTGCTGAAAGGGGGGGGGGGGGGGTCGGTTGGAACACGCATATGCGTACCCTAAATAACACTGAGTGGGGGGGGGGGCCGGGTTGCGAAGGAGGAAGAATTGTGGAATAATCAAATCGTAGTTGATATCCCTAAGCGTAACAGAACAGCCTTGCAATTAAATTTCCTTGTAACTTTCGGATTATCTACACTGCTCTACAGTGTAAAAGTACATACAAAACGTCTCAAATTATTGTTGAAATTAATCGAGTTTTCAAATGGTTTATTACTAAACCAGATACAGACCGTGTATACAGGCAGTCGTGCATGACCCCCCTCCCCCAAGCATAAACATTGCAAGTAGTATGCATATTTTATTGGCCTTAAAAAGGGGAGGGGCGTACCCCAGCTCATTCTCCTAAGCTCAAAACACTGTAAAAAATTTGTTTTGGTTGCTGTTAATTCATATAATTGCCACCATCTTCATGTGAGATGTGAGTTGGTCTAGCAGTAAGGTCAGCTTTCTGTCTTCGCATACAAACTGAGTCAGTGTACCCCGCTTCGAGATGGTGACATTAATGGTCGGTCCCCAGACGTAAATTATAATATCTGATTAATACACATCTGTGCAAAACCAAAATTACACACGGCATAATCACCCATTTTCAAAATTGGATAAAAACATCTGCGGGCAGAGCAAAACAGATTTAGCAAATGACAAACATTTCATTCCACTTATAAACACAAAAATGTCAACAAGGAAATCGGATTAAAGACATTTAGCGATGCTTTACACTTTAATTGGCATGCATTTAAAAGGATTTGCTTTGAAATAGAATCATTCTGAAGGGCATCGTTTGTGACAAATCTCTTGTATTCTTCTTTAAGTTAAATGCCTCCTTCACTGTATTGTAATTAGGTTTTCCGGGGAAGAAGGGAATAAAATGTTTGTTTGAATGGAATTGAATAATTGCAGGTATATTTATGCCTAGTAAGGACACCTTGTTTTGATCAGTTTATCCCCGGGGCATGTGGAGAAGATTGATGTTTATCGGAAATTACACTTACGAATAAATGGCGACCTTGGTGTCAAAGAAGGCACATAAGATCAGGGGAGTGTTTCACAAAGAGAAAGATCGACTTTAAGTTGGACTTACATATGGCAGGCCGTTCATGTCACCGTTTGCCCTCACCATTACGATCTTAGATAAAAAAAATTCTTCAATAATGATTTATCAAAATATATAAGTTCTGTAGTTTTGTGACCATGATTTGTACGTTCCTTGATAAACCAATGTCATGAATGGTTAAAGGAACTATTGGCATGAATGGCATGCCATCGTTAATTCCTACTTAAAGTCGATCTTAGGCTTTGTGAAACACCCCCCAGTTCTATATAGGAGGTGATCATGGCTGCATACTTACGAGACCCACAGCTCACAAGTAGCTTTCGACCCCAGGAATTTAAACCACGAGCGTATAGAAAGTTTTTCAACTGAGGATAATTAGTGAGTAAAATCCCAACTTTTCTATCTCAAAACCCATGCTGAAACTACTTGTTTGTTACTTCAGTCTCATCTATACATTGTGAAAAGCGAAATCGAATTCAACAAGCAGCCTTTCATGAGGATCACAGCTCTTTGATATGCACTGGAGCTTATCACGATGACCCTGGATCTATATTGTGTCTGTCTTCAACAATCTTAATTGCTTATTCACTGAGTTATATTCTTCTACATGATCACTATGACTACTGAAAGCTCTTATATTGTAACCAGGAGAATGGCAAAAGATAAGGCTTCTCTACTCAGTTCAGTCACTTCGAGTGTTTACTAGATCGCCAGCCCACCAGACTAACCTTTTCTCTTTAAATCTCCCTTTTCTCCTTCTGTTTTGTAGGTCGAGTGAGTCATTCTTTCTTTTCTTTAGTATTTTTCATATACATTTTATTTGCTTTGTCGGTCTCGTGGGCTGTTGGTAGCATGCACCTAATTATTTTCTATAAGTACCTTCTTATTAATTTCTTATTTTTGTCGTTCCCGTACATGGGCTGACAGGCCTTTTGTTCAGACTGGTGGCATGTCTTTTCGACCGGGATTACTCCGTGCCCATTCCCATTACTTATGGTTATTCTCAATTTTGCATCGTTTTATAATTATTCTTTCTGCAGAATGTTTTTGTTGTAAGCGCTTGTCGCTTAAATATAGAAAAACATGGCTACACCAAAGAAAGGGTTAGGCCCTTTTAGTAGATTTTGTCAGGCTAAACCATTTTCGTAATGCATCAATTAATACATAAATCATTGACAAGTGCGATGTTACAAATGCTTTTATTCGCCTGTTACAAATAATTGTATTGTAACGGTGCGAATTTCATATTTCAATTTCAAGGTAGGATAAACATTATTGCTTATTCCACCCAACAACACGAATTGTATGCAATTATTCGTAACAGGTGAATTAAATAATTTGTAACGAGTCGTTTGACGTAGATTTATGCATTACATTTGATTTCATTACGAAAATAGTCTATTGGAAGCACTTTCAATACGCGACCTTGCCGAAAATCTTTGTCCTCGCATGCCTGACTTGAATTATAAATAGAACTGTCTAGACTTCACGGTGGGCTCCCAACGCATCCAGATTCAAAGAACTGAAGTACTAAACATACTTAACAACGGAAAACAAATGTGACAAGGAAGAGTTACAGCCTAGATCAGGCTCTTTGACTGTTTATATAACTGTTATGACTTGTTTCGTATATCACACTTTGCGGGTCAAGTATAGCATAATCATTGCGCCAACCAACCATGGCAACAGAACGATTGTCTGTATTGATGTCAAACAACTGTGTCTGTTGATATATCAGTCATATTCATGCACGATGTTGTTTCATTGTGATGCAGTGAGAAGGCGTACCCACCCACTCACTCATCTAGGAACTCAACATCATGAAGTGAAAGTACTTTGATGCGCCATGGATCAAGCACTCTGCTCATGAACAGGTAAGTCATTAGGTTTTCCCCGATACCCGAGACACGGACCAGTTTGCTATTATATATTCACATACTCTTAAACCATATGTTGCTCTCGACGACTGATGTGCTTGTCAAAGGTCTTTTCACATAGCATCAACCAAGGTATGATGTATGTACGATGGATTCCATACGTACAAAGGCTATCATCCGAAATACCTGAGTCACAGATCAGTTTGCTTCTCCATATTCACATACCCTTGAAATACATGTTGCTCTCGACGACTGCTGTGCTTGTCAAAGGACTTCTGACATAGCATCAACCAAGGTATGTAAGGGTGATTTTATACGTAGAAAAGATATCGTAGGTATAACAGGTGACTCTAATAACTTGTTACAATTGGAACCTTGAAAGAAACATTCATACTAAGTTATATTATCAGAAATGAGGTCTATATTGAAGCCCCTATCGACAGTGATCATCGTTTCTATTTTAGTTAAAGCAAAGTGGAACATCTGTCCTGTTCGGTTATTACACTCCCATGAATTTTGCCTGATATTCATTTAGGTCTGATGAAACTGAGCTATTCCTCATTTCATAATCAAGACCTGAAACATATGTAGCGCCAGCTGTCGACCTAAAGCGTCACAACCTGGACATCACACGTTTAGATCACCGAACTGAAGGCTTTTTTTTTTTTTTTTAGGTCAGTGCTCTAGTCATACTCCTTGATTCAATAACTCATATCACCTGATGAAGTAATGATGATAAACATAATAATATGATGATAATGATGATGATTATGGTAACGATATTGACCTACTGACACCACTTTTTCATAGGATAACACGACCAGAGAGCTTGTCAGTTTTCTGACATGGCAACAACACGATACATTCAGGAAGCCTAGCTCTTGGAAATGTAAGAAATTGGAGAGGAAAAATGTAATAGGGCGATTCAGTGCAATTAGAAAGGCATCCATTTATTTTATCCAAAAAAAATAGAAACCTCTTGATAAGACCATTGATAATTGGCTCTTTCCTGTGTTACTAAACTTGGACTTTATTAGATTTCAATGACAGGCCCCTGTAAGTATCACAATGACCAGTAGTCTTGGAAATATTTGTGAAATGATTTGTTTAGGGACCATCTCTTAATTTACTTTAGTTATTCTTACTGCTAGCGACAATTTTGCAAATTAAATCAATTGTTTTTCCTTCACTTTACGTCATTGCTAAAACCTTACGCTGAACAATTCCAGACTTTCTTGAATGAATGATTAGAGACTGACCAGAAGGAGACGAGTATTAGCATTTTGAACTTGAACTCAGCATAAGTTAAATTACATTAGATGAATGAGTGGAATATACCGTCAACGCCCCTGGATATCGAATAGTGAATGAAGGAGAATGCATTTAAGAATGACCAAACCTTAAAAGTAGGCCAATTATCGCGAAATTATAAGATTTGAAATTCTTCCCTAAGATCTAGAATGGCGCTTATATAAAACAAAATATTGCAGGTTTAGGGCCAAAGGCTGTAAACTATACGTTGCCCATATAATGGAGGCAGCGCTGTAAAATCAGACTTATTTAATAATCACGTGATATAGCTTTCGGCGCCATCGGGCAAGCATTTGGGAACATTAGTGACATCATTTGAAGGATTTACAGGGAGAAGAAGTGATAAAGTCTGAAGAGGCAGACGCGTAGAAATAGAGCGACTAGCAGAGAGGAAGAGAACATTATGTTTTTAGGAAGATGTAACGAGCATGTAAAGTGAGAGGGAGGGAGAGAGAGAGAGAGAGAGAGAGAGAGAGAGAGAGAGTGGGGGAGGGAGGGAGGAAGGACCCGGGGGGGGGAGGAGGGAGGGAGGGAGGGAGGGAGGGAGAAATTCTTAGACAGATTGGGATAAAAGAAAGTGAGATGGCGGAAAAGAGATAGAGACAGAGAAAGAGAGAGGAAGAAAGGAATAAAGGGAGAAACAAACTTAGAAAGATTGATATAAAAGAAAAAGAGAACAGAGAGAGCGAGAGAAAGAGAAAGAGAGAGAGAGAGAGAGAGAGAGATAGATAAAGAGGGAGAAATATAGAAAGGTGAGGGAGAGATAGAGAGAGAGATCATGTCAAATAATTGCACTGACCGGAATCATAGAAAGGCCATCATGAATATAAAAATGATACCGAAGGAGAGGAAGGAGAGAAAATTGAATGTAAATTGTCCACTGGTTGTTTTTCTTTGGGGGCATTAGAGGGTTTGTAACAGAGAAGCAGATGACGCAGGGGATCTTCGAATATCAATGATAAAAGTACTAATGAGATTTTCCTCTTTCGAAGTCCAGCTGTCGATCCATCACTTCGTATTTACCCCTCTCCCCAGTGGGCATAGCGTGTGTCCAGTTGGAGAGGGTCACTGGATTCTGTTACGATCCTGCGCTTGTTGTTGTTTTTATTTCCGTATGATAAAATCTTACAAATATATTCTTACAAAGTAATCATACAGAGAAAAGAATAAAATACGGCTGGTAGCCCATTTTCAGCTGCAACTATATTGTTGCTGCTGGTCTTCCATGGGGACAGTTTAAACAATTTACAAAATATACATACTATTAGAAATGAACATGATAACAGTTTACGAAGTGTCAGTCGAACATGCACGCTCTCCAGTCCCTTTGGATCATTCCAGCCTTATTCCATATTGAGACAGTGTAAGGTTTTGCATCAGGTTTTGCATCAGACATCATCCTAAACACCTATATGATTTAATAATTTTGTGATGTAATCTTAATATTGTGTTATTATCTTTATATGTTAATGTAAATGTTTTTATACTTGGTAAAATCAACCAATCAATAAATTATTCAATATTTACGGAATAACCGGATTCTTGATAATAAAAAAATGTAAGTGTAACCATTTCTGCTACAAAAAGCTCTTCAATTAATGGGGAAACCATTTTCGTTTCACTGCAGAGAAATGATTTTAAATCTTGTAGTCCACGAATGAATGGACCTCTCTCCATGCTGCTATACAGTGCGACCCATCACTTTAAACAAACAGAAATTGTAATTCTTTGCTCATTTTTTCCTGATTGAGGTGTCATATGAAAGGGCAGAAACTGAACTTTCTATAAATGTGAATTTTTCTTCGAAATTCAGATACCGCCCGCCAAATGATTTCCTTCCTTCAAATTGCTTTTAATCTCTCATGCGTAATATGCATCATACGAGTTGCATCAAATGAAAGAAGAGGATCTAAGCTTTACAAATATGTGTCATTTATTAATTATAATTGTGATTAAGTTATGATAAAGCATCGATAATTCTTGGTTTCGTTTTTGTCTGGGTCTCGTATAGCTTCCCATCAGACGGCGACCTGTACCTCAAATTTGTCATCTCCTGGAATCTAGTACGATCTACATGCTCCAAATACGTCGAGATAGTTAACAAAACACGAAGACATAGATTTCATCATCAAATATTTTGTATTTGTCCATATGCTTTAGAGATACATATACAGGGTACGTAAGCATTCTGCTATTTATTCGACTGGTAGGCGTGCCAAAATGGCGACTTGAACGCACCGGAGCGTCACCGGGGGACTGTTGGGTGGCGACAAATTCGCACCGATCGATATCTTCCATTACTTTGTAGTTCGGTTGGACGTAAGCAAATCCTTTTTTTGTAAGAGCTTCTCTTGCCTCAACTACAAAGCCCATGATTGTCGTGTATCTTTTTATTATTATTATATATATTTTTAAACGAAACCTCTATGTGAATTATTGAAGAAGTGGAAT
Organism: Strongylocentrotus purpuratus; assembly: GCF_000002235.5. Lineage (NCBI taxonomy): Eukaryota > Metazoa > Echinodermata > Echinoidea > Camarodonta > Strongylocentrotidae > Strongylocentrotus > Strongylocentrotus purpuratus. Next base: position 27,544,239 of record NW_022145604.1, on the reverse strand, counting down.
GTTTTTGGTCGGGCGACGTCCCTACGGTGCAGATTATTTTAGCTAATATGAACATGAATTTACGTCAAACCTATCGTATCACTCAATTTTTGGACTGACCCAGATTTTGTGAGGGCTATGAACTAGATACAATCGTGAGATGTACGAACATTTAAAATGTGACCGGTAGCTAATGGGGAACATTAGCTTAGACTGGCTCAAAAGCTCTTTAATCATTTTTAACTTTTTATTGTAATCAATTTCAATTTTGATCTGCACATTATTGATACGCATACAACTGTAAATATCGCAACTTTAAGTTTTAGATAGTGACTCCTAGCACGCCTGCAGTAAAACTGTATCCAAAGTCATATTCATGTTCTTGAATATCCAGTATGATAATATCAAGAAATATCATATAAAGAGATAGATAGAGAGAGAGAGAGAGAGAGAGAGAGAGAGAGAGAGAGAGAGACCTAATTATTCATACTCACCAAAATGGATCAACTAAACATGACACAATTTTCCCAGAAGAAACATCCTCAGGTGCTGATATATGATCGCGTCGCTATGAGCGAAAACTAATGGCGTAGCCCCAAAGGGGCATGAGGCCCTTTCCCCCTATCAAATAAAAAAAAATAGAAACGCAAAGTGAAACAAAGAATATGGTTGGAGAGAAAGTAAGAAGAAGAGGAAGATAACATGACCAGGGGATGAACACCCCCCCCCCCCCGCGGTCCCAATTTCCTCACATTTATTTTGCAAGAGCCCCCCTCCCCAATTACTCGACAAACGCTGCCTCCACTGATAGAGATAGATAGATGCAGTGGCGGATCCAGGGGGGGGGGGATCTCACAACCCCCCCCCCCCCCTGAGCGAAATATTGGCCGGCACTATTTTCAAATTTCAGCCCACTAAATTTCAAATTGATTTCAAATTTGGGCCGCCCCCCCCCCAAGAAATCCTGGACCCGCGCCTGGATAGATGAAATAGCAAGGTGTCACGCTTGAAGCTGGCATTAAAAGTCATTATTTGCTTGAGGGCACATGTATATAATTATACAGCTCATGATCATACGGGTAATTGAACTGGAATATGATATAGCACCTCGTCGGCTACAAATCTTCATTACATGGATATATGAAGAAAGAAGAGACTATTTACGTTGTAAAATATTATCTGATGATTTTTGATGATCTGTAGGTGGGCAGAATTAAAAATGAAATCGAAGTCTCACTTCATGTTCAGGGTAACAGACTTGTAAAAAGAAATGTAATCACACACAGACGACTAAACGTAGAGTTAGACGTGTAGGGTCTGCCTTTTACAAACATTTAAAGGAAGTACAAACTACTCTCAAATACGAGAGCAAAAACGCAAGTTTAGGGGCATAAATCCTGTCTTAAATTATGTATGATAGAGAATTTTGAAGTTTGAAGTTTGAAGTTTGAAGTATTATTAATTCCACATTTTACATAAAAAACAGTTTATATTCTTTTTGTATTTTTTTGTACAAGCGTATATTATATAAGAGTAGATTTTACACAAGAACAAAATATAAAACCAATTAAAGATTTCAAATCAAGTATATTGTACGGAAAATAAGTACGAAAATTTCGAAATATGTAGCTATAACAGGCAGCTTAGGGTACGAGACCGACAGCCCATAGGACTGAAAGCCTACCGAGACCGTTATACTATAAGACCGAAATGACGGTTTTGTGGACCTCCTGATAACATTCAAGTTAGTCTGCAAGCACAGATTCTCATTCGACATTTGAAAACGAATCCCTTGAGTCTTGAACAGAGTCTAGATCCATAAAAGTAGGCCAACATTTTGTGAGTTTGCAGTTTTCAAATTCACTTAATGCACAGCTTTGGGAAATTTTGATTTTTTGTTGTTGTTGATTTTTTTTTTTTTTTTTTTTTTTTTTTGGGGGGGGGGTGGTGCACCTGTGGATGTACTATAAGCACTATAAAATTTAGCCTCTAAAACACTTCTGCTTTCGAGAAATCGAATAATAAAAAAATTATTTACCGGTGCTCCCGGTAAATTTCAAATATTTCAAATAGCGTCTAAGACCTTTCCATGGTAGCTGCGACCTTAGAAATCTCAAAATATGCATTTCTGATATGATTATAATTTCTAAACGGGAATAGCAAATATGTCGATTGTAGTCAAGAAACATTAGTTGGTTTAAAGCTAAAGTAATATCATTCTTGAGAGAGAGCTATATAACATAAAGAGTTGATTAGCTACAATGTCATCACGTTATATACTCCATTTCAACCGCGACAACGATCATTGAATATTGTAAAATCGCATATGTTTCCAATATGTTAATTTGAACCAAATTCATGACCACATACCAAAACTGTGCATTACCTTTAAAACAGGATGATCTTGACAATGTTTGATACCCCCGTAAAAATATAGGCATTGTAGATGACGACAATAGATGTTCAGCCAAAATCAATCAACAGTCATCATCCCACGCAGGCATGTTGTTTATAGACAAAGAGAAGAAAATGGAAGTCTCTCCGCCTTATTAATTTGGTGGTCAATTAATTCGAAACAGATGTTTGCATGTTTGTTCCGCTCAGAAGGGTGTTTGTTTTGTTACACTGGTTTTGTCTTCCAACAAATTGGAAATACTGAAAATCGTTTTCCCCTTCTTGTTTCCATTAATTTTGGTGAAGTTTGGTTAGGCACAGGTGTTTGAGTTAAGTCGGTCGCACATCTCCTCGCCGAATAAACATGTTGAGTAACTCCTACGCACAAAATTCTAGAAAAGTGTATTTTTTCTTCTTTTATAAAGTCTACATTGAGGTTAATGAAACTAATCTAAGATGCTTTTTTCGTGTCTGCCTCACTAACCCACATTTACTTGTAACCTGGGAAAAGACAAAGGCAGAGGGACAATGAGCAAGAGAGAGGGATATAGGGAGAGAGGGAGAGAGATAGAGAGAGCAAGAGAGAGAGAGAGAGAGAGAGAGAGAGAGAGAGAGAGAGAGAGAGAGTGATATAGATAGAGAGAGAGAGAGATAGAGAGAGAGAGAGAGAGAGAGAGAGAGAGAGAGAGGGGGGGGGGGGGGGGGGGAGGGGTGGAAGGGGGGCATTCATCTTTCATGTCTGTACCTTTCCTATTGCACTTTTGTATATATTTATCATGCATTTGCGCCTTCAGCATTTGATTGTCAAGTGGATTTGGCGCCTTACAAATCCCATGTATTATCATTATTATTATCAATTCAATTGTCAATTACAAATATTTCTATATACCGTCTTGTTTTTCCTACTGTTAATAAATGATAAGTTATACAACTCAACTGAGCCTGGAGTGGACAAGAAAAGGACTCACACAATAGAATTTATTTTTTTCTTTCTTAACAAAAATCTGTTTCTGTGTTTTAACTTTTTTTCTTTTCTTATTCTCTCATTGTTCGCATTAACGTGCTCACGTGAGATAAATTTCCCATCATGTCATTCCGACTCCATTTTGTCTCTCCCTGTAGCCCTAATTTTGATAATCATCTATGATAACCTCAATTCTTATTGTGCTTTGGAAAGCTAATCATTCGTATAGCCGCTCGTTTATTTTCTTCATTTAAGAATACTTCCGTTCTTTAAATACTTCTTTATTTTTCAGAGGAAAATTAAAGCACAAACATGTGTGTTGATAATCAGCGTGAGGGGCAAACATATATCATGTTTATAATGAACTAAATGATAAATATAGAAAGAAATTCGTGTCAAATAAGTCATAAACATTTCAATTTCAAAATATTTTATTTTCATGGAAAGAGGGACTTGGGTATAGTGGTTACCTTTTATAGCCTATTTCTAGAACTACACGGTTAAATGCGAAACCTCGAGCATTTGATAACGACACGTATTCTGGTCGAACAAGCAATCCTAAAACAATTCATTGGTTTGTTAAACAGAGCATATCTTATTTACCTGGACGTTTAATAGTCCAGCCATCATCGTGCATTCAATTGGGATCATTTTTCGTTATACTACACTTGTACTTTCCCTCGTTATATTGTCAACAGCTTTTGTATGCTCAGTACAAAGTCCATCTAAAAAGGTTTTGTAGCGTATTTATAGCTATAGTTTTAGTAATTTTCGGATATCATCAACTAAATCGTGCTGTTCTGTGAATTAACTGATTCAGCGGAGATTGTATTAATGTTAGTTGGAGATCTTCATGAAACTATCACATGAACAAGTTTGAGAATTGCATCCATCGCTTTAACGTAGACCAGAATGAATTCGATGTGATGAACTTCAACTGGTTTTGTATTCAACTCCGGTAAGTCTGATTTGCTTTGAGATATTCTCACCTACGTTAATTATTTGAATAATATAGTTAAAATAGATAAATTAAGAGGTCTATGGATTGAACTGTTTGCATATCCTAACATAGATTCTGAGCAAAATTATGTGACAGATATGCCAAGCATTTTTTGTAAAGTCACAGTACGATATTTTCAGCAGAATTGCCGACAAGGCCTTAAAATGATTAGAAAAAAAATAATGTTGATTAACGCACTGTAAATGAGCGGAGTTTGATTTCTTCCAATGCTCATCCTGCAAAAATGAAAGAATTGGTAGTTGCCATAATAATGTGATGTATAGCATTTGTCAATATTAACTGCAAATAGCACATGATTTGCGTTATGATTCATACGGTCTTTGCATTGTTCTTCACACACCAACAGATGTGCTATTTATAAATTTGCCTATATTGGCATACAAGCCCAAAGCGAGAAGTATAGTGGGGTTATATTCTTTGACGGGGAAAATGTGCAGGAATGATATCGAAAAAGATGACAATGTTGATGACGTTAATGATGATGATGATGATGATAATGATGATAATGAAGATGATGACCATAGTAACGATGACGATGTTGATGATGATGATGATGATGTGATAATGTTGATATTGATGATGATGATGATGATGATGGCGATAATGATGATGATGATGACGATGATGATGATGTTGAAGATGATATAATAATGATAATAATAGTATTAATAATAATAATAATAATAATAATAATTGTAATGAAAAAAATAAGACTTTACACTAATATCTTCTTTTCCAAACTGTGGTAAAGCTTAAGATATAAATTCAGAAAAAGAATATCATAAAAAGTAAGGAAAAAACCCTCGAAAATGTAAGAAGAAAAATGAATAAAAATACTGCTCATCAACCTGAGGTGACAGCAGAGTACTTATCATCACCTTTCATTTTCTAGACCTGCTTTTATTATGCTCTTAAGACTAATTCGAATTTAATGGAAATTGTTATTGCTGGTACCTTTTAAGATGACACCTTGTCTGCCGCAGAGCCAGAGGGCAAACATTCGTACATGTACCTTTGCTTAGACTTTGTTTTGACATTAATCTGAGGTTCCGAGAGCGCAATGATAGTATTGTTTGTGAATAAACAAACGGACATCAGGGGGTGTTTCATAAAAGATCCTAAGTCGAACTTAATTCTAAGTTGGACTTAAACATTATGGATAGCCTTAAAATAAAATATATTCAAAAGCAAAAAATCAAGTATTTGAGACTTTTATAAAGTCCACATCGAGAACATGAACTCTCCTTTATAGTAGAAAATATGAAAGATTTGAATTTGAAATAAATTTATAAAAATATTTTCAAAGATGCTAGCGGCTTTCCATACCAGTTAAGTTCAACTTAAAGATAAGTTCAACTTAGGACCTTTTTCGAAACACCCCCAGGTATTCTGTGTAGAAAAGAAGAAACAAAAACTGTAGCATAAGAATGGAAGGTAAAACTTCCAAAGACAAATAAATTCAACATATAAGTTTGGTAAACCACGCAAAAAAACACACAAAAAAGCTTCTTGGCTCACCTGTCTCTGGTGTGATAGTGAATACCCTTGTCTGCTAAGACCTTTTTTGTGAACGCGTGTAACTGATAGAACAAATTCAATCATAATTTCGTCTATTCTTGTTTTTTGACTATAGAAAACACATTACTGATAGGAAACAGACTATCGATGTCTATAAAATATCATTCGAGTGCCTTGGAAGATCGTCTGTCATGTAGAAGTAGAACACACAGGACTGTGGGAAATTGGAAAGTAACTTGCATACAATAGGACATGGATATCTTTTGGATTAACATGGGTCGTATATTTGTGGAAATGCCATTGTTCTTACTCTACTTTTACAAGAGATTTTTTGGCACAACTAGAATATCATCCTGCCCAATTTCACATCAGACTCTGCAGCTCCATAATAGGGATTTTTAGATTTGCACGTCGACATAGTGGACTGCTACGTGTGACGTCTTTTTAAGGCACCGTGACTTCCTTTTAAGTATGTGTGTGTGTGCGTATTGTGTTTTTACAGACGTATGTCAATCAGATATGATTATATACGTCTGGGAACCGACCTTTAAACGTCACGTGACGTGACTCAGTTTCGATCCTGCGTCCTCGGCTGAATCAGGTTGTAACTTCCACTGTTAGCTGGATTACAGGCGCACGCCACAACGCCTACACGTAGCAGTCCACTATGTCGACGTGCAAATCTACTCGAAACATTCGATTGCAATAATTGTGTGGTGTAAATTCAAAGGAATCCAGCGGAAACCACTGTCGTGTGGCATATATTCGAAGAAAATTAAGATAAACACAATAAATACTGTTATTGCTATTTAAGAAATATTGGTAATGTTAACGACATAGAAAGTACCTGCTGGTTTAAATTAAAAGAAATCCAGCCGATAACAATGTTGTGTGGGATATATTCCTCGAATATTTAGACAATTAAAAAGACTTTTATTGCTATCTATTAATGGTAAAGACCAAAAAGGTACCTGCTGGTGGTGATATTCACATGAGAAGAATGTGTGAACTGAAAGGTGTCGTAGTCTAATGGATACGTCACCGGACTGTGGATCATACGGTTCGAGGTTCAAGGCGCGCTTTGGCGCTAATTTCATTTGGCAAGACATTAATCTGCATTTGCCATTCTCTACCCAGGGAGGTGTTTCACAAAGATCATAAGTCGAACTTAACTCTAAGTTGGACTTACAATTTATGGAAAGCCATTCGTAGTCTTAGAATGAAATATATTCAAAAGCAAATACTCAAGTATTTTAGACTTTTCATAAATTCAACATCAAGATCATGAAATCTCCTTGACAATAGAAAATATGAATGATTTGAATCAACATTTCTATGCCTTTTAAAATAACTTTTACAAAATATTTTCAAAGATGCTAACGGCTTTCCATAATAAGCCCAACTTAGAGATAACTTCAACTTATGATCTTTGTGAAACACTCCCCTGGTGTTAATTGTGTAAATGGTAGGGTGCGAACGTTAACATGGTTGATTATGGTTGAACTTGCGGAGAATATGCACTATCATGTGCAGGTTAGCAGTTGAATCCAATGACTGGGGTAATAATAATCACAATTTAAAGCGCTTAGAGACGGACTATTAAATGCTATGAACATGTGAGTTTTAGTATCATTATAAATGAATGCTATTTTGAAACTGAAACTAATATTTTAGAGTTGCTCCTTAATTTTTTTTTTTTTTTTTTTTTTGGGGGGGGGGGGGGACTACTACGACGGAGGGCAATTAAAATGGAAAACTTCCCCCTATTAAAAATAACCTATTCGAGGCAACAACACACAACGACAACAAAAGCAACGATAACAACAAAAGGACCACCAACAAGAACACACACAACACGTTTTCCATTAGAACATACCTAACCTACGTATTGACTTGGCGGATAGTAATAAAGTTGTTTTGAAGAAGTTGTCTTGCATGATAGTTGTTCCACAGGTTTCGTTGTCGGAAAGGCGGTGAAAAATGTGATTGCTGAGCCCCTTGAAGAAATGATGAGGTTTCCCCGGGTAATTAAGGCCGCTCTTTAATATGTATTGTCTGGGGAAGTTGTTTAGTAGGAGCAGACACCCTGAGAGGTATTTATCACAGTGGGGTGCATAGTATTTCCAGGTATAATCTGGGGTTATCCTAATATTATCTATAAACGATATATCCATCTTTGCACACTCGTTATTAGGAGTTGTCTTCGAGATGGTTGTACGAAACGTGAACTGTACAGGGGTAATTATTGTCTAAAGGGCGTTGTGTACCCTGCCGTAGGATATTTATCGAAAGCAAGCGGGGGGGGGGGGGGGTGAAGTGATGTTCAGAGGAGTTTTACTGGAGTCCATGAAAACATAATACCTGAAATTAATATCCTGAAAATTATATAGTTATATCGTTTCAGTAACGTGACTTGGAATTACTTGCCGCAATTTAATTTACTGGAACAATAGTGCTGCATGCCGAAAACCCGCTGGCGTCAATTTGTGGTTTATCCAACTCAAATTTTTCGGGAACACATAATTATTGTTGTGGCTATTGAAGCGTGGTATTGAATATATCTCAACTTTTATTTTCAAGCCATCAAATTGTAATTCAATTTTACCCGCAGGCATCCACTCACAGTAAATCTGCCTTCTTCGTCAATTGCACTGTTTTAATAATTACAATAAGAAAGGACTTTTGCCCCTTTTTTGTTTTGGGTATGCAGGTCGATTGTTTGTCCTGCTTCAGATAGGGCCCCTCTCCCGCCCCCATCCCGGTCCCCTCTCCCGTCCCCCACCCCGGTCCCCTCCTACCCAGAACACACTCTATTGGTTCACGGTCTCTCTGGCACAGTTTTTCAAAGTTTTGATGCACATGCAAGGTCCAATATGGAGAGTTTTAGTAAATATTAAACAGCTAATGTCAGCAGCAACAACAACGACACCAACAGTGAAATCCCCGTGCAGATCCATAATTCTACAAGGCTTCGTGAAAGTAAATATTTCAATGTTCTGTTATGTACTTCCAGGTATACCACTGAAATTCAAAATGGGGGGGGGGGGCGTGGGAGTAATGGGACACAGCCGGTTTTGCCCCATAAATCCGCCACCGACGAAAACACTAAACAACACTAAATTACTCTGGCAAGCGCTTTCATGAGGCCAGAATACAATCTGAATCTCAATTAGATATATGAGTATATCGAAAGACTTTGGACTATAAATTGTAATGAATCTGATTGTGGCAGTGACCATTAATATTCAATGCATTTACACCAAATATATTACCCTGACCGATATTGTGGTCTACGTTTCATATTAGCTCGACTTTAAAACGTCACCTCTCGACCACTCTCCATTTATTGGAAATTAACCGAAGTGTGACAGATTCGATCATGAGTAAAGCCAATTGTATGCTAACAGCCAGAAGAACATTAACTCATATCTTCTTTTTACATACATGTAGATCTAATGCTAGTTTGGCCCTCGACATGTGACATGAAGATATTAAACGAATACGAATATAGAAATGATGCTATATTGGTTCTTCCATATACTTATAGATCTCCTAGAAATGTCTTTTACAAGGCTCAGAGAGAAATATAGTGGGACTACCATATTTTAAATCCTCATACTAGCAAGAAAGAGGACATGAGCTAATTAAAGAAATAATGAACATGACCCCATGATGTTGAGTTCTGAGACCCGTTTCACAAAGCCTTTTTCAATGACAAATGACAAAAATCAGTCACAAATCTGCTGATAACCAATCAGGAACAAGGATTTCAGAAGCTTATAACAAAAACTGACATTTGTCACTGATGACAAGTGAAGAATAATTTGTGAGCGTTATCATTTTCATTATGCAAGTGTGGAAGAAACATCAGAGAAAATGTTACCTGAAAAGCATGGCTCTTTAAATGGCTCCAGATTCTAAATATGACAAGTAACAGCTTAAACATGAGGCCCGATTTTTATTCCACATGTTTGTGTAGTCCCATATACATCTTTATGTGTACAGATTTTGTTACTTTACCATGACTGGGCCAAATTTATTATTATTTTGATGACTTCAGAACCTTGCAGTACACACAAATACTTAAATGCTAGATTATCAACCTTTTCTGATCGATTCCACAACGTTTCTTCCACAACGCAATCGCATGACCCTTAAAGGTAATACAAAGTTTTGGTATGGGGTCATGAATTTGGTTCAAATTAACATATTGGAAGCATATGCGTTCCTACAATATTCATTGATCGTTGTCCCGATTGAAATCGAGTCTAAAGTTATGAAATTATAAATAATAAACTCTTTATGTTGTATAGCTCCCTCTCAAGGTCAAGATATCAATTTAGCTATGAAACAATGTTTCTTGACTAAAATCGACCGATTAGCTATTCCCGTTTGGAAATTATATATCAAAACTACATATTCTGAGATTTTCATGGTCGAAGCTACCATTGTACTGCAGTAGGCGCTATTTGAAATTTATCAAAATTTACCGGGAGCACCGGTAAATTTTTATATTTAATTTTTCTCGAAAACTGAAGTGTTTTAGGGGTTGATTTTTGTAGTGCTTATAATACATCCACGGGGGCATCCAAATATATCAAAATTGTAAAGATTCACTATCCACCCAATTTTCAAAATTTCCCAAAACTTTGTATTACCTTTAAGTGGAAAGAACCGCTTTTAATGATTTATTTCATGCATTTAAAAAAAAGTATGTTGACAAATAGATAGACGTCAATTATTTCAGTATGTGCTCTTTGATTAATGTGTTAGGTGTACGAATGAACGGAATTTTAGTAGAATCTTTCAATTTTGGTACCTGTCTGGACACCCCTCCCCCCTATCTAAAAAAATATGACATTGGAAGAGGAAATAGAACCGGAAAAACAAACTTAGAACCAAAAGTATTCAGCGACATTTACATTGTAAGTATTTAGGTTATGCATACATTGGTTAACATGGATAGCCATGATGAATAACATCGGTAAAACCAAGCATGGACAAAATAAACCATAAATAGTGGCCAATTTTGTGCGGAGAAAAGGTCTATTGTATTGGGGAGTAAAATACCACAACCATCATCATGTTTCATGATTACTGAAATTATCTGAATCATTGAGAAGGAAAGAGAGGATGCAAAAAAAGAAGAAGGTGGGTAAGTGGGTGGGGACGGGGGGGGGGGGGGGGGGTCACATTCAATATGAAATGGAGTTGCACTGTCATGGTTTGAGAGCTATTTATCTAACAGAAAACAATAGGTAATGCATATAATGATGTTTTGTCTAGTTTCCTGCCTACCACATGTGGAGTTCCTCAAGGATCAATTTTAGGCCCTTTGCTTTTTATGTACAACACCTTTATTATAATTTGTCCTATTTTTTGATGACACAAACATCTGCTGTTCACATCAAAATCTAAACACTTTAGTAAATACACTATCGAAAGAAAGAGAACAACTAAATTTTGAAGTGTCATTATCGATGAAAATCTAAATTGGAGTGAACATAATCCTACTATTTCTAGGAATGTTGGTTTATTATATAAAATAACAAAATTAATCCCATGTTAAACACTTGTTATGCTTTATAATTCATTGAAATTACCGTATATAACATATTGTAATTTCGTATGGCCCACCAGCGCCAAAACCAAAATCAACTCTATTTATTTATTGCAAAAGAAAGCCCTTCGTATATGTACTGGTTCACCATATTTATCTCACACGAGTCCAATATTTTACAAACTGAAAACCCTAACAGTATTCGACATAAATTCGCTACAAAGCTTACTGATCATATTTAAGTATTTAAATAATATGCTCCCTCTTTCATTTCAAAACTTTTACACTATGAATAAAGCTATTCACTCTTACCCTACCCGTAATCCCTCAAATTTTCATCTAGTAAACTCGAAATTACTTATTGCCCATACATGTAGATCGATAATACACCATGGTCTTGACCTAAGGAACTCTCTGTTGCTCCCTCTACTCATTTAAGACCAAAGTTAAAACGATTTTATTATCAGAATACTCAAGGTAGAATTTCTGTGTCAACTCTTCATTCGTTATTATAATGTCACCTCTTCTTTCATTCGAATCACTATCATCATCATTATCATCATCTGCATTGTCAATATCACCGTCATTAAAATTCGTATTTTCAATTACCTATCCATTTCTGCTTAATAAATTTGTTAATCTATTTTATGATTTTTGTCTGGGGCTGTCGTATTATCAAGCAATCTGCTTACAATGACAGTACTTCTTCCGCAAATAATTTTATAATGTTTTATAATGTTTGAGGAAATTTAGTATTAATGACAGTTTATCATTTCATTTTTGAAAATAACAATTTATATATATATATGTAATTGTTTATAAATGATTCATTGTCAGAAAATACTGATTGTACCTTATATTATTATTATTGTTATCGAAAAACTGTGTGTACTTTATACATAAATGCAGAAGAAGAAAAAAATCAAATCAAATCAAATCAAATATTATTGTCCCCTCTGTATACTGCGATATACCGGGCAGATCATATCGCTAATACACCAATAATTGAAATGGAAAACTGATTATGGTGATTATGGATTCAATTCCATTGACCTTTTCACTCAATCAAGTTCGTTTGTCAGGATCATAAAAGCTTTAATCATGTAGCTCATTCTGATAACAATAGTCAGATGACAGAACGCGATTTATCGTATAGAAGATTCGATGCATTCATTATTGCAGTTGGTTTTGGGGTATAACCTGTGGCGTGGCTACGGGGGAGGTGGGGGCACCGTTGCCTGAAATCAAATGGTGGAGAAAAAGAAGAGTGACGAAACGAGTGAAAAGAATAGAAAGAGAAGAAAAGGGGTGTGTAAGAAGAAAATGGCAGGACCTCCATCCTCTCTATTCATTGGCCTCGTTGATTCGCATTTCATATTCATGCAACCCGAAAGACTTAACTGCAGGCTCCGAATCTAAATTGACAAACACAATTCTTTGAAGTCTCGAGCAGAACCTAACTCTGCACCATATCAAATCGTGCAGTCGATCGGCAAGGTTTTACTTTTAATTTAACAAAAAGAAAAAGGCCCAAGGATTTGTGCCTGCAAACTGCCGTAAGAACACCATCATACTATGCCAGTGCCACCCCCCCCAGTGGATGGATGCAGGCTACGCCACTGGGAATGCTGGGTTTTACTGCCATACAATTGCTGTAATGCTGTAGAGCAAAGACCAATTAGGGCGTTTGGTGTGAGAAGTCGGATGAATGCATCGATACCTTTTCACGCGTGCATGGGTTTTTATCTACACAAATGATACAATGGTTAAATATATTGTTGATTCAACCGCATATACACAACGTATCTTTATTTCATATTCAAAAGCACGCAGGCACACATCTGCAAGGGGGCTTAAATCTCCTGCCCTCAATCCAATACTGTCCAGATTTTTTTCAGCGAAAGAGAGCGAAAGAGTAAATAATATTGACACTTTTATGTTTTGAATATTAAAATTCGTCATGAAAAAAAGAATATTATGTACACGGACATGAGGTAAGGGTTGACACATTTTTAATTTCCGGGATTGCCCGCCCCCAGCCCCCAGCCCCTACCTGCCCCTCTTGGTACGCCTATTTTCATATCAATGATATTTTGTATCTAAAAGTGATTTTTTTTTCCTGTTTTTTTTCTTTCCCCAAATAATTTGCTTGGTTAGAAATCTTTGTCTTTCTAAATCGTAGAAATCTATTTCCCTGTTTGATATATGTCTTGGCTAATATTTCTGAGGCTTTTACTGATCGCCCAAATAAGGGAACAACGTGATTAAACCCTGAAGGAATTCGAATGTGTTTTCAAATAAGCATGAATTATACATGGCAAAATGTTTATGTCTGGAGGCGAATATATGCATTTGGAGTATGTTTGTATAATTCAGAAAATGATGTTAGTTGTTGATTCAGACTGACTACGGATTAAGGATTTAATAGAGAGAATAAGTTCTGGGAAAGGCGGAAATAGTTTCGTAGCTCAAATACCCTCACTTTTGAAATAAGGCAAGAAACACCTGAAGCGTACCCCTTTCTGTATTATGCAGTTCATGAGTGATTCAAGATATCTAATTTCTGACAATTTTGATTATTTAAATGCCGGCTGTCCTAGTTCAGCCAGAAGGGATTAGACCACACAGCGAGGTCACTGACAGGTGGCTATCTCATTAACTCAGCTCTCAATCAACATAAGAAAAAGAGGATCATGGCGGACCAACAGGTACCGATTGGGGAAGTTTTCTATATAGAGGGAGCAAGTAATAGCTACAAGTAGTACAGTGTGGCTTTAAAAACCTAACAGTTGACACCTAGTCGACACCCGTTCTGCATTTTAGATAAGCACCCTTTCCCACTTCATGTTTGGAAGCAGCTTCTTGCACAATGTACATGTAAAAGCATGACCTTAGCCCCGTCTTATCAAGAGTCGATATTTATCACTACTTATTTGCTATTGATATCAATCGCAACTATGTACATATGAGATAGGAGACTGCTAACTTGCGATAGATTGAATAGAGAGTTTTGCGATCAATAAGACTCTTTGTAAGACGGGGCCCAGAACTCACCTTTAACTTTACCCCGTGTAGAATAACTTTGACAATTTGAGCACTGCGGTTATTTCCCTTTGCCTGGTATGATATTTTTTCTGTGGCAAAAGCTCATGTTGTTACTTCGTGTTGCTTTCCTTTTTTAATCATTCTCTATTTACTATCAGGAATAAATTTTAGTGAGGCACATCCAGGACATAAATACAAGTTGAACCCCCGCCTCCCCCTCCCCCATCCTCCCCCAAATATTCTTCTAGAACTGTGCCTACTAACCGGGCTGAAAGATCATTGTAAAATTTCATTTGAAAGTTCACGGAAACTAACATGATCATTACCTTCTGCTCAGTAAAACATTTGCCTATTTAATGAATTTAAAGCTTATATGTACTATTTATAGGAGGGATTAGATTACCCTGCAAGGTCACTGGACAGGCGTTTATCTCATCAACTCAGCTCTCAATTAACATAAGAAAAAGAGGATCATGGTGGACCAATGGTCACCGATTAGGCATTTTTTCTATATAGAGGGAGCAAGTATAGCTACAAGTAGGACAGCGTGGCTTTAAACGCCGTGTACATCTCCGTTTTCGCTCTCTCGTCTTTACAGATTTTGCGGATTAATTTAATTCAGAGAATATTCCAAAAATATTCTAAAATAAAAATTGTTATCATGGGTGTTGTGAATTGTTCTTATGCTCTGAAACTTCCATGTCCTTCTTTCTAGCATTTATAGTGCACTGACCTACATTATTTTATTGCACATGTTTATTGTAGTCTGATAAGTTTTTTTTCAATAGAGGCAAAACTCATCATTCTTTCAATTTAACTTGGCGTCGTTACTTATTTGCATTTTAACAACGGCTTTGAAGAAGGGGGCCTTGATATATCCACTTTATGTTCTTAGACACAATATTGGCGCCCCCATCGTGACTCATAAAAGAATCATAATTATCGACAACAAAAGTATACGATTTTGTTTTGATGTCTACACTGCAATAAAAAAAATCGCATGCTGTCTACAACCAGATTGACAATGTACGGTTGTACAGTGCGACCCAGAAAAAACGAAACCGAGAATTATCGATGTTTTATCATAACTTAGTCACATTTATAATTAATAACTTACACATATTCGGAAAGTTGAGATCCTCCTCTTTCATTTGATGCAAATCATATGATGCATATTTCATGCATGATTGATTAAAATGAATTTGAAGAGAGGAAACCAAAAAGTCATTTGGCGGACGGTATCTGAATTTCAAAGAGAAAATCGCATTTGTAGAAAGTTGAGTTCCTGCTCTTTCATATGACACCTCAATCACTGAGGAAAACTTAGCAAGGAATAACAAAATTCTGTTTGTTTAAAGTAATGCTTGCATTTCTATAATTTCATCAAACGAATTCGTTTTCACTGGTTCCTGCCGTAGCAACAAGCAGAATTGACAAAAGACTTAATTCCGTCTACGTTTTTTCTGGGTCGCACTGTATAGTATGCAAGAATTCAGGATGTGCTTTTTCTTAATTTCTTTTATTTTGCATGCGAGCATTAGTTATTAGCTGCTGTTATATGTTTTCCTCTTACCAAACAGGGCCTCATGGAAGACCACCAAATTGATGGTATGTGTCACCCTGTATGAAGTTCAGAAATGAATAAAATAAATAAATAAATTAGCGGGTTTAGAGGGGGCTTTTGGGGCCTAAATTCCGTCAAGGAAGACACGCGTCGAAAATGAATGCAAGAGCCACAAGCTCCACCAGAGGCCCCTAACCCCACCCCTACAAGGATTTCTAGAACCGCGCCTGCATGCGATGACCACTACTAGTTCTCTACCTGCATTCTAAAGGCATCGATAACATTTTTTTTTTTGGGGGGGGGGGATACAGATACAGGACTGTTTATTCTAATTAAAGATGAATCTGCAAGTTAGATAGACCCCTTCTCGTTTCTCTCATACAATGCAGCCAGAAAATGAAAACAAAAAACGAAATGATTTAGAACGTATTTATCCTCGTGTTTCCCCACATTATGTCACATCCATTCACTTCAGTCCACAAATCAGAACAGCATGTTTCTTTTGGCTTCCCAACAAAAGCAATTACAGGACAGTGCCCCCATCGTCCCCATGTAGTATATCACACGCAAGCCTCCTGAGCTCCGTTCACACATTAGGTGGTTAACCGCCCAAACTGAAACCGCCGCAGAAAATCAAATTTCCTTTCAGATGTAAAAGAATACCAAGAAAGAATGAACTCAATAAGCTGCTTTCGATGGGGGCCCCTGTAAGATACAGAAATGCAAAGTGCCCCATGTTAATGTCATTATTATTTTCTGCGGCGTTTCAGTCGGGTTATATGTGAATAAAGCTCTCCCCAACTTATCATAGAGCAACTTGCGTTACATAAAGCCACACCACCAATAGCCTGGCAAGATATACCCGTAGCCTTGCAGACAGGCACAGTATCCAAATCTACCACAACGCCATGTAAATCAATACATAAACAGCCCTAGAACTTGGAATCTCCCCCTCCTTATTTCGGGCGTTCAACTCTCGACTGCGAGTCAACGCACCCTAAAGCCTGGGTGAACACCAGAAGACTCCAATATATAGATTCATTACCACGACTAGGCAACAGAGACGAGTCCAAAATGAGTCCATTATATTTAAACTCTAATTCAAAGCAGACTAATAATGGATATCATGATTGAATTTCGCTTTTTTTCCCCTTCTTCAATAATCATTCCATTTTGAGTACATCAAGGATGTACTTTTTGATGGATGTGGACTTTTGTCGTTTAACGCTTTAGCTATATAATGTATCATTTATACTGGTTTACTGATTGCTGATTGCTGGTTTTATAAAGAGAACGGTTTATGTGCACCGTCACGTTTTCTTTTATCATACGCACAGTGGAATGCATTCTAAGATGTTGGATACAATTTTACATTAGTGGTTAAGTTTTGACTTTAAATTGGTTTTCCCTGTCGAAAACGCTAAATTTGCACTTCTTCAAATCCTATTTTCGAAAATAAACAGGATTACATCCATCCATTTTCAGACCTTACTTTGGGGGTAGTAACGATTGATTGACGGGAGATATATTTATCAACTTATAGTCCACTAGCCACCCCACCTCTGTAATATATATTTTATTCATTCTGGGTTATCTCTTATATATTGTCCATCTTTATGTTCTTAATTGAGTAACACATCTTAACCCACCTCTATGTCTTCTTTCAATAGAACACGATCACAAACACTTGCAAGAAATCAATTTAATGGCTATTTCATTACCTTATTCAATTTTCTAAAGACAGATAAAAATCATGTTCAGATTACATTTATAAATGTATTATATTGAAATTGCACTAGGTTGAAGTCTTCGAAATTGTGTTTGGGACATGATTTAAACAATTTTTCCTCACTCTTGGGCCACCTGAAGTGCCCCCTCTCCACGCTCGGATTATATATGCCCCTCCCCCTCTCGTGGCTCCTTGTAGTTTATCTAATCTTATACCTTATTCGTCATTCGTAAGAAACAGTGCTCTTCAGTCGCGTAGCGTGGTAGCAGCTAGTGAGGGGCACCGGTTTCATTGGGGATGGGGAGGCACTAATCTTAATTGGGGGATAACATTAAATATAATTAAAACCTTTGGTGGCGGGAGGGGGTGACAGGTATCGTCTCATCTTCTGTATACCTTCCCTTTTCCCACTTTTTTTTTTTCGGGGGGGGGGGGGGGGGGTTATCGTTACGTGGGCACGTTTCCCCATACCGCCTGTAGACACACCGCTGGCCGCTACCGGGTTCCTTCGCCTTGCGGTTATTGCTCTCATGTTCCATTTTTATCCCTCGTGGCTCATTTCTCTTTAGCTCATCTTAATTATCTTCTTCATCCCTCCGTGCCTTTGCTCCTCTCGTATACGCTCTTTTGTGGTAACGATCCACCTTCTTCTGCCTCTGTTTGTTTTACTTTAAATAGCCATGTCTCCGTCTCTTCCTTTTCTGCTTGAACTGGTAACGAGTCAAACCAAATTGACAGCCCAAACATTGATTTTTCCACATGAGGGCATCATTTGGAGAATGATATGCTTGCCGTCTGTGGTCGAGAATGTGTCCGATGCATTGTGACGTCATGTTTCTCCCGCTCAACATTTTCGTGGCACTCGATGAAACGTTAATATTCAACCCTGCAGCCACAAATGTCCTTCAAGATCAACCGGAAAACCTCTTGGTATCTTGATGGTGAAGTTCAAGGGCGTAACATTGTATGTAGTGGGATATTCAAAATTGTCATCAAGTTCTAAAATTGGGATTACTTGGAATTTTACACCTTATTGATCTTGTTTTGGACAACTTACATGACCTATGAAAGGTGTAATGCCCCAAATCGCCTCTCAATGTTCAGAATGTGAATGTTAATTAAAACAAACAAACAAACGAGAACAAGTAAGGAAACTTAATCAGGCGGACAAACAAACAAAATCAGATAGCTTCCAAATAGAAGGAGATATCAAGAGACAAGACAAATCAGGTTTGGGACTTTCGGATAGATTTTCTGAAGGATAAGAAAATTAACATTCGTTAACAAAAACAATATTGGCCATTGAAAGATGAAACTGCAAGCTGCATGTATAGAAATAAAATATGGCGATATGAGCACAAATGGCACCAACGTCTAAGCTAATGGATATTTGTGGAAGGAGTTAGCAATTTAGAATTACCTTCCAAAAATTTGACACAATATTTGCATTGCAAAACGATAAATACATTTCACACGTTACACATGTATTTGCAATCTTATGAAAGCATCAAGGAGTATCTCAAGTTCAAATTCAAGTTCATTTATTTACTATTTTCAAATAAAAATGCATAACATAACGATCATAACAAGATACATTCCTGATTTTAAGCATCATGTTTTACGTAAATCTAAATAAATAATAATTGACCACCAATAACTTTACAATCAATCATTTACCTTCATGATATTTTCTTTTAAATAAAAGGACATATTATAAAGCTACGCTTGTAAATTACATAGCCTATAAATAACTGAACTTGATCTATGATTGGGTCATTGATAGAGAAACACACTTGTCAAATTTACTTTTGACCTTCAAATAGAGTGGAGTTGATCTTTATCTCGACTATCTAATTTCACCTTTTGTTTGGGGTATAGTGGGTGAGGGCGATCTCAGACCATAGCTTCATTTAAAAATCAGCAGTACACGCGGTTTTGCAGTTTACGTACGTTGGTTCGGAAGATAGTTATCTTGTCATCTCATCGTTACCCCATCTAACCGATATCCATGTGAATATCTATGCATTCAAGTTAAAGGTATATGCCTTAATTCTTAGAATGCTCATACAACCTTTTTTCAAACGAGAAGGTATCTTACCTCATACCTCCTTGTAAGAACATTAGAAGCCTACGTAAATCAAATACCAGAGAACAGTTAAAATGTAAAACCAAACGATTTCGAAACAGTCCAGTTCCCTACCTTATTGACTTGCTAAATTCACAGTATTGATCATGCACTTTGTCCACATTTGTATAACATGTAAACTTATCCCCATAGTGATGAGGTAGAGGTGCTGTAGAATTAAATTATTTTATTTTATGTGAAATAGTATATAACTTTTTAACTAAGACGACTGTACAACCTTGATAATTGATTAATGAAAATGATAATATAATACGGTAAATCAAGTTACCATTGTTAACTTTTGTAATGATTGAAACATACTTACCACATAATTACAAGAAAAATCTCAAAATTACCATATTTCATGTCTCTCATCTGATTGCATACCTACCGATCAATTTACAATATATGTTATCCATAACTCACCAATGAAAATGTAAAATGTAATTTATTAATTTTTACAACCAGTATTCTCTCTGTCGAAATTGTACTTTTTACCTTATTTTCGATATGCCTGATATACACTCTCATCCTCAGCATTATCTTTTATATACATATATATATTTATATCTCGCTCTGTCTCTCTTTCTCTCTCTCTCTCTCCCTCTCTGACTGTCTCTATCTCACACTTTTCCTGGATCTCCCGTGCTGTCTGCACTATTATCTTCCCTACCTCTCTTCTATATTTCCCTCCAGCCCTATGATGATTGTGGAATAGAATGTTAAACGAATTTTATGAATTGTATTGATTTGTATATATATGTGTACACTGATTTATTTAGAAAATTCATTCACTGCGTGATATATCTTAATACGTTTTATGTTTGTATAAATATTTATGCTTTTACAATGTACAAAGTTCTGCAATTCAACCATCTGGCTGCAAATGAATTTTTAATAAAACTATCACCATTACCATAATCCAGGAATTTTAATCGTATGGTTGAAAAAAACTACAAAATAGACAGTTTAGGTCGGAGACTCTGAACAATGTTTTTGTTACTGTCTGCTAAATGCTGGAAGAGTGTTTACTTTAATAATTTAACACCCCTCTGGCTCTCAGCATATCATTCTTTTTCTATGTTTTCTTTGTATCTTTCCCTAATGTGAAACAAATTTCTGTATGAGTATAGGCCTATGTGAACAATACAAACTTGAAATTTGAATTTGAGACAGCTGATAGCTAATGAATTCTGTCAGAGAAATTATGAAGAAAAGATGAGACCGAACAAAGGAATTCAACATGAGAAATTGGAAGCGTCAACCATTACAAAATCATTGCACCATACTCGCATATTGGTGTTTTTCGATAATAAATGTGATGCTATCGGGCAGGATTTCGCAAAATTGATTAAACTCTTGCTGGTACTAAGAAGCCCATCTTCCAAACCTATCGAGAATGTCTTGGAGACACTCCATCCTTCGAAAATCGAGATTACCTTTAATTAGGCAGCGGATCATCTCGACGATTCCACCATCATTTATTTTTTTTGGTACGAGTGTGGGCGTTTATCATGTATTATGCACATATCATATACAACTGATCGACAAACAAGATTTCGTGCAATTCATCCATATCAATTAATGAGGCTTAACGCTGCCCAACATTCTCCCGTAACGAAATAGGTGTTAAATTGGTAGAATCGGGGCTTCAGATTGCGTTTTAAGGACTGCTTGAAACATGTAATTTCACTGAGGCGGAAGGAACAGTCAGCTTTGTCTAAAGTCGTGTGGTACCATATCGACAAATAAATGGACTCTGAATTATTCATATTCTCGAAGGAGGCTTTGACCACCCTTCGTCGTTAAATGGTGCGAAACGTTGTCTAGTTTTATTTTAAGAATCGTCATTATTTTCGTATAAATACCTTTATATTTCAACAGCCCATACCGAACCTCATCTTGACTTTTCATTCTCATACCCAAATTGATCCCGTATACATATACAAATACAGCAAAAATTTAGGAGCAGCTACTGTAAGCACATGAATATGTTTATCTTTTTTTCCATTTGAATGTCTATGTGTTAACCTACACCTGAATAACCATCTAAACATTATAGATGTGGTAGCCATACCAAAAGATCAGGTGTTATTATGAGAGAAAAGGGGATATAAGGCCTGATATGATGACTTCGCGTTATCCCATTTGCTACATGTAAGTCTACTTCTCAGCGTTACCCAAAGTCAAATTAAAAAAAATAATCAGAATCTCTATCCGTCTCTGAGGCATATGCCTGTTCATCCATGGTATTGTCTCGCCCTTTAATATCGAAAATATGAACAAATATTTGTAGCCCAATGAGGATATCATATTTTGACGTATAAAGCCCCGATTGTTTCAAAGTCACACTTCCTTTTTAACTTTTTATCCAAAATTCAGCATATTTGTTTGTAAATCCATATTTGCGAACGCCGCTATCCTCCCACTCGTTATAATTATACTTACACGCGCGTGAGAGAGTTATATCCTTCGACACACCCCAAAGGATCTCTCGTCGCACTCGCTCTCTGTGCGAGTTTGCCGAATGTAGTTCTCGCCTCCACTTGCTCTCGATCTAACGTAGATTGGCACCGCACTACCTTGCGAGGAGGAAGTCATATTGTGTCGTCACAGACAACTCCGCGAACACATGTACTTTTGAGTTACTATTTCCCTTTTGTCAGCTGGCTATTAAATAAACCAATCGCATTTCAATTGATCCGTGATGGCAATCCTGCGCAGCCTACAAAATCAAAGAATTCAATTTTCGAAATCATCAGAGTCGGACGCGCGAATGTAATAACACGATCGGAGAAAAAGGGGGCAGATCCCTCAAATCTCTCTCACTCTCTCTCCTCATGTCACCGCGTTTGGGTTGACACCGTTGCTCTATACCGACCATTGGACGTTTAATCAAAAGAAGGAAAGTGCGAGGGGGCCGGGAACTCAAGACCCGACACCGATTTGATCTAAGTGCGTGATATTGATTTGACAAACAAATATCAAATATTTTTCCTGTCAGTGCATCGACACACATCGAAATCGGCACCAGACGACTTGCCGACGTGACAGCATTTTGGTGATATCTCTCGCCCGGAAACTCCCGCCATTTCGGCAAGCCATTTGTGATGTTATACATGGTGAGAGATGCAAGTTGGACATAGAAGTGGACACAATTAAAGTTAATGGTGGATGCATCCTGAGAGACACGTAGGCTCTGGACAGTGGACATTCGGAGCAGGTAAGTCAATAGAAAATTCTTACAATTCTAGCACCAAGTACTTAACGTCATGCGCTACTTAATTCCGTTACTCTTTTACAATTTCAAAGCCGATTGCCCAATATTGCTAGATTTGTTACTAACAAAGAGGGCAAACCCAATATATTTGATGTCCCATACCTCACTGAGTATTAAGGGGACATGAATATAACCTGTCATTTCAATCTGCCGTTTTATTTCATATTTGCTCTTAGACTGATCTATCCTCTTATACGATAGGGGTATATACTTCATTCAAGTATATAATTATACGGAACTGCTAGACGTGGTCAGTAACGTACAGTGTATGGGTCAAAAGAGCTTAGACTTGGCAACGGACAATACAATTCTCTAAACCTCCGCTTTGCATGCCATTTCTAATAATATTAACTTTCTGTTTTAGCTAAGAAGTTATGCCAATACAAATATATCTACACGATTCGAGCGTCATACAATCTCGGTTGTTGAGCTTCTATCTCAGGTAAGTAATTGCTAGATTATGCGATTCACCTTAATCTCCTCATGAATATATTCATAATATCCCATTAATATAATACTTTATAAAAACAAATCTATTTAGGTTTCATATCCTGACTTTCATATTTCGGGTGACATTTTAATGAGTTATCCAGGATAGAGTGTATTCATTTGGCGCTCGTTTAGCAGCGAAATGATAGGCCGTCTGGTGATATATATTTCTTTAAACGAAATGGTATAGCAGCAATTCAACATTCATCTGTTGCAATATAAAGACACAGAGTTATGAATAAGTATGTTTTAGATGCGATTCATATATGATATGTCTACCGGGCATGGTGGCTCAGTGGTTAGAGCGCCCGCCTCGTGAACGGGAGGTCGTGGGTTCGAACCCCGGCCGAGTCATACCAAAGACTTATAAACATGGGACCTTCTGCCTTCTAGCTAGGCGCTCAGCATATTAGATTGGAGAAGGGTAGAAATAACATATTATGTTATGCAGGGCCCGCTGGAAGAGCAGTTTCATAACTGAAGTGGGCTACCCTGGGTAAATAAAACGTTATTATTTATTATTATTATTATAGACTAGTGTCTAACATGAATCGATATATACATTCACTGATACAATATAAGCTTTGTTTCCCTCTTTAATGTGATTCGAGACGAAGCAAGTACACTTTTAGTTGAATAAGATTGACCCTTTCATTGCTTCGGTCAACTAAGGGAACAAACGAATGTCTGCTATAGTCGGATGTTGTCACTTGCACAATAGTTAGTTATAATATACTTTAAAGCAACGTGGAAATTTAGAAGCTTAATCGGTAGCAGATAGAGATAAAAACAACACTAGACCTATTGTCAAAGCGACGTCTAACGTATTCTGTCGACTGGCGAATGTTTCCGATTTGGACAGGCCTCATGCAATCAACATGATCAAGTACCCTAATCGGTAGTCCATAAATATTGAAGTATCGTAATTAATAAACCTAGAAATGACCTGTCAACACCTTTAAGCGTGACCCCGTAAAAGTACAGCTCAAAAACACACGACCCATGGTCAACAGGCATGGCAGAGAAGACGGCACATTGTAACAGAATCAAATTAACGTACGTCATCGTATTACAGTGTACCTCTCAACTATGGTGGCCCTGAAGGGACATCGCGAATAGACTAAATCGTGAAAAATATGCGATAAAATTCACGATATCGTCAATTTTATCGCATATTTTTCACGAAGAAATTCACGAAATTGACGATATCGTGAACTTTATCGTGAACTTTTCACGATGAAATTGACGATATCGTGAATTTTATCGTGAAAAGTTCACGATATAAAGTTCACGATATCGTCAATTTTATCGTGTACTCTATCGTGTACTCTATCGTGTACTCTCCTGACGGGCGCTTCGTAAACAAAACCAGCCCTAGCTGGGGGAGACAGAGAGAAGGAAAAAAGGGAAAGGGAAAGAGAAGATAAAAGGAAAGAAAGAATAATAAGAAGAAAAGAGGGAAACGGGGGGGGGGGGGCGAAGGGCTCTTGCCTCCTCCTCACTCCCCCCCCCCCGCCAAAAAATAAATAAGGAGAGAGAGAGAAGGAAAAGGGAAAGGGAAAGAAAATATAAAAGGAAAGAAAGAAGAGGAAGAAGGAAAGAGGGAAACGGGGGAAGGGCGAAAGGCTCTTACCTCCCCCCCCCCCCGCCAAAAAAATAAATAAGAGAGAGAGAGAGAGAGAGAGAAGGGAAAGGGAAAGAAAGAAGAGGAATAAGAGGGAAACAGGGGAAGGGCGAAGGGCTCTTGCCTCCTCCCCCCCCCCCGCCAAAAATAAATAAGAGAGAGAAGGGAAAGGGAAAGAAAATATAAAAGGAAAGAAAGAAGAGGAATAAGAAGGAAAGAGGGAAACGGGGGAAGGGCGAAGGGCTCTTGCCTCCTCCCTCCCCACCCCCCGCCAAAAAAATAAATAAGAGATAGGGAGAGAAGGGAAAGGGAAAGGGAAAGAGAAGATAAAAGGAAAGAAAGAAGAGGAAGAAGAAGAAGAAAAGAGGGAAACGGGGGCGAAGGGCTCTTGCATCCCCCCGCCCAAAAAATAAATAAGAGAGAGAGAGAGAGAGAGAAGGGAAAGGGAAAGAGAATAAAAAAGGAAAGGAAGAAGAATAAGAAGAAAAGAGGGGCTCTTGCCTCCTCCCCCCCTCCCGCGCCAACAAATAAATAGGAGAGAGAGAGAGAGATAGAGAGAAGGGAAAGGGAAAGGGAAAGAAAATATAAAAGGAAAGAAAGAAGAAGAAGACGGAAAGAGGGAAACGGGGGAAGGGCGAAAGGCTCTTACCTCCCCCTCCCCCCTCCCGCCATAAAGGGAAAGAGAAGGGAGAGGGAAAGAAAATATAAAAGGAAAGAAAGAAGAGGAAAAAGAATAAGAAAAGAGGGAAACAGGGGCGAAGGGCTCTTGCCTCCTTTCTTTTCTTTCTTTTCCTTTCTTTCCTATTCTCCCTCTTTTTCGTTTTTCTCTTTCTTCTTCTCTTTCCCTTTCCTTCTCTCTCTCTCTTATTTATTTTTGGCGGGGGGCGGGGGGGGGGGGAGGCAAAAGCCCTTTGCCCCCGTTTCCCTCTTTTCTTCTTCTTCCCCTTCTTTCTTTCCTTTTATCTTCTCTTTCCCTTTCCCTTTCCCTTCTCTCTCTCTCTCTGATTTATTTTTTGGCGGGGAGGGGGGGGGGGGGAGTGAGGAGGAGGCAAGAGCCCTTCGCCCCCCCCCGTTTCCCTCTTTTCTTCTTATTATTCTTTCTTTCCTTTTATCTTCTCTTTCCCTTTCCCTTTTTTCCTTCTCTCTGTCTCCCCCAGCTAGGGCTGGTTTTGTTTACGAAGCGCCCGTCAGGAGAGTACACGATAGAGTACACGATAGAGTACACGATAAAATTGACGATATCGTGAACTTTATATCGTGAACTTTTCACGATAAAATTCACGATATCGTCAATTTCATCGTGAAAAGTTCACGATAAAGTTCACGATATCGTCAATTTCGTGAATTTCTTCGTGAAAAATATGCGATAAAATTGACGATATCGTGAATTTTATCGCATATTTTTCACGATTTAGTCTATTCGCGATGTCCCTTCAGAGCCACCATACTCAACTGCTTCAAAATGGCGACTGACAGAATTCAATTTCGCTATATCTGTATATTGTGTGCACTGTCAGCCTGTGGTATGTTGGTGAAGGCGCTTAGCTCCCAAGGGAGAAGTCCTTGGTTCGATTCTAGCTCGGTGCTTTATACACTCTTGGACATTTGTCCCTCTATATCAATGCGTACAAAATAGGTAGCAATGATGGGGTTAATAATAATTGCAGAGCCTGCAGGGGAGTAGTATTGATACTGATATGGTTACCATGCATAAGACCAAATCATTGGGATTTACCAGTATTTTTCGCAAAAGTGTTACAGATTGGCCTAACCTGTCTTATAATGTCTATAGGCTTACATCAATTGAGTTTTTAGTGTTTTTTTCCCATCAATTTTTCTATAGTGATACGCCATACTCGAATGATAATATTCAGCTGAACTTCACTGATACACTCACCTGAACAGGCTTCCAAGCATTTGAAGAAACACATGCAAATGATACTTACTTAAATATATATATATTAATGTTAAAAATACGACTAGCCATTAATTTTAAGAAATAGGCATCATTTTTAGCTGACACAGTCTTAGTACACATGTACGATTGTTGCTATGTCGGCAACTGTTAGGGGGCACGTACAATCATTCATCAATAGAGACTTTTAGATTTGCGTGGACTGATACGTGTGACGTCCATTCAAGGCAGTGCATTAAAAGGACGTCGGCCGTATAGCAATCCACGTTGTCGTTGTGCAAATCTAAAAGTCCCTAATGTGAGAAGGACCACGGACATGAAAGACAATCTCTCTATTATTGCTGTATTTAACATACAATGGGTGTATCCAACAATAAAACATAATACAGATATCACTTCGAAAGAGTGTTCGAAGACGGGTAGGTCGGGTAATCCTCGGGGAAAGTAAGTATTATTTTCAGATCAATGTATTGTAAGATACGCGTCGAATTCGCATACATATTGGATGTCACATGTCGTGCCCGATCAACCGTAGCCACAATGAATTTTAAATATGACAGTAATAACTACAGCTCCGGACTGAGAGTGGCTTTCACAATATGCCCTAAAGTTCATGGTCATATCCAGGGGAGGCGATTTTTTGTTCATGACCGGGGGGGGGGGGGCGAAATGTGAGGGACGAGGGAGCATAGTGAACGAGAGGGGCGAAGGTGGCGGAAGTGACTACCCCCTCACAGAAATAGAGATTTCTACAACATTTACTTGTACATTTTGTAGGATATTATGCGAGGTTGCGTAGCGACCGAGCGAGAATGTTTTTGCCTTTTTATTAGTCTAACCGCTGCACTCTTGGGCCCTCCATAACATACATGTGTTGCAGTCTTTAGTCAGTTTTTGCTATAATTTATGGGGGCACTTTTTCAAACTTTCCAGGGGGGGGGGGGGACGATCCCCCTAAACAAAATTGAGGGGAGACGTTTCCCCTCTTCCCACGGGATCTCCGCCCCTGGTCATATCTATACTCTAAGTATATCACAGGCGTGTTTGGACCATAGACGCAATAAAAGACTGGGCCTTTATGGCAATAACTACCGGATTATCCCGATTCCCACGGTTATCCCCGAAGACAATTGCAACATGGGGAACTCAAAATTTAGCAGACCCCCATATGATTTCCTTTGTATAGATTGCCACTCAAAAATTTCACAGCAATGGCCATGTCGGTGGCCGAAGTGGAGTAAGTGCTCCTTTCGAGAGCCTTACCACAGGCGCTTTATTTTTGAATTCGTACTGCGACCGGAGTAGGTTACGGTCTACTCTACAGTTATAACTTTTGATTTATCAAATCAAATTGAATTCCTCATCAGTACAATCGTTTAAAATGATCACACGTCTTGTCTAAAATGCTCCTGAGTATAAAAGCTATTATTCATCAGCAAAATGACAGATTATATTGAGACTTTGTCAGATTTACATGTAGGTCATAATGGTTCACATGGTATATAAATAATTAGTTTTTCAAATATATGCATAATAATTATGAAAACTATGAAAAAAAAGGCAAAAATTATTGTTTATCTGACCAGTTTCTTAAATTGTTAATCTGTTGTTCTATGAGTCTTTCTCTTTGCCTTCTCCATTCTTCGTTTTTATGTTTCTACTGTTTCAGTTGAATTTGAAATTCCATTTTGTTCTTTCTTATTTCTACGATCTCACTCTCCAATGTCCTCTCTCTCTCTCTCTCTCTCTCTAACATTATATTAATGTTATTGTCGACTACACTATACTTTCCTTTGCTCTTTTCTTCTTCTCTATATTATACAATTCAAACCACTCTGTCTTCCAGTCTGTGTCATAATGCATTCATAATCTGATAATACAGCCGTTGCTGTTTGTCAAGCCATGTCGGCTTGCGAGTAAAGACCCTTTATACTAAGCACTCGTCATGTATCACGATAAGCACCTTTTAGCTGTTAGTAGACGTCTCATAAAAGGTGTTGCAGTTTATCAGCATCAGAGTTAAAGGCAGAATACGAATCCTTCCGTCAACGAAAATGAAGTACTCAAAGATTACAAAAAAAGAAATGTTTCCATACTAAAATGATTCATAGTAGTATCATGAATGTAACTTTCTATCCCTCCCTCCTCCTCTCTGCACATTTCTCCCAATTACCCTTTTCTATCTATCTTTCTTCCTCTCCTAACTCTTATGCAACGCTGCATATTGTATGTATTGTTATGTTAATTTTCTAGAGGACGTCAACTCGAGCTTTAATATGCTACAGACGAGCCCTTTTCTGCATAAACCAAGTCATTATCATACATCTAAAGTTATACGATTGTAAATGCATATGTGTTTATATTTATGGAATAAATAAACACTAGATCAAATTAAACCAAATCAAATCAATTAAAAAGTAATAACATCAGCAAATAAAACGGACTTGGTATGAGTTATTTTAGTTAGAAGGGAAAGTTGAGTTACATTAGTAGAGTAATGAGCAGTGAAATTTGAGAACGACAGGCTTCTAGTCTGGGACGATCGTACATGCAATTGATCTGGAACAGCATATGTCTCCTCATAATTCAATTGGTAGGAACTTGGGAGGAAATAACAATGCAGATGTATCCGCGAAGGTGTCAAAAGTATAATTCAGTATCACACCTACATTTTGGATGATCCCTACTTTATTCATAAGTTAGGGTGCTTCTCTTTTTTCTTCTTTAATAATGAATAGCGGAACTACCACAATATATTATTCATTAGACCTATGATAGAGAACTTTACTGAAATTATACATTTTGAAGGGCCATGTCTGTTTGTATCATGTAGGAGTGTCTGGAATGGTGGAAAATTCAGCCACCTGTGAATGTAATGGAATGGGATTCGATTACCTTTTGAGCGCCATAGAATGATGGCACGAAATAAATGCATATTAGCATAATTATTATGAATACGAGCATAAATTATCGGTATTTGAATGAATTAGAAAATATATATATCTGTATAGTGAGTCTGTGCCTATTTTTGACCGGCTTTCCACATTTCTGCTTCCACGGGGTGTGTTAAAATGAAACATACATTATATTCTATTCTCTAAACTAACAAAATGGGGTGAAATGTAATTAAATCACCTTTGCTCGTAATGCTCGTTTTGGCTATTTTCCTATGGGTGTCGCAAATGAAACTGCAGATGATACTGATCTGTAATTTTCAAGCATATTGTACGACGCAGACCTTCATATACATAAATTATGTAGATCTCAATCGTCCTGTGTTATCACTTGAATCATGAATTATAATGATAGAACGAAGTAAATATCCGATGTTGCAGGGATGATGCAGAGTGATGTGTGTGGGTACAGCCGTATATTATGAATTTCTATTCGGTCGGATCTGTATGGATTTAAAGTGATGGATTGGTAGTGGATGATTTCTGTGTCACGCTCGCACATTAATGCGCATAATGATTGTTTCTTTCTTTTGCTCATTCCTCTTTCTTCCCCTCTCTCCTCCCCTCTCCCTCCTCTCTCTCTCTTCCCCCTCCCTTCTCTCTCTCCCACCTCTCTCTCTCTCTCTTCCTCCCTCTCTCTCTCTCCCTCTCTCTCCCTCTCCCTCTCTCCCTTGTCTCTCTTTCCCACCTCTATTTCCCATATCTCCTCTCTATCTCTCTCTATCTTTCTCTCGCCCTTCTTGCACTCTCCCTCTCTGGATCTATCCGTTTCCCCTTCGTCTTCCCCTCTTCAACTCTTTGCCCCTCCCTCACCCTCTCTCTCTCTCTCTCTCTCTCTCTCTTTCTCTCTCTCTCTCTCTCTTCTTATGTCTCCCGCAGAGACTAGGATGCAGAGAAGGCAAAATATAGGGATAGAGGTGGAGAATATTAGAAGGTAGCGAAAGAGACGTAACATACAGAAGCATATCATATTCAGAAAAAGAGAGTCTAAGGGGAAGAGAAAGAGAGTGAGAAAGAGAGAAAGGGAAATGAGAGAAAGATAATGAGAGAAAGAGAGAGAGAGAGAGAGAGGAATAGAGAGAGAGAGAGGGACGGGATGGAATTAGTCAAAGAGAGAAAAGAAAGATTACATTATACTGCGGTTCAATTCCTCTCTCTTTTTTTTGGAGAGTGAAATGCAATGCGGCACATTTGTCTTTTCCATGCAGATAGAACTCTTGAATAGTGCAGACCTCTGGTTTTATGCAAGGAAATCATTTTTCACTGTTCGGTCTTGTTAGAAATAGTTATTGGGAGGATGCAAATCTAACCATATATATTCCTTTTTCAAAACCTGAAGCATGACACACATACAACTAGATTATCCATACCCCTTGTCAATTTAATTTTGTTTTCGTTACTCAAGAATGAAAGGTGGACTGGTTGAATTAGGGTCTTTGTTTAATACTTTTAGATGTAAGCTTTAATATGTCGAATTCTCAAGAAACATAGTTTTAGACAAATCAATTTTTCACATACTTCAAAATGATAAAACTTGTAAAGGGTATGAAAAATCTTGTTGACCGTCGATTCTAAAACACCTTTCAGAATAAAGTGCAGTGAGTCTTTAAAAGGAAGACTTTTAGAATGATTTTAAAGGTTACCATGCAGGGTAACCTGAAGCTACGCGCAACGATTTTTTTTCTTTTTCACATTTGGTATTTTTTGGGACATAGTTGATATAATCAAACACAATATTGCCGTAGAGTATGATAAGTAGGTTAAGAGTTGACGTTTTACCAGTTGTCTTGTTTTACTTGCCCTGCGTGCTTCAAGCAATTTTTTCGCAGGCATTAATGAGAACGCAGAAACAATGCATCAATTAGCACATTAATTGACTTTTCGGTGGAACCCACTGGGTGTGTGTTTATGTAGTACAGTTAATTAATGTCGCGTTATGCCCAATCATGGTGGCTACTAATAGAAACCTGTATTGCGAGTACTATTTGACCTTTCAGATGTAATGTGGAGGGTGGAAAAGCCTTAAGCAAAATAAGGTCGAGATACATGTATATGTAAATGCATATTTGTCAGTACAGACACAAGGCGAGTATGAATGATGATGCGAGAATTTCTTTGAATTTTTGTCTCTTTTAATAATGATGATAATCATTTACTGATGTATTCCTACCACGGTAAGCATGAAATCTGAATTAGAATCGTTACAATCCTCCTTTTGAATGCTTGCTGTCTGTGTATCATTCACCTTCCAACACTCTGCGATGTTTTGTGTCCCAAACAAACAAACAAACTACACAATAATTCACTACAATGTCATTCCGAGTCAATTTCTTTTCAATTGTTAAAAAAAAAATTTTTTGGCTCGCACCCTGTAAATATAGATCACGTGTTTGATCTGTAACTAAAAACAAGTCAGAAAAAATTTTTGATAATGAAAACTTTCAGCATAATCATATACATCATATTTTTAATAATTATGTACTACATAAGCAATCGTTCCCAGTTGACTCCAGATAGATTCGTCATATTGAAGTCACATGAATCTAGAACTTTACTTTATTTTCACGTTGAAGAGATTAGGATTTTTCATACCGACTACACTTCGTATACGTCCACCAAGAACGTGAAAGAGATAATGTGATGTGAGTTAGAAAGGGAAACATGATCGCTTCATCATAATTGTGAAAAGAAGACAGCTACAGTGGTTTTGGCAAGTAAATAGATGGAAGAATAGCTTGGCAAATATCATCTTGCAAGGAACTGATGGGAGGAGAAAGAGAGGCAGACCAACTAGGACATGGACTGATAACATCAGGCAGTGGACGGGCATCTCATTTGAGCAGCTGACTAGAACAGCTAAAGACGGGAAGTTATGGAGGATCTGTGTCTTAAGGTTCATTTCATTGTCGCCCCCACGGCCTCCAAGTTATGGAAATAAATAGATGGATAAAAAATAAAGACTCCTTGTGACCACGCCCCCAATTAACATAGATATAATGATACAAGCAGCTGTAAATGTTAGAGGAAAGATAGAACATCAAACAGTAACTTCTTGCGTTCCGACAAACGTTTTTGTGTCGGTCATATTTCTATTCTGAGGAAAAGTTTGTGCTCATGTCAGAAAACTGAAGAAATTTGAACTTTCACTTGTCAGAATGTTAACCTGCAAACTGTTGGGCAAAGTTAGGCGCATCGCCTCTCCCACCCTCTTTAAAATTCTTACGGCGATGCCCCTGGAGCCTGGCGTTTGCATATTTTTATGCTGTAGGTCATTATAATACAATATATAATGTTATACAGATAATGGTGTCTTTAGAACTATTGAACTACTGGTACAAATCTGTAACCTTGTTATGAGGCAATTTATGACCATAATTGCATAGTGCTTGATTTCGGGTGTTGAATTTCTCTGCCACGCGGGATATGAACTCTTTGGGGGAATTTCCTCTCCTGGTCGTCGCAATTTCCACATCAGAGTAAGATGGCAACACCCCCTTACGGCCGAGATCAAGTGCAAATTACACACCAACAGCCGAGGGGTATTAACAGAGATGTATGAAATGAATGTATTGACGATTAAAGCGTCTCCCGTTCATACAGACTGATTCTTGAGCAATCAAAGAACCTGACTGAACAAGAGTATCAAAATCTCAAAATTAATAACTAAAAAAAACCCATAGTACAGTCAAGCCTGTCTATAGCGACCGCCCAAGGGAAACACAAAAAATGTTCTTTGTAGACAGGTGGTCTTTGTGGACAGGTTCCTGTAGTACATGTCTCAATGAGAAACCATTTCCAAGGGAAACAAAAAATGTGCTTGTTGTAGACAGGTGGTCTTTGTAGAAAGGTGGTCACTAAAGCAAGTTTGACTGTATCACCCATGATATTTACACATTTTTCAGAGAAGAAAAATCACAATGTGAACAGAGGCGAATGCAATGCACGATGAGATCACAGAGAGAATGGCAGGTCTTAAATGTGAACGGAACATTATGAAAACACATGCAGGTCCCAAATGTCTTGATACTGTTGTCTCATAGATGATTAAATTATTATCTGATAGTGAACGTATCACAGTGGGAACACAGTTAGATCATGGAACATTTACTACGATACTGATCAAGTGGGCTCACTGACTGACTAACAATGTGAAACAGTAAGTTTATAATGTTTTATGCTTACAAATCACGGTGCTACACAGTGAGTAGGCACAGTATAAATACTGACATCACATTTTAGCGTTGTAGTATTAAATATTGTTTTCACACTTTTTCATAAGGTTGGACACTGGAGCAAGAGAAAGAACGAGAGAGAGGGAGAGAGAGAGAGAGGGGGTGAGAGGGTGGGGGGGGGGGGGGTAGGTGGATACGAATAGGTCATAGTGCATCACATTGTGTCAACAACAACAAAGTTTTGTTAACAAGTATTACTCTCCAATAATGCAGTGTTACACAAAAAGAACAAAATAGAAGGATCCTTTTTATTTAGATTTTAATTTATTTGAATTGAATTGAATGCTGAATTGTATACTAAATCGAGTATTGTGTTCACATTGATTTTTTATACTGTATTCTGCGTTTACGCCAAAAGACAAGCAGTCTGTATGAACACAGCTTATACTCTCATAATTATTGTGTTATATTCAATCAAATAATCACACTTTCGTTTATAAAACACACGCGCACTCACACACACCATCTCACACACTCTCACACACACGGATCAGACGCGGTTGATTTCCCCAATTTTCTTCTTTCTCTTATAGCTTCTTCTTTTATTTCCCCCTTTTTTAAAAACCTCATATCGAAATCCCACCTTACAAGAGTGTCTGCATTTTACGTCTTACGCTTATTAATCACATTTGCTAAGATTTGAGAGCAAACTCAGATTTCAATCGCAATTACCTCCGCAATTACCACGGCAACGAAGACAGCTTGGTATTCCGCCAACAGCCCAGAGAGATTCAATTATTGTTAAGTGCTTTTAACAACATTCTGAACATGACGAAAGTAAATTAATTCTCCTC
The DNA here is from genome assembly GCF_000002235.5 of Strongylocentrotus purpuratus. NCBI lineage: Eukaryota > Metazoa > Echinodermata > Echinoidea > Camarodonta > Strongylocentrotidae > Strongylocentrotus > Strongylocentrotus purpuratus. The sequence goes on along the minus strand of NW_022145604.1, from coordinate 27,509,052 downwards.
AACAACAGAAGGTTGAAGTAATATTGCGCCTAAGATGAGAATCGCTTGTCGATAGAAAGATGAAAGAAGAAGAAGAAGACAAAAAAAAAAAGCATCTTGAGAAACATAAGGGTTGGAATATGTTTGATTCAATAATATATTAAACAGGTACTCATAAAAAGTTCATTCTAGAATAACAGTTTTCATCCAAGATTTATTAGTGGCATGTAATTTCATTACTGCTACCTTGCTACGATGCACATTTCTGCCGACAAAGGAAAAGCTTTTTAGCGTTTAAAGATGAACTTGAGTTCTGGTCATGCGATTGCATTGTGAAAGAAACGGTGTGGAATCAATCAGAAAAGGTTGATCATCTAGCATATAAGAATTTGTATGTATTGCAAGGTTCTGGAATCATCAAAATGATAAGAAATTTGGCCAAGCCCTGGTAAAGTTACAAACACTTTACACAGAAAGATGTATATGGGACTACACGAACACGTGACGTAAAAATCCTACCCTGGATTTTTACGATGTTACATGACATATTGAGAATATGAAGGCATTTGAAGAGCCATGCTTTTCAGGGAACATGTCTTATCTGATGTTCTTCCACACTTAGAATGATAACGCTCACAAATTATTTTTCACCTCTTCCCAGAACTCAACCTTCTCTTTAAGGAGACATGGATCACAAGCTATTGAGCAATATCACAAAATGCAGGAAGACAATTTATATACATCTTAGAACAAAATGTAATAATTTGTAAACAATTTCAGATTTTTAGATTTCAGTCTTTCGCAAACCATTAAATATGAAGGGAATTAATATTTCCAAATGTTTTATGAATAACGAGGATACAGAACGATGTTTGCAGCTGATTATATGCATCTAAAAGAGGGTTAAACCTGATATTTTCCTCAGAAAATTGCCTTCAGCAGATTGGATCTTTTTTATTTCGAAATTTATATCAGACATGCGGTGGCTTGCGAATGCATAAAACTACCTCGAATAAAAAAAAATAATGCGAGGGAGCTTTATACATCAAGATTAACATGACATTTTCGTATTAAAAAGCAAATTTGTGTACAGCTTTATCAAGATAAACTATTTTTGGACCAAAATACGCTTTGTATTTATCTTTACATAAAAATGCATGAGAAGATTAAAATATATTTGCAATACAACATGGATAAGCTTATGTAAAGGCTGATAATCTGTTCATACCCAATAAAATATTCATAGCACTCAGAAGAAGATTTGATTTGATTTAATTTGATTTATTGGTTTCTGCATCTTTTTTCCTTTTTTTCATCATACATTTTCATGAACATAATATGGTTTGATACAATATTTTAAGTGTAGCGCGGAAGCTCTGACGTTTCATTAGATTATTAAAGATAGAAGACGATTCGATGTACCATTCTTGACTCTTAATCCTCGTCTAAATTCAGTTCCTCCCCCACCTTCCGCGCAAAGCGCGGAAGCTTTCACGTTTCATTTAAACAACAGAGAAAGGAGACAATTCGTTGTCTCGTGTCCTTGTCTAAATTCAGTTTCCCCGCGCGGAAAATTTGCATTTCAATAAATGATTACTCTTAATCCTTGTCAGAATTTATTTCCGCCCATCCCGCGCGAAGCGCGGAAGCTTTCACGTTTCATTAAATTATTAGAGAAAGAAAACGATTCGTTGTATTGTGTCCTTGTCTGAATTCAGTTTTCCCCTAACGCGCAAAGCGCAGAAGCTTTGACGGTTCAATAAATTACTACTCTTAATCCTTGTCTGTATTCATTTTCGTCCATCCCGCGCGAAGCGCGGAAGCTTTACCGTTTCATTACATTATTGGGGAAGGAAGACGATTCATTGTATCGTGTCCTTGTCTGAATTCAGTTCCCCCCTCCGCGCAAAGCGCGGAAGCTTTGACGTTTCATTTAATTATTACTCCTAATCCACGTTGAAAACATTTTCGCCCATCACGCGCGTAGCGCGAAAGTTTTCACGTTTCCTTTAATTATTAGAAAAAGAAGACGATTCGTTGTATCGTGTACTTTGACGTTTCATTTAATTATAACTCTTAATCCTAGTTTGAATTCAGTTGCCCCCTCCCGCGCAAAGCGCGGAAATTTTGCCGTTTCACCAAACTATTAGAGAAAGAAGACGATTCGTTGTACTGTTCTTTGTATTAATCCTTGTCTGAATTTCGTTTCCCCACATGATGTACGTATGGAACGTTCGTTCGCAAACTTTTGTATGCACAGCCCGAATGGTGGGTATCATGTTATCTCCCGGCAGTGCTTTTCGCAATAGCTTCTGGAATATCAGCCACTAATTAGGCCCATTAGTGACTATACAAAATGTTATGCTCTTCTTGGCTATTTGGGAATGTGTCAGTTTGCAACAGAACTGGAGAAACGCAAATTTTGGTGAAAATCATATATCACGAACGTTTATAAATCACTTGTATCAAATTGAACATAAGTCATGATTGGATGTTATTTTTAGCAACTAGTGAACTATCTTATAAGTTATACTAATGTCCGAAAATCTTTCTCCTTGTCTCCGATCTAATCACGAATTCGTCACAGAGTTCATCTACAGTATGTTTACACTGTCCAGAATTGTTTGATGTGCATTAATTGCAGATTGCTACTTTTGCGCTTCGCGCTTAACATTTTGCTCGTTGCTTTTTAACGCTGCGGCTTTGCATTTGGCGCACTGCATTTCTATGATGCTTTTGATTGAACAAATTGAATAAATTCATCAATTCCTGATGAAGCCGTATGAGCGAGAATTCAATTTATTCTTGTCTCATATACGGTTGTCTCATTTACTTCGTATATATATATATATATATATATATATATATATATATATGTATTATGAAAATGAGATAGCAAAATGTGTATATTGATGGTCATCTTGCGAGTAACAACCATTAACTACTCTCATCGGACTCTCATTAATTTTTCTCTTCGTTTTTTTTTTTTGATGGTGAATTATTGGGGGGATGATTGTACAGGCCATCCCCCACCTGAAATATTGGGGGGGGGGATATATCCCCCCATCCCCCCGGGATCGACACCCATGACACTAATATAAACATTCTGTTTCCATGAATGAAACGAACGGTACCGCTGACGCGATTAGCACTTGATGTTTTGTTCAATAATTCATAAATACCATTCATCAACCTTTCCCTTAAATTGTCATGGAAATAAAGCAGGTCAAAATCTGATATTGGCCTGTGAAATAAATTTGTAATACTCCATTAATAGGAAAGAGAGCAGGGATAAATACCATAATATTGCCCGTGATAAGCATTTTATCCGATTTGAACATCCCCGACGTTTGCAATATGATACGTGTGAACGCATGCGTCCATAAGAGTAACATGAAGCAATGATTGATGTCGGTTCTCACTTCCGATTTAAGATGCGTTTACACCACGAATATCCCAAGTTTTTAGAAGCGTGATCTGAACTACGTTCGTTGTCTATCAGATATATAATAACCAATAGCTTGTAGTAGCATCAAACACCGTATGAACACAACAACATGAGCCAAATCTAAACTGATTCTAATCACGAGAATTTCAACCATAAAAACATCGCCATAGTAACGGTTCTGACAAGAATGCATTTCGCCAGGTTTGCTGTTCATACGAGAGCTCATACTGCACGGATAAGCAAACATGATCCAAATCATATCTGATCCAAATCGTATCTGATTATAAAAACAGGAAACCCAAAGGTAAGAACACAAGCTGGTGAACGTTCTGTAAATATTGGCTTTGCCCTTGTTTCCTGTCCATACGATGTGCGAAGTCAAGCCATGGTTCTTATAGCAGGGCGACATGGCAGTAAATAATAATAATAACATTCCGCTTTTATATAGCGCTTAATACATCTACAATGTCTCTAAGCGCTTTACAGATATATTATTACCCCTATAAACATGATTCAAATAGCAGTTGATTAGAATCACGTAAAATTCAATCGTAAGTTAGGATACAATATGCAGTCTGACAACACTCATTGTCTCACAAATCACGTTGTCTGTCCTTACAGCGTAAGATCAAGGGGCTTATAGAAACGCTGCTGTTTTGAGCATACCGAAATAGAGCATGTTACACCGTGTAGACATTCAACATCATTTCCTAATCAAGGGTTACTGGAATCATGGAACATTTCAAAGTAGGAACACGGTCTCTCCCTTATACAACGTTCTCACTTTCTGGTCACCTCCGTCCGGATCATCCTATTCCTGTAAATCCTTCGGGACGTCTCGAGTTTGCCCCCAGTACGTGTCTCACCCACCCCCGTCTTCTAAATCTTTCCGCCTTCTTGGTTCCCTCTCTGATATGACATAAATCACCCACCGGTGGCCGAGCATCTATCAAAATGGGACCCATGCCGGTACTACGGTAATAATTTTCTTTATAATTTACAACATAACAAGAAATCTGGGTCAAATTTTAAAAAGGAGATTAATTGAATTGGTTTCAAGTTTAATTGTCGTTAAGCCGTATTAGTGAATACATCACGTTCTCTATCTCACTGGTGCTGAATTGTGATCTAATACAAAAACAATGCTTTAATTTGGTAATATTCGAACGGGGTCAAAAAAAGGTTTCTATATGACTGCTGGATACACTTCTGAGTTTAGATCAAAGGCCCTATTAAAGGTACTATGTCCCATTTGCAGGCCAAAAAAATGAAAAAGTTAAATTCCAACTGCATTTGAAAGATAATACTAATTTAGAACTTCCCTAAAAAAGGTGGGGCTTGAAAATGTCTTCAAGAGGGAAAATATCGACTATTAGTTGTCAAATCGACTTTAAGGCTATAGAGCCAAAAAGTAATAGTCTTGATTTTCAGACAATTATACCGAATGGTCATACGTTTCATGCTGCGCAAAGATTCATTCAGTTTAAAGATAAACTTGAGTTCTGGTAAAAAAAGAAAATGAATTCTCACAGAATCTAACGAAACTACACTGAATGTTCAAAATTACAAATAAATGTCATGTGCCAAACAATTTTGGAAGAAAATGTATACTGGCTGAGTAATGATCATAGAAAGATAAGGAAATCAGGGTAGTACTAGCCTCGACACCATGTGTGTTGTCCCATATACATCTATCTGTGTAAGTGATTGTTACTTTACCAAGACTCTGCCAAATTTATGATGATTTTGATGACTCTAGAACCTTGCATTACACACCATTACTTACATGCTATAACTTTTCTGATCCATTCCACACCTTTTCTTTCACAATGCAATCGCATTACCAGTACTCAAGTTTATCTTTAATCTTGGCCATCACAAGAAGTGGGTTATTGATGTAGACAAATGCTCATGTACCCTTTATAACTTTTTTCGTGTATGTTATTACCAAAGAAGAAAAAAAGCCAGTCAGTCACTCAATAGTGTCTGACAGTGAAGTCTAGCAAGTAAACGGGTTTCCTTGCATAATTTGAATATGAGGACACAGCTAACGTTTAAATTTCACAGGCAGGACATACATGACATATTCACAATTCCTGCAAAACAATTCCTCAAGCCTTGAGCAGAATTTATTCAAAGGCATCGTTTAACAATGTTAAATCTGAGATGCACGGCCCTACGTGATATCAGTGTTTGTGACATGGTGTAATATTAAAGCCCTAAAAGATTGCGCTTCAAAATGATCGAGAAGTGCCTCAAAAAAGTAAAAATCTTGGAGTGACCGGTTTTTACCATACTCGTTTTCCCCAATAGACTGTAGTGTTATGAAAACCGTTCGGCAAACGATTTTCAAAATTTGTAATCCAATCATAAATACCTTGATAATCAGACAGGCGATCGGCTTGTAAAAGTCATGGGGTTCCTGACTGACCTAAAGGTTTATAATTATCATTGCAGTATGAGCTAAATCCAGGACTTTTTTCAGAATCTGAGACAAAGTTACCCAATCCCTTCAAAAAGGGTTGTTCTAAAACTCGTGCGCTTTTCGGAAATCACGTGTTTTATATTGATTAATCGAATTAATATTAGGATTGATTATTAACGATATTTGTATGCGTCACCGGTTCAATTTCCAGCGTTACCACAGAATTTTCACTAACATTGTTGTGTCCGAACTTGATGGATTACCCACTTCAAAAAATACAAAATTATTGAATGGTTTGGTACTCCCCAATTAAAAGGGGAAATTGAAAAGGGAAATACCGATTTGTCATGCCGGACACTAACTCTCAACTTGACATGTCTTTCAAAACCATTCGATGGTATTCAAAGGCAATCTCCCATCATTGTGATCTCAGACCATTTAAAGAGGAGGTCGAGTTTTGGGGAGAGGTGACAAATAATTTGTGAGCGTTATTTTTGTTATTATGCAAGTGTGGAAGAACATCAGATAACAAATGTTCCCTGAAAAGCATGGCTCTTCAAATGCCTTAATATTCTAAATATGACATGTAACAGCATTACAAATCGGGACGAATTTTTATGCCACATGATCGTGTAGTCCCATATACATCTTTATGTGTACAGCGCTTGTAACTTTACCAAGCCTTTTGATGATTCCAGAACCTTGCAGTACACACCAATACTTATATGTTAGATGATTAATCTTTTCTGATCGATTCCACATCGTTTCTTTCACAATACAATCGCATGTACAGAACTCAACTTTATCTTTAAAGACAAAATGCAACTGTCACCAAGTTCACAACCTTGACCACCGCCGTAACACCTTCCAAAAGAATTAGTTTGATCCACCTTACTTAAACTTGTCGAATTTGTGTCGAAGCAAGTACTAGATGAATATCAAACTAAATCTGAAGTATTCTAAGCTCATAATTGCGTTAAAGTCACGGTGGCTTGTGCTTGATCTCGTGCTCAAAGGACGAGTCCTATCCGAACCATCGATCATCCAGGGCGAATTATCATGTAAACCAAGCGACTAGCTGCTCCGAGTGAAGTGATGGATATGGGAGGGGATTCCCACTAGACTACGAGCCTGCATGGCTGCGTGACCTTTCACATGCCAATACTACAAATCTTGACCATCATTTACTAGAATTCAAGGAAATTCTTTTTCTGTTGAGGTATTAGGAGAGAGAGAGAGAGAGAGAGAGAGAATGAGAGTGTGTGCGTGTGTGTGTGTATGTGTGTATGTGTGTGAGAGAGAGAGATGGTGTGTGTGTGTGTGCGTGTGTGCGCGTGTGTGTGTGTGTGTGTGTGTGAGAGAGAGAGAGAGAGAGAGAGACAGGGGGGGGGGGCGGGCGGAAGGAGATAAAGCTGATATTAATGAGTTCTAAGTAACAGCTTTACGTTTTGAATTGTCTCGTTTATTACATATTTTGTTCCAAATTCTCTTGATTAACTATTAACCATCATGTTGAAGGATTTTCCGTGGACCTTTTTCTTATCACATTTGTGATACTTTCACCGATATTCAATACAAAATAGCTAAATTCCTTGCAATACAAGGACAACTAAGTGCAAAGACTGTAAATAAAAAAAAACGGGGGAAAATCTCCCTTTGTTGCACAATTAGCTTGCTCTTGATAAAATCGGATGCTGTCCAAATAACTGGAAAAATGAATAGTTCAAGTTCCTCTGAATTGTTGTTTTTCAATAAAACTTTCAAATACTAGGCTTAGACCTCGGGTAACGATTTAAATTCCAGTCAAAAATGAAAGACAGCAACAACGCTGGGTATTTCAGGGACCTTGACAGAGAGCTTAGGTTACTTTCTGGATTCAATATTCTCATCTTTTATTCGAAAGAGCAAAG